>NW_021620662.1:536669-621068 GCF_004785775.1 Grammomys surdaster
ATATACACACCCATCACATGCACACCCACCACATGCATATCCACACACATGCACACCCACCATATGCATATGCACACATGTACACTGACCACATGCCACCCACATGCACAACCACATGCACACCCATCATATATACACCCAGCCACATGCACAGCCACCATATGCATATACATACATGTATACCCAACCACATGCACACCTACCATACACACACCCACTACATGCACATCCACACAATGCACAGCCCACATACACTTGTATTCACATACACCCACATACATGCACAGCCACACATATGCACACTCATATACATGCACACACACACACATGCACAATACACATACATAATATATGTCTGTCAAGACACAGAACCAGGCATACATAAAGAGTGATTTATTATGTATATATTTTACTGGAAGAAAGGCCAATATTATAGACACTCAGCTATGTATGTTTTCCCTTCAAATAGACTCTCACTGATTTGGTTGAAAACTGTTCAAAAATGTATGTCTACTATAATTAGGGAAGCTTTCAAAGATTTTATACTTTGATAGACTGAGTTCAATACAAGTTAGGATTTGACTCCTTAAAAAAGCATTAGGGTATAGTTTACCAGTAAACCTAATAAATGCACCATCACTACTTCATCAATCTCCATAAAATAAATTCCAAAAAAACATCAGTGATGTATAAAATGGGAAAGTAATGAAAAAAAATTACAGTTTTCTAAAATTTGATAAAAAATATCTAGAACAGCCTGCGAGTCTCACTTAAGAGAGAGAGAGACAAAGTTAGCTTCTACCTCCTCAAGTTTTAAATTTTTTTAGAACTATTCTTTGGTACTGGTGAAAGTTGGCTTTTGTTTATTTGTTTTTTAATGCTTTGTAGTTATAAAAATTAAGTTGGGGCTGGAGAGATGGCTCAGCAGTTAATAGCATTGATTGCTCTCCCAGAGGTCCTGAGTTGAATTCCCAGCAACCACATGGTGGCTCACAACCATCTGTAATGGGATCTGGTGCCCTCTTTTGGTGTGTCTAAAGACAGTGACAATGTATTCACATGTATAAAATAAATAAATCTTAAGAAAAAAATAACAAATTAAGTTGGGTGTAGTGATGTACACCTTTAATCCCAGCACTAGGGAGGCAGAAACAAGCAGATCTCTGTGAGTTCGAAGCCAGCCGTGCGTGTGTGTGTGCGTGTGTGTGTGTGTGTGTGTGTGTGCGTTCTGGGACAGAATGGTTCAGTAGCTAAAGGCATTTGTCATACAATCCTGACATCCTGAATTCGATCCCTGGGATCCACATAAGGTGGGAGGGGGAGAGCTGACTTCACAGAATTCCCTCTAACCCACGTGTGCTGTGGATGGACTCCCACACCGCATGTACACATCTGTTAACACATACACAACAGTGAAGTTTAAAACTATCTTCTGTGTTTCTATAGAGTTTGTGTCAATTCTGTCATCAGGAAAACAACAATGTGTGTTCTAAAATACTGGTTAGAAGGAGGAGAGAAAATTAAGTTATAAAATGTAAAAAATGAGAATGCTTTATGAAGCTGGATCTGTTCCTGACAGGAATCCTCAGTATAAAATACTGTCCATGTACTCAGTGTCTTCAGAGGGTTTTGTTCAGAGAACAAATGACTTCTGTCCTGTGAAGCCATAATCGAGTTCAACATAACAGTAACCCTAAAAAGGACAGTTTCATTGCTTCCAAATGGTTTTTCAAACAAAGAACTTTAAAAAGAACCATTAAATACTATAAATTCATACCTTGAAGAACGATGCTCTGGCTTATGTCGCTCGTTGCGATCTGAAAAGAAAGGAGACAGTCACACGTCAGCACAGGCTTTAAAGGAGCTGTAGATTCCAGCTGCCACACCACCAGGCCTCACAGATGACAGTGCCGGCCAGCTCTGTTTTCTCCTGTGCAACACTCTTCACTGAAGCTGAGAGGATCTGCCTGACATGGGCGTCGAAAGTATGTGACATAGAACACATAAAACTTTTTTGATCGGTTGGTAAAATCTACTCAGAAAATGTTATTCATTTTAGAAGAGCTTTGCTGTGTTAAAGGCTTTGCTAAAGCTAAAAAGACAGCTAAAGAAAGTAAGGAAACTGAAAAGCCAGAGATTACTCAGCTCTGAAAAATTATTCCATGAATCATGGTTGGCAGGAGCTTCTAACAGAAAGGGAGGGAGCAACATGAGCAGCTGGCAACATCTGCAAACACACCAAGACCAGTAGAGCCTTAACTCCCTCCCATCCAGAACATTCAAGAATGTTCCGTGTGGATAGTTAGCTATAATGCGGTACACATAAACATTCCAGTGATCACAATGCTGAGTGAAGAAACTTTAAGAACAAGAAACCGGAGACGCTGTTAATTGTCCAAAAGTGCACAGTGCAACACCCTAAGATGTCAACTGTGCCCAGGGTGAGAAAACCAGCTGTGTATAAAAGTTCAGGGGCCTAATTGCTCAAATGTAATTTTCTAGACTGTTACAAAATACTATGTATCTATCTGAAAACCATCCCATGCACAAGAGACACAAAACATCCAACTTGCTCATTTGAGTCCAGATAACAATTGCTCCCTTGTACACACTTTAAAGCCTCAGTGTTTGCAAAAATCAACACAGAAAAAAGCAAACAGTGCCGTCCCACCCAACTTTAAAAGAGACCAATGGGAACACTATCAAATTCCCTCTCCTATAACACCATCTCAATCAATGTTATCTTCGTAGAATGATTTACAGACTAAGCAAAGATTAGATAATAACACCCTCATCCAATTTTACTGATGGTAGAGCAGGACAGAGAGCATTGTACTCTAAGAGGAAAGGGAGGGAAGGAGTAAGGCGCACGGAGGTGCATGATGCTCCATCTTCTGCACGGGTTTATAATAAAAAAAAAGAAGTGTTTATTTATTCACTTGTTTAGTGTATGTGTGCACACACACACAACTTTCACAGGCATTAGGTCTCTACTTTTGCTGTGGCTTCCAGGACTAGACAGTCAGGTTAGCAGCCTTGCATGATAAGAACTCTTCCACTGTAGCACTTTTACCTGCTGAGCCATCTCACCCACCCAAGAAATGCCTTTTTAAGCCAAAGAACCAGTATATAGTAAGACCCAGTTTTCAGAATGAGTAGGAAGTAGATTAATGATAAAACATGTTTGTTTAGATGCTCTGCCCTCTAAATGTACATTGGTAATGTTTCTGGTTCTAATTTCTACACACTGAGTGTTACTGTACCTTTAAAAAATATTAATTTACTCATTCCACTCCTCCCTTAAGCAAAAACAGCAGACTTTCCACTGTCGGGTTTTAAAATCATAGTAATACTTGGTATATTTTAAATCTTAAGAAAAAACAAATCATTCTTCTGGCTTTTAGCTTGCTTGTTGTGTTAACAAAAGCAAAGCAGAAACTAGATAGAAGTTAGTCATTCCCATAAAAAGCAGCAGCTCTTACCTGTGGCTAGCCAGGAGCTAAAACTCTGCTCGGGAGGTCACTGCCCTGATTTCCCGCAGTTTACTTATCTAGGCATGTGCCAACAGGATCCTTCACTAATCTTTCAAGGCAGACAACACACAGGAGGAGGGAGAAACAGAGTCAAGAGCTTGTAAACAAGCCTCAGCATCCAAGGGCTTCCCTCCAGGGCCCATTCTGATTGGCAGATGTGCTATGACTAGTCTGCACATCTGGAATATAGCCACTCAGGAAACGGTTATCCCCAACTCTCCTCCACTCTGAGTTCAAGCAGGAAATCCCAGTCATTTCAATACTTTCAGCTCTAAGAAAACACAATGACTTCCTTCTCAGAGTATCAGGTTGGTAAATAAAATCCAAGAAAATGATCTGATCAACTGTTGGAAAACATTTAAACATTTCCCACAAGTTCACTTTGTGTTACAGATCAGATTCCTATGTCAATATATACACAGTGTTTATAACGTGTTACTCCTACGAACCCGCACAGTGATGACTTGAGAATAAGATAAATTACCCATTGTTTACAATAGCCCCAGACATTCAACTTTCAACAATAGTAACAAATTGAAACACACATCTCCACCTTGATCTTTTCCCCAAAGAACACAGATAAACACAGTTCACACTTGGTGATCAGGTCATCTTTTAGCTGGAATGCATATAAATGTGGAACATGTATGTGCAAACACCCATGAATGTGCATGTGTGTAGTGTCTATCTGAGTCTTATGTTTGTACTTTTTCAACAGTGTTATGGTTTACGCACTTCTATTTTAAGCAAAGCAGTTTTCACAATAGGGAAGAATATTGTGCAACTGTCAAAAACTATATTGTGATTACTTCAGTCCAAGAGCCAAGACTGAACAAAACAAATCACAAGAGCAGATTCAGGTTCCAGTTTCTTGCCAACGATAAAAAATAAGTTGGATAAAACCTTAAGCAGAATATGAACAGACTGAGATCTAACAGGAAAATGTTATCTTGGCCTACACAGTGCTTAACGAACACAAATTTTACTTATTTCAAACCAAATACTTTCTAATATGTTCTCCATAATTAGAAAAGAATGTATGGGTAGAAAACAGGTTTCTGGACTCATGTATATGATATGAATAACACTGAAGAATTGCTAAAAATAACACATTTCCCTTTCAAGACAGTTATCTCGTTCTAAGACATGGATCGCACATGTTTTAGTTACTTTCTAACTGCTGTGATAAGATAACAATGCCCAAGGCAACTGTCTTAGTTAGGGTTTTACTGCTGTGAACAGACACCATGACCAAGGCAACTCTTATAAAGGACAACATTTAATTGGGGCTGGCTTACAGGTCCAGAGGTTCAGTTCATTATCATCAAGGCAGGAACATGGCAGCATTCAGGCAGACATGGGGCTGGAGGAGCTAAGAGTTCTACTTCTTGTTCTGAAGACTGGCTTCCGGCAGCTAGGACAAGGGTCTTAAAGCCCAGTGCCCACAGTGACACTCCTACTCCAACAAGGGCACACCTATTCCAACAAGGCCACTCCCTGGGCCAAGCATATACAAACCATCACAGCAACTTACAGAAGCAAGACTTTATTTGGGGCTTACAGTTTCAGAGGGTGAGTCCATGACCATCATGGCCAGGAGCATGGTAGCAGGCAGGCAGGCATGGAGCTGGAGCAGGAGCTGAAAGATTACATCCTGATCCACAAGCAGGAAGCAGAGAGAGCTAACTGGAAATGGTGTGCGCTTTTGAAACCCCAAAGCTCAACCCCAGTACGGCACCTCCTAACACACCACATCTAATCCTTCTGGAAGAGCTCCATCCACTAGGGACCTATTCAAACATATGTGCCCATGGGGGTCATTCTCATCCAAACCACCACATATGATCCAATGTTCATGTGTTCAGACAGTACACCACTTGTGTCCACTCTGACCAGGGCGGCTTTAGGGGAAATGACCGAACAGATCCCACTCATGACTCCGAATCTAAAATGACAAGCACTTTGAAATGTAGATGACACAAATGCAAATGTCATCTTTTGCTTTGGTTAAAACTTAAGAGGGATGGACAATGTAGATCTTGCAGAGTCAGGCTTTGATGATTTGGCTTTGCTTACATAAGAGAAAAATCAAGCCTCATTGAGTACAGAGGAGCTTGTTTTAGTAACTGCAGTCAGAAGTGATGGGTCTTATATTGTTCTTTGAAATTAGGGGAAGACTCGACCTCCAGAATGAACACAGGATAAACCCACAGCAGAGTAGGAAGCAGTGCGAAGGGAATCTGCCCTACAACTCCCACTAGAGTTTCAAAACATCTATAACAAGAAAAATCTTTAAAAGAGTCTATGTCATACTACTAAGCACTACCATCGAGTTCTGGCTTGAGTGTTCGTATATGTTTGGTTTTAAATTGTATTTATTGGTTTTAAATTGCTGTGTGTGTGTGTTGTATATGTGGTATGTATGTGTAGTGTGTATGTGTGCATGTGTCTATGATGTCTATGGTGTGTATGTTTGTGTAGTGTAAGTGGTATATGGGTTTAGTATGTATACGCATTTATGTGTATGGTGTGATGGTGTGTGTCTGTATGTGGATATGTGTGTTCACACATGTATGGGCACACATATGCCACGATACACGTATGAAAGTCAGAGGACAATGTTCAGAAGTCTGTTTTCTTTTTCTATATTGGGAGCTGGAGACTGAATCCAAGTTATCAAGCTTACCCACTAAGCTATCTCACTAGCCCTAAAACGTGTGTGTGTGTGTGTGTGTGTGTGTGTGTGTGTGTGTGTGTGCTTATTTTGAGACAGAGTCTCATCACATAGCTTTGGATAGTTTGAATTCTCTGTATAGACCAGACTAGTCATGAACTTAGAGATCTGCCTACCTCTGGCTCCCAAGTTCATCACCATGCCCAGTGTGTGTGTGTGTGTGGGGGGGGGGGTCAGTCTTACTATGTTGCCTGCTCTGTTCTCACGTAATGCCTCAGCCTTCCCAGTAGGTAAGGGAAACAGGCATGCACTCGACTCCATATTCGTTTATTCTATTATTTCAAAAACATGGACCAATCCCCTGACACACAAATCATTCAACACTAATAATGCAAGAGCACATGTAGCTGAAAAAGGATTAGCCGTGTGCTATGTAAGGTTCAAACAGACCATATGGTAGTGGTCCCCAATGATCTCCTGGAGCTAAGAGTTCCTACTGCTTACACACGTCACAGTCCAACACCTCACACGCATGTTTGCAGGATGCTGCTATAAACACTCACTGTATGGCACTCATGAGCATGTAGCACATGCAATTAAGCAGGGTACATAGTAATGACTACACTGCTGGTTTGGGTATTATCCTATACTTTTCTTTGTTTTTGTTTTTTGTTTTTGTTTTTTTCAAGACAGGGTTTCTCTGTGTAGCCCTGGCTGTCCTGGAACTCACTCTGTAGACCAGGCTGGCCTCGAACTCAGAAATCCGCCTGCCTCTGCCTCCCAAGTCCTGGGATTAAAGGCATGCGCCACCACTGCCCGGCTTATCCTATACTTTTAATCGTTATTTTAGATCATATTCTTCTCTGTCTAACACAAATTTACTATAAAACAGCACATAGCCGCCTCATTTGTCTTGCATGTACTGCATTTCTTGTCTACAAGGGGTTTCACTTAGTAACTGCTCTACACCTCCAGGCTCTGTGTAAGTCTCTGTGATGTGCACATGACCGAGACACTGCCTGATGACTTATCTTTCATACACATTATATCCCCATCATTAGCGGCCCAAGGTGACACTTGCCCAACAATACTATTGCTTTTTATTTATGATAAGCAGCTTAAATAAAACAACAAACCCATCCATTACATGATGGAACAAAGGACTCAATAGCCCTTGATGACTCTTTTAAAGATCGCAAACCGATTCTACAGAGATACGTGTAATACAGTTTCACAGGCTTTCCTAAAGCTTCAAACAAATAGAAGACATATCAGGGCATTTTGGTTCAGCAGATCAAGACTGACAACCCGAGTTCCACCTCTGGGAGCACATGGGTCTCACAAGTTGTTCCCTGACTTCCACATGTACACGCACGTGTGCATGCACACACCCACCCCCAAACAAATGTAATAAAAAGAAATGCATGTACATATACCTAGTTCTTAAGGAGCTATTGACTGTTCTCTGTCCGTGTGAGGACATGAACTCTTAGAGACGGCTGCCTCGGCCACTCATTAGGTCGGCTTTGCTCCGGTGTGTCCCTAAAGTGACTTTTCTTCACTGCTGGGGTTCCTACAGTGACTGGGATACTGCTCTATTAAATGTAAGTTTCCCAAAAACTTGTTTCTTTTCTTGCAGTGCTAGGGATCAAACCTAAGGCCTTGCTCATACTAAGCAAGAAACTGCTCTACCACCGAGCCCTGCTCCCCATGGCAAAGCCCAGCGAAGATCTAGTTCTTGTTGACCTTGTTGAACTGCTAGGAGATGAACGAGAACCTCTGCATCACTACAGCAGGACAATTTGAGGCACACAGTTTACAGGATTGCTGCCCCTTTCTAATCCTAATTAGAAACTCCAAACTCACTGAATTGTAGCACCTTAATCACAGGGAGGGGGAATGAATACAGAGAGGAGCTTAGCTTTCAAAAACAGGATTCATGATTACACAGCAGCACACTGTCAGTGTAATGTGTTTGCTCCGGCTACACCCAGTGTGTCGATGGCCCTCTCCCAGGCTCTTATCAGCTTTTGTCAGGGTGCCGTGTCCCAACCGGTTTTCTGGTTCTGGCCTCTTCTTCTATCCTGCCATATTTGCTTGCCAGATAAATCTAGGTCTTAGAAAAACTACAAATCATAACATGCCATACACCCCAAGAAGACAGATAACACAGTGACGCTTTGCACACTCTGCCTGTGCTACTGCTGTAAGCCTCAGCCGCCATCATGTCAGACGGTGGCAGTGAACTAGCTGTAGTCACTAGTGTAGTGATTGCGCTAGTCATTTATGCTTAGCCAGTTTTCTTAGCTGTGAAAAGTGAGAGAATACGTCACAAAGTTTCGTTAGGGAACATGCCATGCATGAGTGCATGGCGTGCGCGCGCGTGCACGTGTGCGTGTGTACACATGTGCATTGAGGCTACTTTTTATAATTATTATATTTTACTTACTTATTGTTAACATTTTGTCTATGCTCCGTCCTACAGTTACCTGGCAACAGCCAGGTATGCCTGACTCACTATAAAAGGGGCTGTTGCCCCCTCCTCTCTCTCTTGCTCTTGCCTTCCAGCCCTTACTCTGCTCTCTCCCCACTGCCCCCTCTCTCCCATTCTTCTCCTCCCCCTCCATGTGCTCATGGCTGGCCTCTACTTCTCTACTCTTCTTTTCTGTTCTCTCTCTCTCTCTCTCTCTCTCTCTCTCTCTCTCTCTGCCTTTCTCTGCCTCTACTACCTTCTTAACTCCCCTCCCCATGCCCTGAATAAACTCTGTTCTATATTATACCTTTGTGTGGCTTGTCCCTCAGGAGGAAGGGATGCCTCTGCATGGGACCACAGAGGCACCCCTCTTCCCTCACACCTCACCACACATGATCAAAACATATCCCCCATAGCTTTATCTTTTTATAAACACATCACTTATTGTGTCAGGGGTACACATACGTGCCACAGTGTGGATGTGGAGGTCAGAGGACAACTTGCAGAAATCAGTTCTCTCCTACACTGTGCATCCTGAGAATTAAACTCGGATCATCAGACTTGGTGGCAAGAACCTTTACCCATTGAGCCATCTCTCTGGTCCCCTATACCAATTAACTCCATCGATCTGCCTGTCTCCACTTCCCAAGCACTGGTACTGTGGATGACACACACCTTTGTGTTGGGCTTCCCATCAGATCCTCATGCTTGCATAGAAAGCGCTTTACTGACTCAGCCATCACCCCAGCCCAACAGAGCAGCATTTTAAAATCTCTTTCTGACTCTGGCTTTCTCTCATATCTATCTTTAAACACCAGTCATGGCTATCATAGGTCAGAGATGATCATTCAGTATAATTTCTTTATAAGATGACCAACTGATCAGCAACATTGATCCCCTTTTGCTATAGAATGAGACAGTCGCCGGTTCCAGGCATTAGGATATGGGTCTCTGTGGGGAAGGGGAAGAGCATTATCTTGCCTAAACCACCTTATCTGGATGCCATGCTGCTCCATCTCACTCACTCGATACTTAGCTCGCAACAGCATGCATGCATTGCTCCATTTTTTAAAAAAAGATGTATTTATTTCATTTATATGAGTACACTGTCGCTGTCTTCAGACACACCAGAAGAGGGCATCGGATCCCATTACAGATGGTTGTAAGCCACCATGTGGATGCTGGGAATTGAACTCAGGACCTCTGGAAGAGCACTCAGTGCTCTTAACCGCTGAGCCATCTCTTCAGCCCGCATGCACTGCTCTTTACTGTTTTCACACAAGTCTGTTCCATTTATCCCAAGTGTAGTGTTTGATAAAAGCAAGGACAGTCTTGGGTCCTCTACACGGTCAGCCTCTGCAAATGCCCGCAATAATGGGACCAGCCACTGCCCTCCCTTTCCTCTTCTGTCCAGCATCCTTAATACAGCACTCATCTCAGAGATAAGTCTGACATTGCTGAAATACATCTAAGAATGTCCATGAATCTTTTACTCCTCGTGAACATAATAATGATTTTAAAAATCACCTCCGTTCTAAAACGTCTATCCTTCTGCCTCAAAGCAGCCCTCAGAAGAAAACAAACCAAATACAGGAGACAAAACGGCAGCACATAGGAACTGGAAAAGGCACTGGCTATCTGGTGGCAGGCTGCCTCCTTTTAATAATTCTTTAAAATGTTTCAAGTGGCTCACTTTGATTGCTGAATTCACCTGGCCATTAAATCAGGCTATTTGTGATCAGAGCTTTTTTAAGCTGGTCATTTCTGACACTCCGAGTCCCCTCACATGTCCCTTTTCACCCACAGTGAGTCTGGCAGGGACCTTAGGAAGATGGACATTTCATCAGTGCTATGCAGGGAAGAAGCAGAAATGGAGGCTGGCCCAGGGACAGGCGTCCTCCTTCAGTCCTCTCTGCTGCTCTCACCTCAAGCTTCCCAGTGATTCTCTTGTCTCACTGATTACTTTCTTTTGGAAGTCTTACAACACCTCTTTGTTGCATTTATCTATTCTGCGCATATGTGCGTGTGTGTGCGTGTGCATGTGCGTGTGAAGATATTCTGTTAGTACTTTGAGATAAGCTTTATTATGTAACACAGGGTGGCCTGGAAATACGATCCTCCTGCTTCAGACCATAAAGTGCTAGTATTAGAGGTATGCAGCGCCATCCCTGGTCCTTATGAACACATAATTGTACTCTCCAAATGTATTTCATTGTGACATAACCTACTTTGGGCTCAAAAAATTATTAGTATTATTAATTTGCTAATTTGAGACAGGGTCTCATTATGTAGCCCTGGCTGCCCTAGAACTATGTAGACCAGGCTGCCCTCAACTTCACAGAGATCTGCCTGACTCTGTCTCCCAGGTGCTGGGATTAAAGGCATGAGCTACCAAACCTAGACTAAAATTATTTTTTTAAGCCTCAAGAGTTTCAAACCACTTTCCTGAGTAGACTGAATGAGTGACACAGAGAAAGGAATGAATGAAATAGATGAAATATAAGAATTTTATCTCTTTACTAGAACCTCCCATTATATTTCAGAACAGTACAGATTTTGTTCATGAGAATTCGGGAAACAAAAATTAAGATTGTTATTTCAGGTGCAACACGGTTAGACAACACCACTAGCCACATGCTGCCCTTTCAGCTGTTAGGGTTAAAACAACATCAACAACAACAACAATAACAACAACAACAAAACAAGACAAAGTCTTTACATTCTGCTAAAGACAAAACCTCCATTTTCCTATCTCCCAGTCTGTTAGTTCTGAGTATTAAATGATCTTGCAACACAGCGCTTTTCTCCTGTATGGATGACTCTGAAAGGTAAATGAACATTAGGAAAGAGTGTAGCTAAGAGATGCTTGCACTTGTGGAGTAGCTGAAAGCACCAGGGCCTTATGGAGTAGCTGAAGGCACCAGGGCCTTATGGAGTAGCTGAAGGCACCAGGGCCTTGTGGAGAAGGGAGGGCACCAGGCCAGGCCCAGGAACTCCAGTGAAAGAACAATTGGTAAATAAACCTTTCCCACTGGGATGAGAATTCTTGTGACCTGCATTTTCAAGCTGACATGTTTATCCACAGTGGGGCAGTCTTGATCTCTAATCTAAAGTGACTTTTAAAAAATATTTTTATTCAAGAAAAGGTAAAGCCATGTATGATTCTTGCTAATGTATCTGACCTAGGGATAGGGAATTACTTTCTGTACACACACTGCCTCCCGCAAACTCAAGCACACTCATCTCCTTCCTCTCCATTAACTTCCATCCAAAGAACTACCTTCAGAAGAACACAGAAGCAGAGGCAGAATTCTCCGCTGGCTCATGCTGCTCTTCCCTGTGTAGACACCTAAGGTAAGAAGAGATGCCTAAGAGACATCTATCACATTCCTTTGCTGTGAATCCTTGTTTGATCTTCTCCCAGGAGCAGAGATAACATCTGCCTTCTCCCTCATCCATCCAGCCCTTAGCACCTATCAGCACTAACACACTTTGACACCTCATTGCTTCCACCAGTGTAAACTGCTTAGAGATGACAAAGACTGTAATCCCTGGTACCTTGCACAGTCTCAGTGCAACATAATAGGATACACTGGCCCAAGTCCTCCATATCTTTGTAAATGAGATAAAAGGTGAGATAAAAGGCCTGTGTTGCCCATTTGTGTCTCCTCTTTTGTGGGAGCAGGTGGCTACGACTGATTCACAGAGTGTGTATCATCATCCAAAAGCTACACATAATTCTGATTAGAAAAGAAAGATCCCAGTGGAAGAGCTAGGGGAAGGACTGAAGGAGTTGAAGGGGATTACAACCCCATAGGAAGAACAATATCAATTAACCAGACCACCTAGAGCCCCCAGGAACTAAACCATCAACCAAAGAGTACACATGGAGGGAGCCATGGCTCCAGATACATAAGTAGCACAGGATGACCTTGTCTGACAGCAATGGGAGGAGAGGCCCTTGGTCCTGTAGAAGCTTGATGCCCCAGTATATGAAGATGCTAGAGGGTGAGGTGGGAGTGGGTGGGTGAGTGGAGGAGCATCCTCATAGAGGCAAAGGGGAGGTGAGGAGAGGGAGAATGGGATGGGAGGCTTGTGGAAGGGTAACCAGGAAGGGAGATATTGTTTGAAATGTAAACAAATAAAATGATTAATAAAAAAGAAAGAATAGCAAATACATCCAACCTGAATAATAATAATAATAATAAATAAATCTTTTAGCAGTTAGAAATTTAGCTGAACGGTAGATTGCTCATCTAGCAAGCACAAGGCTGTGGGTTCGGCCTCCAGCTCTAGAAAAAAATAGTTTTATTCAAAAATGAACTAAAACTTTGATGCCCTTTAAAAAAAATTTTATCAAAATAGGAGTAACTAAGGATTATTTGGTTTAACATAACAACATAGAGACACACATACAAACACATACACATTATTATTTCTGAACCTGAGTTGTTGAAGGTCAGTGTCAATTTCCCTCAAAGTATTGTTTGTTGCTTTAATTTTTAACTGTTATTTTGTAGTTAATTTTTGATGGTATAATTTGTTTTTTCTTTATATTTCCTGTCTCCAAAACATCACTTGTACCCTCTTCCTGGACTCCTAAAATGCACATGGGCTCTTATATCTTTAATTATTACTGAATGTATATATTATTTGTATACACATATACCTTTTGAAATGTAAATTGTAGAGACCACGTAAAATTGCAAAAAAAGAAAAAGAAAAGAAAAGAAAGCATTTGGAGGTATTACTTCGGAAGTATAAACCAAGAAACACATAATGCCAATGAAGCAACGCAGTGTTGAGGGGCAATGTTTCTGTCACGGAAGAATGCAGAGAGACCTAAGAGTCACTTCAGTGGCTCCCAGGTCACACAACACCACTGGAAGAAATGTAAACTGCTTACCAGCACAACAGCCCTGAAAGCTGTCGTGAGTGTCTACTATGCTAGAGCATTCTTAAAGTTCTTTGCCTTCACCAAAGCCCCATGGTGAAAATATTTGACATCTTACTGATGAGAAAGTGAAGTCTCAGAGAACTTATGTTTGAGAACTAAAAGGGGAGAGTTTTGGAGTTGAATCTGAAGGCCCCCAAAGTTCCTGCTTCTCTCCTTTACATCAGAAAACTGGTGGTGCCCTCATCAGATGAACCCATGGTCCACAAATAAAACTGCTGCTCACCAGAAGCCATGCTTATCCCACATTAGATGGTCCATCACTCAAAGACTGAATCCACAGTTCCAAATTCCTTCCCCTGGACTCTGAGTTTTCTTAAGCTCAGAAACTCCCCAACTACACAGACACCCTTGAGTTGAGCACCTGATGACAGGCATGTGAACTTGCATGAGAAGAGCTCCAATCTGTCTAGTGTTATCAGATTCTTTATCATCGTTACTGACATTGAATTTATGAGCAAGCGTGTACACAACGGTAGGGATACAGAGCATCATAACATCAAGAGGCTTGGATTCTGTGGGGAAACCATTTGCTGTTAATTCCTGCATCTTCTCTACATTCCTGCAGGAATCAGGCATGCCTTATTAATACACCGATCGGCACAGTCAGCCCTGTAATCAGAGGAAAGTGCTATCAAAAACAAACCTTCATCCTAAATTAGTCAATTCATTCTTTCATTCATAAACATGCTCCCTCAACCAACATTAAACAAGCAGCTAAGGAAATCAATACATAAAACAGACTAGCCAAATGTACAATCGATTCTCAATGAAAGAGAAAAAAAAAGACTTAGGAATGAGATATTTAAGATGTTTTAAATGAATTCTCAGATTTAACGAAGTTTATTTTATCTATATACTTCTATTTATACATAAAACAGGAAAAATCTACCATGAAGAACGAGAAGACAGAACAAGTAGTTCTTCTGAAAGATTGAAGAGATAGCTCAGTGGTTAGCACTTGCTGAGCTTCCAGAGGACCTGGGTTCAGTTCCCAGCATTCATGTGGTGGCTCACAACCATCTGTAACTCGGGTCCCAGGGGATCCAAAGCCTCTCCTGCCTCTGCAGTTACTGCATGCACGTGGTTATATATACACAAACAAATACATAAAATAAAATAAATATTCTTTTATAAAGAAGTAGTTCTTGGAAGGATTGATTGTAAACATATAAGACTAAGTAGACAGGCTAAAAAAGAGAATAAAAAAACCTGAAAGTTAACCTGGAAATGTAAGGTGATGGGATTTTAAATAACACAAAGATAGAAAATATAAAAATTAAGATCCATAGAAAATAAGTTCACGATGTTCACACCATTTGCTCATTTATGTTTTTGTCTCTGAGATGCTAACTCAGCCTAGAGCAACAGAATAGATAACAGAGACTAAGAGTCCCAAAGAAATAATTGGTGAAAAATCTATGAACAGAACATATTCCCAAGACATTAGTAGGCAAAACGTCCAAAAGGAGAGCTGTCACCCATGTTCCAAAATTCCATTCAGAAATAACCTCCAAGGAGAAAGGTGGGCAGAGAAAAAAAAAGGTGTTATGGATCTGTTTGGATCTGTTTGGGGGTGTCTGCACGTGTTTGGGTTTATTTTTGTTTTTGAGATAGAGTCTCAAAGTGTAGGCCAGGCTGGCTGGAACTCACTATGTAGTGCAGGCTAGCCTTGAATTCACAGTGCTTCCTGCCTCAGCCTCATGAGTTCTGGAATTACAGATGTTATGAATCACACCTGGCTGTTGGAGCTGTTGATTCTGTTATAATATTTACAAGGGGATCTGTCTGGGGTGGAGTTGACAAACCTAAGAAAGCCTCTGGAAATTGAGAAGTGGAATTCAGGAGAAGATGAAATAGAGATTGTATAAATAAGAGAAAAATCATAGCTAAATCCCATCCACAAGGTATTTAATAAAAGATTCCACATAAGATGCTTAAGTTTGCCAGGCGGTGGTGGTGCACGCCTTTAATCCCAGCACTTGGGAGGCAGAGGCAGGTGAATTTCTGAGTTCGAGGCCAGCCTGGTCTACAGAGTGAGTTCCAGGACAGCCAGGGCTACATAGAGAAACTCTGTCTCGAAAAGCAAAAACAAACAAACAAACAAACAAAAAGATGCTTAAGTTTTCCATCAGCATCACCACTGGCCAGACATCACTGCACCAAAACGCTCTTTATATGTTGCTAACACACAATGAGATACTACGACTCCATCCCCTCCAGAACAGCTACAAGCCAACAGATGGATAATAAAAAGTATTGGCAAGGATGTGGTAAAAATGGAACCCTTCAGTGTTCCAGGTGGGGATGTAAAAATGGTGCATCTGCTTTGTAAAAGAGTCGGCAGTTTTCAAAAATCTAAATACTAGAATTACCATACGACCCCAAGATGCCAGTCCTAGGCACATGCATCAACACAAAAAAACGGAGCTTATGTCTCCAAGGGAATAAGAGATTCTGGAGCCAAATATGAATGACCAAGGCCTGGCAACCCAGACTTAGGTTACCTAAAATTCCATGTTCTAACACATGGAAGCAGTCTCAGGAAGTTTTTACAGTAACAACAAAGAAAAGTCATAAATTAGGGCACTTAGCAAAAACACAGGTGGAAGCATCAAGTAGGCGGTTACAGTACAGCAGGAAAACCTCAGCTAGTGCCCTCGGCTACTTCTCTCAGCTAGTGCCCTCGGCTGCTATCTGAGAGCCTTTGGGTTGATAGAACTGAGATTTTGTTAAACCAATACATCCAAACAGATTTTAAGCCCGGCTTTGTCTATTAGTGACAGGATGTTAGGCCCAACACAGTGGTGTGGGCCTGCAAGGAATAGCTATCAAGTGCATACAAGATGCCTGAGTTAAATTTAATTAGACTCTGGGCTGCAACAGCCCAACCTCTCTATATCACTGATGTTCCAATCGGTCTTTGCAGACACAGCTTATTTCCAGGAATTCTTGTTCACAATACTCAAGACAAAGGAAATCATTTCCACACAGAATCCTGTATACAAATGCTCAGAGCCATATAACAAACAGTAGCCAAAAAATTGGAAATGTTTTAAACTAATGAACTAGTAGTGGATAAAATATTGGTAATAGGGCTGACTCAGCAGGTGAAGGTGGTTGCCTGGTAACCTGAGTTCGTCCTTGTAATGCACTGCAATGCGTTCTCTGGCCTCCACTCACTCATGTGCCATGGCACACATGCTCACGAGCACACACATGCACATGTGCTAGTGGGCAGACACACACCTACACACACGTGAACACAAACAAGCACACACACAAATGTGATTAACATAGTATGGCCTATAACAGAGTATCATTCAATCAGTTATCAATAGAGAATGGAAGCATACATGGGTAACACACATGGGTGAACCTTGTAACCACTGAAAAGAAACCAAACACCCGCATGACGGCAGGAATGGAAGCCAAGAGCTCACAACCTCAACAGGAAGTTGAAAGCAGAGAGAGTGAACTGGAAGTTACAGATTCTCAAAGCCCACCCCCAGTGACATACTTCCTTTGCGAGGCCACATCTCCTAAACTTCTCCATACCATGCTACCAACTGGGGAGTAGGGTTTCAAATGCCTGAGCCAATGGAAAACATTTTCAAACAAACCACCACAGCTTTATCCGATTCTTTTTTACCTTTGATGACAGTAAGTTGGCAAATTTAATATTAAATTAAAATTTAAAAATAAAATCAATAGTCATCTTTGAGGATACATGGCTTCTGGTATAAAAGCTTCAGTGGTAGTAATATAGACCCAGCTATATTTTGCTATGTCTAACTAAGGTTATAACAGTCTGATTATCTAAATATGATCTAAAAATGACCTTTCAACAGAAAGCAGTGTAAAAATATAGACGAAAAGCTGAACAAGGCCTTGCCTTACAGTAAGTAAAGTTGTATGAATCAAGAGAAACAACTCCAGTGACAGACAGTGGTAATGCCATGAGGTATCCCCTAATCTCTCTTATATTTTCCCAGAAACGGCATGATTGAGAAGCAAACACCCTCATGATTATCAGTCCTCAGTCCTTACGGTGCTAATCAGTTTAGAGCAAATAAACCTCAATGAAGAGCCTCTATACTTCCTGAGTAATCAGGATCCAAATATTTATAAGAATGATTATTTAATATCTAAGACGACAGTGCTCTGTTTTTATCAAATAAAAAGTACAACTGACAAGTAACGTTTAAGCTCTTACTCTGTAAAATGGAAAAAGGATTGTCTCTTACGATTTTCTTCTGTGAATATCGCCAAGATGTGAGAGTCAAACACTACATAGTCATGTCATGATTCAAAGGAGTAAATATAAGTGGTCCCTTGTAGGAGAAGCTAAGGTGGGGGGAGTAAGGAGAGGAAGAGGAAAAGGAAGAGGAGGAGCTAGGGAGAGCAGAGATGTAGGAGTGATGGAGAGCCACACAGGTATGGAGAGCAGTTGCGGGTAACAACTTTTATTTAGGTTAGCTAATTGGGAAACAACTCTCTTTGTATGGACATCTTGTTACTGATCATTACCAAATATATAAGCTTTTGGATAATTTAAGCATTAGAGTCTCATTTTCCTACTGGGCCCGCGTGGATGGTGTGATGGTCTGGGCAATGCCCAGCCTTGCAGAGACAGCCTGGAAGACTGGCAGAGCCATCTCCCACGCTCACATCTTGTGGGTGGCAGGGCTAGTATTTCTGGCTGGCCGTTTCTAGCTGTGGTGCGTACGTGGCCTCTGGCCGAGAAACATGGTGGCTGAGCTAGGCAGAGCCGCTGCAGCTTAGACAATCGGATTGACCAGAGGCTGATTTTAAATATTTACCTCAACAGTCCCTGTATAAATGATGGCAAAGTCCTTCTTTCCCTTCCCATTCCCCTCAACACAGCATCTTCCCTCCCCATCCCCTTCCCCCACTTCAACACATCATCCCTCCTCCCTGCTGTCATCCACCCATCACCTCCCCTCACTTTCTCTCCCTTCCCCTCAACCCAGCCTACTCCCTCTCCCCTTTCCCTTATTCTTTCCTGTTTATAATGGAGAGTAAGTGCAGGCCTCACTGATGCTGAGCAGGCACTCTACCATTAAGCTACCACCTTCCATCACGTTACATTCTTGCACAATGGCAAAAATTAAGTCATAACTGGACAACTACTAAGCTAGAGAAAAGACTCCTTATAGCACAATGGTAACTATTAATAATACTGTTTTGAAAACAGAATCAAAGCAGGAGACACAGGGTCTGCACTGTAAGTGTTCAAAGCAATCTCCCATGGCAAAGCATTCCAAGAGCTGGGGAAAGCTAGGCACTCAAAGCACTCTATTTATTTTACTGGAGTATTGAGGAAAACTTCATTCTTTGATACAAGTTAAAATACTAGCATGGTTTGAGAATAACTAAAAAGGAGACCAACCATAAATGAGTGTCTTAGTTACTTTTCTATTGCTGTGATTAAATACCATGACTAAGACAACTCACAAAAGAAAGCATTTAAACAGGCATAATGTCCCAGAGTGTAATAGTCCCTGAAGACAGATCAAAGTCATGGCAGTGGGTAGCTAGAGCAAGCACAGCTGAGAGCTCTTGGCTCCACTGCAAACAGGAGGCAGAGAGAGCTCACTGGGAACACAGCTTTTGAAACCTCAAAGCCCACCCCTAGCCACACCTCCCCAAACAGGAGTACCAACTGGGAACAAGTACACAAAACCCCAAATGTATGAGGGATTTCACATTCAAACCACCACACAGAGAGTCATGAGGTGAGGATGTTATCCCGCTACTAGAAAAGGAACTCAGAACATCTCATCATGCCCCCTCCAAAGAGTGAATAGCTTGATGCATTCTGAAGACCTGCTGTGGAATCCAGTTTCCAAGCTTAATGTACATTAGTTCACGGCACCAGCAGGTACTAACCAGAAGGCTGAATGATTTTTGTGGTTTAATAAAATGGCTATTAACTCCTGAAGTTAATCAGCAGGGAACAAAGACTGATTTGACCTTTAAAGGTCTACAGTACACAAGATGTGAATTGCAGGGACAGGCACTCTTGAGTTCTCCCCAGACAAAAGCACAACACTCTAAGAGTTGATGTTGTTTTTGATATTGTTCAAAGATATCCTAGGAGTGTATCAGTTGAGAGAACTACAACCTAAGCTTATACAATTGCTCAGAACCTTGACAGAGTATAGCAAGAAAGTTAGACATTAGAATTGACCTAGGGAAAGAGCAGTGTGCAACAAAGCCAAGAAACAGTAACACTAAGACTTGATCCTAAATTCTTTCTATCTATATCTGAGACTAGGGATGACACATTTGTCTAAGGGGATAAAGGAAAATAAGAAATATTTTTAAAAAGCATAAAGATGGTTAAAATGGGATTTAAATATCATTTTAACAGTTATTTTTAAAGAATAGGAGTGTTGTGTTAAAACCAAAGACCATAAAGCACATATATCAAATAAAATAAACATTCTGAAAGAGCCTAAGATGACCATGGACACCAGAGCTGTGGTGGTCTTTCACTTGAGTTACTAAAACAATCCATTTGGTGAACATGCTTCCAGAATGAAAGTCAAGGGTTGGCCAAGCATCAGTGCATAGGTTGTCTCTGAGACAGCCACAGCAAAACGGACAGGCAAACAGAAGCACTCTCTAAACGTTCCACCATGATTACTGCAGGCTCATATATTGATTAGATATTGCAACAAGATCTGATTTCCACTTCATTTGTTTCTGGGGAAGAGTGAGAAGTGGGGAGATATTGATGTTTGGTAAAATTTACAAATCAACATTCTCCCGTGGGACCAGGGGTCCTCCCTCAGCAGCATGCAGGAGTAAGCCCACCACAGAGACTCACTCCTCCCGCCTGCCCAACTTTCAGTAGCAAGTGTGTCCAGGCCTTGGAACATTCCCACCTGGTTCCTGTAAAAGCTCCTAACATTCTGGGTGTAGTTTAGCTGTGAAGCTGTCAAATTCAAATGTAATTGGATGGATTTACACTGGTCCAGGATGGCCTTCTGTGTCTTTTCCTCAGATCTGGCCAGTCTCAATTCAGAAAGAAGAGAAATTTAACTAGGGAAGAACAGTAAAGAGAAGGCCTGGTAAGATACATGACTTGAAGAGACCAGATCCCCACCCTCACAAGAGGTAAAAATAGCAAGTTTTTCTGGTAGTGTTTAATTTATGTTTTTAGGAAAACTAAATCCTCCTCCAGATTAAAATAGCTAAAACCTTTTGCTACAAAGGTTAAATTTCACTAACAGCATATAAAATATAAATGTGAAAAGGAAACCCCAACTCCAGGTACTAGAGGAATGCTGTCAACTGTCTTTTCTCTGAGCTTTATGCCTCTTGGGGTAAGTCTGAGTTACATTTGTGCATGTGTCACCAGAGAACTGGAAAGTCCCTTCAATGTCTCCCTTAGATGAGGGTGTAAATTCTTTCCACTCATGACCCCTTTCACCTGAGAAATTTTTATGTAACTCCATATACACAGGTATATAAAATTAATACACATATCAAACATTTACTGACAGTAAATCACAAAGTAATTTACTTTAAAAGAATTCTGTGGTATACATGTAAGCTTATCATTTATTAAAGACAAAGGTAAACTTAAATATTAATGATAGGTGTGCTTGCTTAATTTTATATAAATAATTAAATCCTGACTGAATGGGATGCTGAAGGATAGAACATCTCCAACAGTTTTCAGAGCTGATCACACACACACACACACACACACACACATTAATAAAATAAATAAAAAACATAAATAAATCAAACATTGTAACCCAATAATCCAAAGACATACTAATTTGATACACGCTGAAGAATGCTGGCATAAAAATATTGTCTTTGTTTTTCATAATTATTATGTTTCTAAAGAGCAGAAAACTTTGTGTGCACAGCAAAAACACTGTAGATCACAATATACAACAGTCTTGAAAATTAGGGATATCAGGCAACATTCACTGGTGCTACCTGTCGTGATGACATGGCAGGGGACACATGGGCATTCAGGACCAAGGCTGGAGCAAAGTTCATGTGACTCAGCACCAGCAAGCACCTCCAAAAGAACATTACACATTTGATATTTTAAACTCATTTTTGGTCATTGCATCTTATAAGCTACACATTTCTCAAGAGTCTCACATTTATTTAGTTACTGGACTCCTTATGAAATCATGACTTGTGGGGCAGTGGGCTATGAGAAAGCCAGAAAGCTTGGTAAAAATCTTCGAAGCCCCGGAGACCTTGGCCTGAAAAGGGTCACAGGACGGAAGGTTGCTTCAGACTTCCCACGCCGTATGGCCCAATTAGCTTCCGCTTCCCACAAAGAGACCCGTGACCCTTATCACGTAGGATAATAACACCTCTATGCAAATAAGGCATCACCAAACCCTCAAGCCAAACCAATAGGGGCTACCTGTTCTTTCCCCAAAACTGTATATATATAACTCCAGAGCTCAAATTAAAGGACTACTGCTGTGTGGTGCAAGGTCTCCTGCTGTCGGAGTGCTTCCACGATCCCTCACCTGGCCAGTCGCGCATTTCAAAGGACAACTCTCTCCTCTCTCCTCAGCGGGAAGAGCGAGAGCTGAACTGAAGGGGCTGAAACACCTTTCTTCCGTAGGCTCTCACGAGCTACCCCCAGAAGGAGAGAACTAAAAGAGCTGAAACACTTTTCTTCCGTGGGCTCTCACGAGCTACCCCCGGAAGGAGAGAACTAAAAGAGCGGATAACACTTTCTCGCTTTTGGGGACTGGGACGGAGGTCCCTCTCCGCGCGACTGAAAGGCGTGTTTGAGCTGTGCCCTGGTTCACAGTTGCGCTCTCCTTCATCGCAGCCCCTGCCTCTGGGTTTTCAGGCGACCAGAGGCCGTCGTGGAGCACGAGCCCCGCCCTGCCGCCTGCCGAAGGCCCTGGGCCAGCTTGACCGGCTCCCTCCACGCCCTGGACCCCCGGAGTCTGCTCACCCACCCCCGCTGCCCCGGCCTGGAGCTGACACCATCCGCTGCCGACCCCGTCTGTGGTGGGTCTGTCAGCCCGCCATCCCTAGGCGCGAGCACTGCCCGACAATGACTCATAAGAAATGGAACTCAAGAGCATCGTTCTGAAGAATGAAGTGGGGATCGGAGCAAGGAACAAGGGATCTTTAAATAAAGCAGAAAAGAGAGAACACCGTGGAAGGTCAGGATGGACACACAGTGAAAGCAAAGTGCTGGGTGCCTCAATCTGTAAGTTGTACTGAGATGGGCATAAAAACTTCGTTCTGCCTGAGGAATCAAAACTGCGCTCAACCTCCTTTGGCTGGGCCAAGATAGAAATAAGTAGGTGAATTCCAGTATTGCTGGTTTTAACTCTGTGGTCAGTTAAAAGGCTGTTCTTTACAGACTAAAGTTCAGGCTAGAGATATCAGGTAGCTAACCAAATTTATTACCTTTAGTTGTCTTTGAGCCGGGAAGGCACAGTTAATTGTTAGTGTAGACTGTTTACCCTTTTATCTCTGTGGTCTGTGTAGGGCCCCAAGCTGCTCCTTTGATTCCTTTTTAACTGAACAGAGACAAGCAGTGTGGGAAGTGTTTGCTGAAATGCTAGCGTTTGACAGTCTTAAGTTGCCTCTTGAGAATCTATCTGCTTCCTCTCCCAAATCTCTAACTCCTTGCCTACTCTCTCTTATTCTGTATTTAACTAAATACATAGAAAATGACACTATTTTTTAATAATAATGTCCAATGCTGGTACAAATAGCACAGATACGGGCATTCTTCCTTACCATGGTAGAAATGGGAATGGATTTTTCTAAACCAGAAAAAATTTGACATTTTAAAAAGTTTACAGCTTTTTCCTCTTCAAAAGTTCAGTTTCAAACAAAACAAAACAAAACAAAACCTATCTCCAGAAATAGAAGGGCAATGGAGATTTCTATGAAGATTTTCACTATACTCTTCTTTTGAAAAAACATTTATTTTATTTGAATGAATGTTTTGCTTGCACACATATCTGTGTACCATGTGTATACTCACTGCCTGCAGATGCTCTAGAACTGGAGTTAGAGATGGCTGCAAGCTGCCATATGGGTGGGTGGGAGCTGAACCTGGGTTCTCTGCAAGAACAGCCAGTTAACTGTGTTAAGTGCTTTTAACCACGTCTCCAACTCCACACTGTACTATTCTTTTTGTTTTGTTTTGGTTTGGTTTGGTTTGGTTTGGTTTTTGTTTTTCGAGACAGGGTTTCTCTGTGTAGCCCTGGCTGTCCTGGAACTCACTCTGTAGACCAGGCTGGCCTCGAACTCAGAAATCCGCCTGCCTCTGCCTCCCAAGAGCTGGGATTAAAGGCATATGCCACCACTGCCTAGCTTGTACTATTCTTAATGAACGTCAAGTTTTAATAAACAACCAAAGGCTCAGCAGGGTTCTTATGCCTCTAAGGAGGTAGAGAAGGAAGGAGGAGAGGAAAGAGAAGCTCTTTAATAACTTCTCTATGTAATCCACATTAACCCTTCTTCAGATGTTATGAGTTCTATGGTCAGCTACGGTCACACATTTTTCATTTCATACAGCTTAATGATGAATAATTTACATGCCACAAAATTTACCTCTTTAAGGATACAAGTCAATGGTTCTAGTACACTCACAGAGCTGAGCAATCATTACTGCAGACATGGTAGAGCTTTCCCACTGATGTACGTCAGTCAGTCACAGGACTATCAAGAGGCAAATGACACAGAGACTGCAATGACTACCGAGTCCTTACAGCAGGGCAGGATGTGACAGTCTCACCATAAAGACACAAGACTGCCACAAAGCAGCCTGGACCAACATGGCTGACCAACCAAATCTATGCATCATTACCCTTACAGAGTTGCCTGCTCCCATCATGCCACAGCTACAGATCCCCTATGAGGACAGGAAAGGGGAGCACACCGCATTCTGGAACAATCTTAACCCATTTCTGTAATCTTACCTCATTAACTCAAGATAATTCTCCCTTCATCAAAGTTTGCCCAAGGAATAAGCTATATGTATGAAAGCCCAGCAATGTATCTCATCCCTTAAATGTATCTTTGCCCTAATAAATGTATTCTCTATCATTTACTTTGTCTCACTGTGTGCTGAATTCTTCACTGGCAACAAGAACCTCAGAATGCAGAATAGGGAGTCTCAATCTATTTATTTATTATCTCTGAAACCTGTTCCGTTCTCACCCCCGGTGACCAATCCCTTGTGTCTACCCATCTGTAGCCGATCCCTGCTGCCATCTTCAAACCTTCCACTTTGTTTCATGATAACTCTACAGCCTTAATGTATATGAGCAGATGTCTGCTTTATACTGATCAGCATATAGTAAATCTTAGATGTATATAGTATACAGTGTGGTTATAGTATATAAAATGTCTACTTTTAAAGAATTAATGTGGGGCTATAAACAAGAGGTTATCTTCTTATAGCTCATTAGAGCCTTCTGGTAGCAGGAATGGTGGCGCTCCGATACCAGCTGAGGCAGTTCAAGGCCACTCAGTGAGCTCCTATCTCAAAATACAATTTAGAAGGTAGGTAACTTCATCATAAAATACTTGCCTAGCATGTGTGACGTTCTAGGTTCAGTCTTCACTGAGGGGAAAAAAAAACCTGGCTGCTCTCATCTCCTTACATTCAGCAAGGTGACATCCACAAACACATGTTCCTAGCAGTGCTTTTGGGAGCATGCAAAAGGAGGCCAACACTAACAACACTGTCATAGCAAGCATATGAGGCATATCAGAAAAGACCACTTTGCCTCCACTTTGTTAGCCATTTTTAATTGGAAGATGTTTTTAAATGCTCACCTTCTTTATAATTTTGCCTAATGAGAGTCTGGAAAAAGTCTAGCTGTTTCTGAAGTGGACAAAGAGTTTTCACCCAAAATAATCAGGAATTTGGTGCTCAGGAATAAGCGTGGCTGTTTAAGAGACTGGCCAATATGTTTCTGGTTAGTGCTAAACAGGGACACCCCTAATTAAGGAGCATTTGTGTCATCTGATTTCTGATCCTTGCTTCAAAGTTTTCCCCACATAGCAAGGAGCACAAGGAGAAGATTAAACTTGATTTAATGAGAAAATATTTCTACATGTTCAAACACGCAGAATCAAGCGAGTAGCAATTTTAGATCTAAAATAACTGGGAAAAACTGCTTTAAGCATTAAGAAAGTCTTCCAATGACAAAGGTCAACAGGAAAAAAACTCTTGGCAAAGTGTGAAGAACACACACTTTAAAAAAAAACTGTAGACAGGGCTGGGGAAATGGGTCAGTGGTTAAGATCACTAACTGCTCTACCAGAGGTCCTGAGTTCAATTCCCAGCAACCACATGGTGGCTCACAACTATCTCTAATGGTATCCGATCCCCTCTTCTGGTGACAAAAACAGTGTACTCACATATATAAAATAAATAAATCTTAAAAAAAAAACTGTAGACAACAAAGGTTCAAATCTTGGGACGGTCACCAGTTTGTGTCTCTGTCTCTCTCTTCTCTCTTTTTCCCTCTCCGGTCTCTTACTCTCTCTTCCTATCTGCCAGTCCCTTACCTCTCCTAAACACGTAAGTAAAACACTTCAGTGGAAAAATTGCTCCAGAATTTTCTCACCGTGAGTTTGTACTGGCTTGAATGTTTATTATTCAGAAACTAAAGCAGCTAAATTAGGTTCCTCCCTTGTCAACACAATATCCTGGTGGGCCATCTGTTAGTGTCTCTGTCATCTCCCACTCAAACACACAAAGTGAACCTCAGAACCACTTATGTGGATACTCAGGATTGTTTTGAGGCTCAAACAGATGTGTACTTACACCAACTCTCCATTCTGAAGCCTCCGGGGTAATTACTGTGATGACAAGAAAAGTCACAGCACAGGTACCCAAGGCGCAGCCCACGTGTGTCAGTCAGTTCTCACCTTCATCCTCAGCACATGTTCGAGATGTCTGTACTAGTCACAATATTTAAAAACATTTTCTCCTTTAAATAAGAAGATTACACTTAACTCTTCCCGTTTAAAGCTGAACAGTTTCCAATGTTTTTCTTTTCTGAAAGATTAAGGTTTTTCAAGCCACAATTAAAAATATGACTTAACTGGATTAAGAGTATACATTCAAGATTTTCATAAAATAAACCTGAGAAAGGAGAATAAACTTGCAAAGTCTAAGTCTATACTACCGCCTATCAGATGTGTGCACAGTTCTCCTAAAAACAGGTCAAAGTTTAAAGATATGAAAACCTGGTTACTGATTAAAGAAAAAAATTTCCAGTGTCGTCATCAGAAACTCAGGAAGTGCCGGGGAGTGGTGGCACACGCCTTTAATCCCAGCACTTGGGAGGCAGAGGCAGAAGCAGGAAGATTTCTGAGTTCGAGGCCAGTGTGGTCTACAGAGTGAGTTCCAGGACAACCAGGGCTACTCAGAGAAACCCTATCTGGGAAAACAAAACAAAACAAAAACCAACAACAAAAAAACTCAACAACAACAACAAAAACAAAAACAAAAAACAAAAAGAAAAGAAAGAAAGAAACTCAGGAACTCTGGTGGATCTAAAGGCAATACTTCCTGGGAATTATTCCGATCCTACGATCTTTACAAACAAGCTAAAGAAAATGATGGCTTCCCAATTCTTCCACTTCCTCCCCCTTCTCCTCTTTTTCTAACACAGGGTCTAGGTTTACAGCACAGGCCACTTATGACCATCCTCCAGCCTCAGCTTCCCAAGTACAGAGATTATGTACACACATTCACTATGACCTGCTCACCATTTTCTTAATTAAGAAATTAGTTAAGGCCATCTCAGTTTAAACTAAATTCTGTAGCCAAGGCTGGCCTTTTAATTAGTGAACCTCCTGTCCCACCAGTTCATTCTTTAGCTCGTAGTTGTAAGTCCTAAGAGAAAGGGATTAAAGTTATGTAATCTCCACTAGGATAGCATCTTCTGCCTTTAATCTTTCCGTTCTTTCTGTGGCTTATCTAACCAATGAAAGCCACAAGAAATTCTAAACACCAAAAGGGGACAGAATATAAAATACCCAGATGAGCCCTTTTCTGTTTTGACATGTCTACTCCAGAACAGGTCCTGGCACCTGGCATAGGAACCCAGAACTGACCGCTCGGTTAACAATCCTATAGCACAGAAGGGTATGTTGCTAGACAATGAATTCTGGGTTGGAATCTGTAATATTTGGAAGCTGGGGTGATACCAAGCTTTGCTACTTGACATATAAGATAATTAGCTTACACTTGGCCAACAACAACCTCAGTTTTCTTGTCTACAACAGGGGGATGGAGACTGGAGAGGCCACTGTGTGATGAGAACACTGAGTAAATAAAAACACTATTGAGTTTGTGTGACTGATCACATTAAATGATTTAGAATCATTTTCAAATCTTTATGCAATAACTTATTGTTAGAGGGGTTATTGGGTTTATAAACCAAAAGGACAATTTTGATAATAACAAAAGACTATAAATATCTTTTCTCCAGGGTTCATAATTATCTCTGTATAAATTGTACATATTCATAAAATTTTAACTTCTGGGTTCTATGGCCAAGATTATTTTTGCTCTCTATTCTGAGGTCTTACCCACTTCCTTGATGTTACTTGTTATTTTGAGATATTTGATACTTTTGTTCTTCATACAGGTTTTCCTGAAGTCCCCAACTAGGGGACTCACATGAAGAAACAGGAACCCTGTTCCTCAGGATAACATGCCAGGCAGTCTTGGGCAGTGGTTCTCAACCTGTGGTCCACAACCTCTTTCAAACAGGTTACCTTAAGATCATCAGATATTTTTATCTTATGATGCATGACAATAGCAAAATTACTGTTATGAAGTAGCAACCCCAATAATATGGTTGGGGGGGGGTCACCACAACATGATGAACTGTATTACAGGGCTGCAGCATTAGAAAGATTGAGAGCCACTGGAGTAGGGAATCTAGAAGGCACAGCTGGGCATGAGGCACTCTGGAGAAAGAGGAAGCATGTTCCCTGAGATCTACTTGCGTTTCAAGTTCTATAACCAGAAATGTGAACACTTCAATTACATTAGCTATCGCCTCACAGAAATAGATTCGAAATCTCGGCGTCAGCATGTATTAAGAGACCACCTTAAAAAACCGATCTCTACAAAACTGCTTATTAAGTTAATCAACATGCTTTTTATAACACTGTAACAAATGCGCTGAATTTTATTGAGAAAGAGAAAACAGTGTCTCCTGATTGAACAGCGTGCTTGCGACCATCAGGTCACACCGGTATAAACGTGTCTTTTGATGCACCGGCCTCTTGAAAGGTCCCATTCTCAACTGAAATCCTTACAGCATTACAGTGCTGTCCGTGACTCTTGGAAAATCCAGCCCTCCCTTTTCCCACCACGGGCCTTCCAACTCTATGCGTTTTTATTATTTTCATGACGTTTTCCTGTACTGCTCCAGCATTACCATCATATTATAAGAGCAGTCATAACCAGCTCTTGCTCAGCAGTAAGGTTAGTTCTCAGGGTCAACCTGCAGGTGAGGCGGGCCGGGAACGAGGCTGGACAGCCTGTGCCATGCAGGCCAATGCGGACACTTACCTTTCATAGCCTTCTCTATTATTATTTTAATAAACGTAAGTTCCAAACTAAAACCTCTGAGTTACTTCTCCTTTTCCACTAGACTCTCCTACCCGACACTGCAGCCCCATCAGTGCTACAAATCCTGGTCTCCACTTAGCTTAATTCCTTGTATTTTACAAATACCCACAAATACCTGGTGACCAAGGACTGCAAAGAACAGGGTGTAAAAGGCAAAAATGTAAAAAATAGAAAGCAGAGAACACTGGCTAGCTAACAGCTAACACTGGCTAGCTAACCGACAGGTAAATTCTCCCATTATTTTCCAGGCCCAGGACCTGGTACAGCCAGTCCTCATAGGCTCTTTTGATTCCAGTTTAGGGCTTGGTGTAAGCTTCCTACTGTCAGGAGGAATTAGATGAGAGACTGCAGTGTGTTCCTGACGTGTAGCAGGGAGTGCAGAAGGTCTGTGTCCAGCTAGACTCGTCCCACACTATAGCCACTACCCATTAAACAGGCCCTGCTTCTTCTATTTCCCACCCGCCCTGCTCTACTCCTACCCCCAGAGGAAGCAGAAACTCTCCAAACAGCCCCTGAGGCTCCACTGCCTGAGCCTGCTGTCGTCTCTCAGTCCAATCCTTTCCCAGCCCAGCTGAGGTGAAGACAAAGAGGTGAGGTGGGGTGGAGTGGAAGTGAAGGACTCCACCAGGATAGGGTGTCTTGTTCCTCCTCGATGCTTCATGCATGTTCCTGAGGACAGAGTGTGGATACTGTTGGCACTGTGGACCTGCTGCCACTTCCCTAGGGGACCCCAGGTGAGTCCCTGAGCCCTAGGCAGTCACATCTACCTTGGCTCTTCCAAACTCAGACCCTCATGTTTGCCTGACAAGTACTTTCATCTCAGAGCAATCACCCAGATCTCAAATCCTTCTCTATCCTGTGCTCCTTCAGTCCTCCTGTTATATCCTCCTTGCTTATTTATACTGGCTTTTGTTCTTATTTAGCTATGACCTAAGAATCACAAAGGACAGGACAACTGTTGTAGGGAGGACAGTGTTGTTAATCTGAGAAGTAACTGGTAATATGCCAGTGTCTGCCTGGGTGGAGTATGCATGGGTAGGCGGGTAAGGTAAGCACGCTGGCCAAAGAGCCTCGTTTCTGTGTCCACAGTCTCACTTCTTAATACACCAAATCTACCCTTTATTTCTATGTAAGAATAAAACTACATTCCAAATTATAAGTAATATAAAACTATGTTCCAAATATAAGAATAATTCCATGTTATTGCTCCCTGAATCATAAGATTCCTCTGTGCCATCTAAACAGGAGTGACGACCATGAGCTTTATTCACACTCCGGACCTCAGGCTGTAGACGATTTCAAAACCTATAAATCAGGATTCTGCCTACCATGGGACGAATTACTTTTTTGGTTTGTTTTTCAAGACAAAGTTTCTCTTTGTAACAACCCTGGAAGTTCTAGAATTCGCTTTGTCAACCAGGCTGGCTTCAGGCTGGTTGGGGCGTGGGTGGGGAGATGGAGGAGGGTACATCACAAGGAAACATCGAGTCCTTGTAACAGCACTGCCTTCTTCTTCAGTGCACTTCTTCCATGCTGCTATCCTCAGAGCCCCTGGAGAACCCAGCAGGTTTCAGACAGATCTAATTGCTCAAATCTTAGCTAGCCCATGGAAAGGCTCATTTACGTCCCTTTGCCCCTACACGCCCAGTCCAACTTTCCTATCTTCCCCGGACAAGCAGAGAAAGCTCCTTCAAGTGTCAAGTTGAAAGTTTTTGGGTCCTCGAACAAGTGGTGAGCTGGGGATCAAATTATATCCAAACCAGTAAGCCTCCAGTATACAATATCCAAACCAGTGAGCCTCCAGTATACAATATCCAAACCAGTGAGCCTCCAGTATACAATATCCAAACCAGTGAGCCTCCGATATACAGTATCTGAACCAGTGAGCCTCCAGTATACACAAAGGTCAGTTTCTATAAATTTTGAATTGAGAAGTCAGCCATCTCCTTCACAGGGATGCCTCCACTTTCTGGATTCCTCTGTTAAGTTTCTGCCTCTGATTTTCTTGGGGCTACCTTAACTGGTGAGGTCACTATGGCCAGGATGAAGGAACAATTGCAAATGAAAGCGAAAAGGCAAATTTTAGGAGCTGAGACTCGTGGAGTCTAGCAAGACAGATACAGTTCTGCTGGTCTGTAAGTCTACCCTGTTTGTTGACTTTCTCCACCTGTCTGGAAAGCCAAACTGTCAGAGTGAATACTTGAGGTGATGGATAACCCAATGGCTTAAGCTGATCAATACACAGGAAGTAGACCATAGCATACTATAACCCATGAGGCTGTACAACTACAATCTGTCAATTAAAATTAATTAAATTAATTAAAAACAACTGGGCAACTCTAACAGTTCTCACACTCATATTCTTGATGAAACTGGGGCAGAGCTTGGAAAGAAATTTAGACACACAGAACTTTAAAGCTGAAAGGAATCCAGAAACCACCTGGCTTAACCCCCCTCCACAGTAGGTAGGAAAAGTAGCTGGAGTACAGAGGTTACCCTGCTTTTGGCTGAAGTCAAGAAGAAAGTCAGCCAATATAGGACTTAGACTCGATTCTGAAGAAAAGGGAAGAATGTAAGAGACCAGATGGTTCCAGGTAAATTGGGTAAGGCTGGAGGAACCCACACGGTGCATTAGTCATCTACAACAAATCACATCCATACTTATGTCACTGAAGCAGCAAACCTTAGTTGCTTTCTGTGGGTCAGTGACTAGGAAGGGCTGTGCTTAATGGCTCAGGGTCTCTCATGAACTGCTGCTCTCATGAACTGGGCCATGTTCCATGTTCATATCTGAGCTCATTCATGTACCCACAGCAGACCTCAGCTTGTTTGTCATTCTTTGCCCACCCACACTCAGGGAGCCCTCTGCAGAATGGCCTAGAAAAAAATGGCTTCCATACGAGGGAGTGAGGGAGGAAGGAGTGAAAGCAAAAGCCTGGGTCTTTTTATAACCTACTTTCATGTCAGTCATCTCATTACGTCCTACTGTATTCTCCAGTAATGAGTCAACAAGGTGTGACACTCAACAGGCAAAGACTGAAGTGACTTGGTTACTTCTCTATTTCTGTGAAGAGACACCATGGCCAAGGCAACTTATAGGAGAGTTCCTTGGAGGTGTACAATTTCAAAGGGTCCATGACCAAAAGGGCAAAGAGCGTGCCAGCATGCAGCCAGGCATGGTGCTGGAGCAGTAACCGAGAAGCTTACATCCTCCCCTGAAAGCACAAGGCACAAAGAGCTGAATAGCAATGGCATGGGCTTTTGAAACCTCAAACCCCATCCCCAGTGGCACACTTCCTCCAAAAAGACATCTCCTAATCCTTCTCAACCAGTCTATCCACTGGGGACTAAGAACTCAAATAGATGAGCCATTGGGGCCCATTCTCATTCAAACCACCACAGGGAGCCTATTAAAGGCTGGACACTTTTTTTATTTAGAAGCTAAGGGACATGTTATTATGATGGCTCAAAAGTCAAGGCTGCCTGTGCCTAGTGCTCAAGGAGCATACAGAAGAATGCAGAGGGAAATTCCTTGAGTCTCTCATTAGACCCGTCCACAGGAAGTACTTCATGGTTGTGCTCCCTGGTGGAGTGTTTGGGAAGGTTTTGTTCAAGTTATAGAGAGAGTGTCTAAAAACACCTTTCATATAACACATGCAAGGCTGCCTTACTGGTTTTTTCCTAAGCTCTGGCAAATAAAAGATAAGTGGTTAAAAGCATGGCTACACACTTGCCAGGGCTAAGTCCGTTTTTTTTTTTTTCCATAAAATACCAAATCAACAATATATCACATGACAGATAAGAGTAAAACATAGTTATTGGAAGGAGTTCTGGCATGAATTAGAATGAACAACAGCAAAGCAAATCCCAGATTTCATTAAATACCACAAAGGAAAAAAAATCAGTATTGAAAGTCATAGCTTTCATTAATAACCACAAAAATAAGGTAATTACATACTGGTAAGTCAACTAAACTGGGGCCATTATAAGAGCTTTCAGGGCTGGAGAGATGGCTCAGCAGTTAAGAGCACTGGCTGCTCTTCCAGAGGACCCAGGTTCTATTCCAGTACCCACATGGTGGCTCACAACTGTCTGTAACTCCAGTCCAAGGGATCAGATGCCCTCTTCTGGCCTCAGTGGGCACCAGGCACACGAGGGCATAGACATATAGCAGATAAAACCCTATACTCATAAAATTAAGAAAATAATAAAAAATTATTTTTTAAAAAGTTTTCCAAACACATGAAGTGCTAAGAACTTTGCAAAAAAAATCCCAAATATAAAATTACACAAATTATAATCAAGACTCAAAGAATAACTACAACTTATTCTGAAGCCGGGCAGTGGTGGCACACGCCTTTAATCCCAGCACTTAGGAGGCAGAGGCAGGCAGATTTCTGAGTTCAAGAGTTCTAGGCTAGCCTGGTCTACAGAGTGAGTTCCAGGACAGCCAGGGTTACACAGAGAAACCCTGTCTCGAAAAATCAGACCAAAAAACAAACAAACAAACAAAACCAACTTATTCTGAAAGTAACATTGTCTGTGTCAATAAGATCTGCGAAGAATTCTTTTTAGATGACATTATTACCAAGGAATACTTGACACTGGAGAATGCTTAAGTATAAGAAAGAGATGCTGAATATGTAGAAAACTTTAAAAGATTGTGAAAGAAGCCATGTATCCAGATGTTAGAGTCAAAAACAAAACAAAAACAGAAAAACACAAGTAGATAAAAAATGTTATAGAATCACAAAACAATTGAAAGGTACTTTGCAAAGGAACTCTTACCTTAAGGCCTAAGTTTGCTTTTTAATAGACACAATCGATGAAGCAAAATCAGAAGTCAACTGTTGACTGTCAGAAACAGAAAAACAGGAGCTGTGATCACAGCCTACCTCATCATACCCCTGTACCCTAGATGTCTCTCTTCTCCTGTATTAACAGACTCTGTGTGTGTGTGTGTGTGTGTGTGTGGTGTGTGTGTGTGTGTGTGTGTTAAAACCATGAAGAATTACTTGGTATGAGTAGAAGCAAAAATCTTAAAGGGGATGTATTTTCTCTTTAGTAAGATATAGAATATATACCTTATACATTATAGGTATACAAGTCCCTACAAAAAAGCAAGCAGGGCAGAACTGGAACAGGGTCAGACTCAGTCAAGGAATACCCACAAGCCAGCTAAAAAAATAAAGTGCCAGGGAAAAGAGAGGGCTGTCCAGGGTGTAAGCTTGATATAACAGATGCGTGCGCGCGCGCGCACACACACACACATTACATCTGCTATTCTTTAGGGGATGGTTTTAGGTGGGGCTTGCTCATTTTCCTATATGACAAATTGATTTAATAGACTGAATTAGGTAAGACAGAAAAACAGATACTCTACAACCTGAAAGTTCACTTGACCCCTATTTTATCTTCAGGATATCCATGATAGAAATTAATTCCTAATGAGTAGTGCAGTGGTGGCACACACCTTTAATCCCAGCATTTGGGAGGCAGAGGCAGGAGGATCTCTGAGTTCAAGGCTAGACTGATCTATAGAACAAGTTCTAGCACAGCCAGTGCTACACAGAGAAATCCTGTTGTGAAAAAACAAAAATGATGGTGGTGATGATGACGATGGCAATGATGATGAAATAAAATTCCTAATGTAGCATCCTTACTCTGTATAACAGGGTTCTCAACAACCTACTGACGTTGACCCCAGGGACATTTGACAATGTCTGGAGACATATCCCAACTAATAGTAGTAACACCATCCATCTGGCAGACTAGGAATACTCCTTAATATCCTACAGTTCAAGGCAGCTACCCCACAACCAAGAATCATCTGGTCCATAAGGTCACCAGTGCCAAGGTTGGGACATCCTAGCCTACAGTATCCACTGGCACGAATCTAGGTTGTCACCAAGGTAATCTTTGCTGAGAACAAAACCAAATCCAGCAGCTGCCATTTATCAGGCTGCTTTAACAGGTGAAATCCAAGCTCAATGCTAGCGCTGCACTAATATTTTAATTTGGATGAGAATCTTACAGTGTATTATTTATTCCCATTTTGCAAAGATTAGGAGGTAGTAACTTGTCCACATCCCCCACACACTCTCAACACTCTCTCCATATTGGCGCTTCCCAAACCAATAGCTTTCATGTACAGTAGAAGCAGTTGAAAAAACAAACCACCTCAACTGCAAGGCCTGGGGACAGAGAACCCAACCCAGAGACAGGAGCAGCAGCAGAGAGCGCACGTATCCCTGAGTTGGGCATAAGATGTACGCTCACTGCTCCCAATGCCTGGCTGCTTCCTTATTTTAGAAAAATCAAGGAAACAGTAAAAGGGCAGGCTCAGCGTGTTTCTTGATTGGTGAACTGAAACTAAAATGTCTGTAGAGGAAAAGTAGAATCGATAAAGCATAAAGACGATAAAGAGGCAATGCATAATCAATTACATTTATCAAGGATGGGGGGGGGTTGGAGACATCAGTGGTTAAGAACACTGACTGTTCTTCCAGGGGTCGTGAGTTCAATTCCCAGCAACCACATGGCAGCCACATTTATAAAGGATCTTTGCGATCATCAGTTGATTCCTGTCATGGCCCAGCAGGAGACAGGAAAAAGGCCATTGGATAAAGGTGATTTGTTCAAGGCCACTGTGCAAAACAAAAGTGATATGGACTAAAAACCACTGGAGCAGTCTCCAAAATGACAAAAAGAATTTAGCTCAGATTTACAAAGGACTCATGGGTTCCTGATTCTCTCTTTGAAAATATATACTTCCTTATATAACCCTGGGTCATTGTCACACCCACCAGGATTAACGTCACCCAGCCAATACCTGGCTCTATCAAATCTCCATCCTTAGACAAAAAGGACTTATTAAGAGCTGGTTTGTTAGGTTGGGATCCAAACAGCAATAACAAACTTATATGCTTCTTTAAAGTGAATTATGACCCAGAGCAGTGTCTCTCCCCCTTTCCCCTCAAGGGGTTGACTTACTACAAAAACGAGGTTAGCGGCTTTAGAAAATGCCCCACATTCTGACTCTGCCTATTTACTTCCTTGTGTTGTAATTTAACTGGTACTTTCATCCCTGGTATTTTTGGCAAATGGAAGTGGCTTTAGAGCCCAGGTCTCTTTCTCTGACAAGAATGCTGCACAGGAGGTACTGCGTGCTTCATATTCCCGACATCAAGAGGCACACTCCTGCCTTGTCCCACTTTTCAGCCACAGCTAAGCAGAGGGCTCAAAGGGACCAGCCGAAGATCTGCATCCACGTTTCAACTAAGGCTTCCAGCAACTCAGAACCACTCCCTCAATCAATTTTCATGATGGGCTGTAGTGACTTCCTAATTTTTAAAACTTTTTACTAGTCCAAACACATTTATTAGGCAGACTCTGCCACTCATGGGCTGAGCCTAATTGGTTTCTATGACTATAATTTGCACGAGAGAAGCAGGACAACTCTTTTTACCTTCCAATTTTCAGAATAAGAAGCTGGTGCCCTCGTTACATCCCATAGAGTTTGCTTCCAACGAAACTTAACAGACAAAAATCAAATACATTTTTGTCAAAATACATTTTTATAAAACATTTTAACAACAGAGAAAAGAGAACCTGTGAGCAACCTAACTAAATTATCAAAGAAGTTGGTGGGAACTTCACCTTTATCTAGTGGTAGCAGAAAGCCCAGAACCTGGGATAATCATGGGACCCAACAGTGTCTGCTCAAACCTTTACTTCTGACAAATCAAAGACCTGTCCAGAGTCCAAGGATCAGTGTAAAACAAGGCAGAAACTAACTGTTCTCCAGTCAGAGGCAAATGTCAAAGGGAGATCTGACTTTTCTCTTTTTGCAGTGCTTGGGGTAGAATCCAGGGCCCTTCTATGTGAAGTAAACACCCTGCTATGCAGCTAGTCCCAGCTCCCTGACCTTTCAAGAAGCCACATTCACAGTTAAAATTGTCTGTGAGCACAGAAATTATTTGAAATAACCACAAAGGTGGTGGTGGTGATTAAAACAAGTGGGTTTTTTTCCTTCAGAAAAAAAAATTAAGATGAAAAGCAGGAAACCACAAATTATAAGATGATAAAAATCATAGCAACTGGTTCAAAGCCAGAGTGAATGTGTAAAGCTCAAAGAAGAGGACGTAAAGAATCCACGGAGGCCTGAACAAAGCTGGTAAAGTAACAGTGAAGATGGCATCTTCTCTGGCAGATGCGACTGAAGACAAGTGGATCTGGAAAGCCTGGTAAGAATGTAGTGGGGCAGTCAGTAAACAAATATCTAGAGACATTTTTTTCAAATATTCATTTCTAAACATGTCTTTAAAATGCAGTTATTTAAATAAAGAAGTAGGTTTGGCCAGGGTGGTACAGGTCTTAAAAGCTCATACTTGGGAAGATCATATTTTTGAGGCCAGCCTGGAACTGTCTTACATATTCGCACACGCATGCACGCATACACACACACACATGCACGAGTGCGTGCACACACCCATGAGCACACACACACACAGGGCGCATGCATGGGAGGAGTCAGGCTAAGGGCAATTGCACTAAAAGAAACTGCTGGCCTATTCTGACAACATTTCATATGCCCTCCCTGCTCCTTTTATATGAGGATACGCACTTCAAAGATAGTCCACAGCCATGAGAACCTATGTCCTGGTAAGAACAGATCATCTGCACCAAATAAAGCCTCTTTGGAATATAAGTTGAATACAAGAAAGCTCTTGGGCAGGTGGTATGGACTATAGCTGAGCCATTTTAACGTAAGAATGGCCAGGAATCTGCGTGGAGACAGTCAACAATCCTGTTTATAAGCTACCAAGCTACCAGGAACCCAAGTACTCCCAGGTCTTCAAGGCCTGTCCTAGCTTAACTCCAGGCATCCTTGTCACACTCCCCTCCCGGCTTTTCACACATACCCCAGGTGTTAACCCCAAGACCACACTATAATAAATGTCCCAAACACAGAACAGAGTTTGTTTTCCAGAAAACCTGAGTTGTCAAAACAAACGGATTTAACTCAGAGTGGGTTAATTTTCTCTTTTCCATTTATTTTTTGACTAATCTTCGGATCCTGCTCACTTTCCAGCTTCGTGCTATGGACAGACAAGACCTTAATCCTTCCCAATACCTCTTATCCTGACCCTCAGCAAAAACAAAACAAATGAAACAAAAAACAACCTCCACACAGTGGTTCCCCCAAGACAGTAGGGGGCGCTGCACGGTCCGCAGCTGCTCTGCTTAAATCCCTTGCAGTCTGGCTGAGGCGAAGGGGAAAAAGCTGAGAGCGCTATCTAGCGGGAGAAGCTGGTCCTGCCCCTTCCGTGGCCACTCCTCAGCTGGCTTCCGCCAGGGGCCTGAGTCCCGGAAGCCGGAAGTGCTGCACCTGAGGACAGAGGCATGGGCCCAGTTGGCTGCAAGGTTCTGTTGCTGCTTTTGCTGGGTGAGCCCCAGGGGCAGAGCCAAGAGAGGAGAAAAGCAGAGTTTTCGCCTCAAGAAGGCATCATATGATAACATATGAGAGTTACTTGTGAGTGGCATCATCCAAGAAACTCTCGCCACTGGTATAATGTCCGTGGTTCGATAAAGCAGTAAACAAAACTGAGGTCCTTGCCTTCATGGGTCTTATAGTCAGTGCACGTATTGAAAATGTAAATTATAAAGCATATCAATGGGTAGTAATGTTATGAAAGAAAATGGGCACCTAAAGTAGGGACAATATAGGCCTGTAATCCTAACATTCAGAAGATCTGTTTGAGGCCAGACTGGGCTACATTTGGGAATTCTAGGCTGACCTAGCCTACATAACACAAAAGAACAAAAAAACGGTAACAGGTAAGTTAGTATAAAGTGGCCTCTCCAAGAGGAATAATTTGAACAGATACTTGAAAGAAACGGTAATGGCTCAGTGATGGAACACATGGCTAATGCCTTCCAGTCCCAGCAGCACAAGGGGTCTCCCAGGAACCATTCCAAGGGACTCACCTGGCTGGGGACATGAAGGAATGAGGAAAGGACAAACACACATACACAGACACACAGAAAAGCTGGGGTTGGGTGACAGGAGCTGCAGCAGCTCAGAAGCTCAGCGTGTTTATATATATAGCTGAGTAAAAAGGTGGACTTATTACATACCTGTGAACAAAGAGGCAGCGTGTAGAGTATAAAGCTGGATTAAGGAGGCAGGTTGTCTTTGTTGGGGAACATTCTTCAGGCCATAAATCTGGTGGGAGAAAGCTACAGTGGACATTTTCTGCCCATACTATCAACACTCACATATGAATCAGAGGAAGGTTTGCCATCCCTCTGAGCCTTACCTCAAGATGTGAGGGGCTCTGCCATTTTCCCACAGTCTGAGGCTATTTGATGAGGCTATGTCCATGTCAAAAAAATATACCTGTGCTCAGGACCATCCCCACTCCCTACAGAGAGGAAGACTTCATGGAAATGAGCAACATAGAAAAGACCCAGGCCTGGGGAAACTGCACTTCAGGCAGAGGAAACTAGAGGCACTTCTGGCATAAGTAATTTGTTCAGTTAATTCTCTGGCCCACAACTGATTAAAACAAGGGCATGCTATCAGTAGCAAAGAGGTAAGCCATAGCACAAAAGCTACATATGTTTTGTAAAATGACAATTCAGTTAAAGAAAACAACATAAAAATAAGAAGCCTATACATCTCAAAAGCATGTCAGGGCACCACTGTGAGCATTGATGCCCTGACAATGACACTGAATCACCAAGTAAAAGGTAAGCCTCAGCTGCCATAGGCAGGTAGGTACATTAACTATCAAGAGGCCTGCTCACTGGCAGATAATTGTACATTTTAGTCTTACTACCAATCGGGAAAGCTTTCTGTTCAGTGAGTTTAATATAAGATGTTTTCTTGTGTATTAATGGATGATATGGTATGTTTTCTGTAGGGGCTTACCAAGGCTCTTTTGCCAAAAAGAAAAACTTGCAATCAGGTGAGTAGCTCTCATGCTGGTTTAGACTGCTGGGTCTGAAACTGGAATTAGGGGGTTAGGGAGGGGGGCTAGAGGCATGGCTTGCTGGTTAGGATCATGAACTTCTCTTCCAGAGGTCCTAAGTTCAATTCCCATCACCCATATGGTGGCTTACAACTGTCTGTAACTGTAGTTCCATGGGACGCCCTCTTCTGGTGTGCAGACAAAACATTCATACAAATAAAGTATCTAAATAATGAAGTATTTTTAAAAATGGAATTGGAAAGGGTAAGGAGTCTTAGGGAGGGCTTGGATCCTAAAAAAGGATGAGATGGGAATTTGGGGACAATGAGAAAATGGAGGAACTTCAATCTGCACAGTTCCCCTGCTCTTCTTTGTCTAGTATGTGGACGACCTGTATACTCTGGACGCATTGTGGGGGGCCAAAGTGCGGCTCCAGGGCGCTGGCCCTGGCAGGTCAGCCTGCGGTTTGACTACACCCACACTTGTGGAGGTTCTCTCATCAGTGACCACTGGGTACTGACGGCAGCACACTGCATAAAAACGTGAGTTATAGCTGGGAGCTAACACACAGAGGCTTCTGGGAAATGTTTGTGTGGTGTCATGGGAACCTGGAGACCAGTGCCAGCCTTCAGATCTGTGGGGCAGCAGGGAGCTCTACGTCACCTTGAGTGAATGGAACAGGGCGAGACAGTTCCCTTCCTTTGTGTCAGCTTACTTCTGAAGCACAGGTCAGGGGTTTGTCTTGAGCTTTCAGGGCTCACAAGCATAATCTGAGCTTTCTCAGAGACACTGTGTGAAAACAAGTTGTTGTGTGGTGAGCACCACATGAAACTGGTTCCTCACAAAGATTCCGGCTCAAGTAAGTGAACTGGAAACAGATTCAGTCAAGCCTGGGATGAGTGCAAGCCCACTCTGATTGGAGCAGCTTGAGAGACCCTGAGAAGAAGACGATGGGTCACATCTGACCCCTGACTCAAAGAATCTGAGATACAACTATTTTTTCATTTGCACCACAAAACACTGTTGTAGCAACTAATTGTGCAACAACAGATAATTAATATGCATAGAGCTCAAAATAACAGGCTTTTTATTAACAACTGTGAAAACTCAGGAAAATGGTGGAGTGACTTCAAAATGCTGAGGTTTTCTTCCGAGGACAGAATTGTATAGTCTACCCATATACCCATATACTATGAATCAACAAGATATAAATATAGACATTTACAAACATACAAATTAAAAAAAAATGTTACCACTCACACATATGGGCAGGGAGGAACAGGAAAACATGGATCTAGACAAAATCATAGGCTTTAACACAAGAGAATTCTCAAGAAGATCATAAATATTATAAATGTAAGTCCAAAATGATAGCAGCCAGAGTAGACCAGAACAAGGGGACCGAGGGCCACAGTGGGGTGGGGGTGGTGCTCACAGACTGCCTGACAGGCCTCAACATACTGAGGAGTCTATATTTCTAGCAGAGTTTGGGGGCAAAATGATGGATTTGTGATGGGCGTATAGCAAGCAGAACAAGGCTACATTATTAACTTCAGGAAAAGCAAAGGGTTTAGTGAGAAATACAGTCACAAGATCCAATCTAACAAGCCTACACAGTGATGAGAAAACATTGATCTAACCTTATCGGTTAGGAAGAGGAGTGACAACCAATCAGGGAGAAGCTTGTTTCAGTCACTTTCTATTGCTGTAATAAAGACCACGACCCAAATCGACCCAGCGAGGAAAGGTTGGTTTCAGCTTACAGGTGTTATCCACCATGAAGTAAAGACAAGACAGGAACTTAAGGCAGCAACTGAAGCAGAGATCATGGAGGAACCCTGCCTACTGGTTTGCTCCCCATAGCTAGCTCAGCCTGCATTCTTCTACCACCAAAACCTTAGGGGTGGCACACTACACAGTGGGCTGGGCCCTCCCATATCAATAATCAATTGAGAAAATGCCCTACAGACTTGCCTCCAGACCAGTCTGATGGAGGTATCTTCTCAGTTGAGGTTCTTCTTCCCAGCTGTGTCAAGCTGACAAAAACCTTAGTAGAACAAGGCTAGTCAGAGAGATGTATAAGGAAGCTCAGTGTTCACCTTCTAATTAGGAACTCAAGACACAAAGTGTGTGTGTGTCTGTGTCTGGGGTGGGAGTTGTCAAAAAGGCAAAATAATGTTTCTTAAAAACACTAGAGAAATCATTAAGGGCTGAAAGCTGAAGGTGACTGACTAACACACACACACACACACACACACACACACACACACACAAAACTAGAAGGGGTGAGAGAACAGGGAGAGTATGTAGGGCAAATTCTTGCCACCAGCATATAAGAGGAGACAGGAAGAGAAGCCAGGGCAGGGCACAGAGAGAAGAAAAGGACACAGACTAACCTTAGCTCAAGATTAACTGAGTGTTGGTATCAATCTTTCTTGTTCAGAGTCTTTGGAGTACGAATAGGCAGCTTGTTCTGATCTACTGAAGGCCAACACTCCACTCTGATTTTCCCTCTTAGGACCTGGTACAGTCTTCTACACAGTGTGTGGCTTGGGTCCATTGATAGAGAGTCCTCAAGCACAGGCGAAGAATACTATGTGTCCAGAATTGTCATCCCTGACAAACACCACTATACAGATGGAGATATCGCCCTGCTGAAGCTGTCTTCCCGGGTCACCTTCACGTCTCTCATTCTGCCCATCTGCTTGCCCAATATCTCAAAGCAGCTGACAGCTCCAGCTTCTTGCTGGGTAACTGGATGGGGACAAAATCAGGAAGGTACAGGAGAGATGGGGAGAGAGAGGGTCTTGTGTAGCCTTAAACTTACTCAATGGCCAAAGCTGGCCTTGAACTCATGCCTCTCACATCTCAGCTTCTTGGAACTGGAAATGTCTACACCTGGCTCTACCTAATATTATTCAACTGGATCAAATCAATCTATGAGTTTTCAGATGGAATATCTTTTGACAGTTACACATTCATTGATTCCTGTGTCTTGCCTAGAGGCTGGTTATAACTGACAGAGCAAATGCTAACAATTTAAATACATAATTATCTCTCCTTCAGAGACTATTAAACATGACTTAATGTTTGGAATGTCTAGCTTTCTTTGGTTTGGTGTATGTATGTTAATTTGTTGACAAAATGTATGTCAATACTTTTCAAGGTGAAGTAAAGATGGGACAGGAATTTATCTGGAAGCAGAAAAATGAGAAAGAGCAATTTTAGAATAATTTAGATTACCTACATTTTGACTTAATCAGAAGTTACCTGAATATTCTTTATTTAGAATACTGGCACAAGTGAAAACCCTCAGACAGCAAGAATTCAAATTTATTATCATTTTTTTATTTAGCTATTTCGGATCTTTCCATAAGCAAGTATAGCTGGAAGGTAGCTGGTTCTGACTGCTGTCCTGGTCACTGTGCAGGTTGTTAAAACCTCTCATTCCCGTCTTCCTCTGCAGGCCATTACCCCTCCACCCTCCAGGAGCTTGAAATACCTGTCATTACCAGTGAGGCATGTGAACACCTGTATAACCCAATTGGAGTCTTCCTCCCAAATATGGAGCGGGTCATCAAGGAAGACATGCTCTGTGCTGGTGAGAGCCATTCGAGGAAGGATAGCTGCAAGGTTAGTGTTTGCTCTTGAGGCATTTCTACACACCTTCCTTCTAGATCTTAATGTGGATCTAAGTTGTTTTATCTGTAGTTAACAATACATTACAACCCAAGAAATGATAGTTGGCAATAATTCTTGAGTTATGCTGGGCAAATCAACTGGCCTGTATCAGTATTTAAATTTATTTGTTTTATTTTTAAGATTATAGTTGCATTATTCTCCCCTTTCATTTCCTCCCTCCAAACTGTCTATATCTCTCTGATCTCTCTCAAATTCATAGCCTCCATTCTCATTTCATTGTTGTTATGCATATATAGTCACATGCATACACACACACACACACATCTGCTCCATCTAGATAATATTGCTTGCATGTATATTCTCAGGGCTGACCCTTTGGTATTGGAAAACCAACTGGTGTGCTCTCCCCTGGGGAAGATCACAGCTCCCACTCTCAGCAGTCCTTCCTTGTCTGCAGTTCTCAGTGTAGGGTTGAGGCCTCGTGGGCTTTTCCCATCCACTCTGGCCTGACTATCGTCTTTGTTCAGCTCACATTTATGCAGTCATGTTGGTGAGATTTGATGGGTGCGGCTTCTGACATTACTGAGAGACACAGTCTCACAGCAAAGTCCTCTGGCTCCCACAGACTCTCTGCTTCTCTTCCATAATGTCCCCTAGGTTGTAGGTATGGGAGTTGTACTAAAGATATATCCCTTGGTACTAAACTCCAAGACTCTGTAATCTGAGTAGGTGTGTATTCTGTAATGTTGATTGATGTCAACTTAACTCCTTCAAACATAAGACTAATGACCTAGGCCAGTGGTTTGCAACCTCCCAAGTGCTGTGACCCTGTAATACAGTTCATGTTGTGGTCATCCCCAACCATAAAATTATTTTTTTGTTGCCATTTCATAAATGTAATTTTACTACTGTTATAAATCAAAATGTAAACATCTGATATGCAGGATATCTGATGTGTGACCCCTGAGAAAGGGTCATTTGAGATCCTCTCCCAGCAAAGGGGTTATGACCCTCAGGCTGAGAACTGCTGATGTAGACCAATGTAGCCATTTGTTATCACATTTTTTAAAACCTGTAATTTTTCATAAATATACTGAAGTAAACACACAATTGTCCATGTTTTACTTTTCTTAAGAAAAAGTATATGATGAAATATTATTATTTTAGAGCTGACCATTAGGTATTGGACAACCAATTGGTGTGCTCTCCCCTGGGGAAGATTGTAGGTCCTACTCTTGGCAGTCCTTCCTTGCCTGAAGTTCTCTGTCTAGGGTATATTATTTCATCATATACTTTTCAAATGTCACCTGGAGTCTCCTGATCAACTGTCAGCCATCAGGATTGTGGGTGTTCCTCAATGGTACATACAGACTTGGCTAGCATCCATGTAGTGTATGTTGTGTTGGCCTGCTTGAATCAAGGTGACTGCCCCAACCTTCTTTCTAGCATTTCTCCCTTTGCTTTCTAATTGTTGTGGTAGCTCTTAGCTCTGTCCCCTGATCTCAAATCAGCAAGACTGTGCATTTCTATTTAAGTTCTTGCTACCAGATATGCTAAGGACGGGCCTGTTTTAGAGAAAACCACTTAAAGACAAAGTGCCATTCTTTTTCTTCCAAGGATCAACCCCAGTTTCTGTTGGCTGCTGACCTCTGTTCACTGCCTTCCTAGAGTTGGCTTTTCTATGTCGTCCACAGCAGAGATGCTGTGAGATAAGCATCAAAGAACAGAACACACTCTGAGTGCACACACAACATCTGAGTGCACACACAACATTCTCCAGAACGGAATAGCTGTAAGCTGAGCCTCAGGACAGTTGGGGGATTGAAATCATAAGCAAAGTGGGATCTCTGGTAACAGCAGAATAAAATTAGAAACAAGTAACAGAAAAATATGGATAACTCAGCTCTGTGGAAGTTATTAACATATTCTTAAATAACCAATGAGCCAAAAAAGAAAAAAGAAAAAAGAATCACAACAAAAATTAGGAAATAGCCTGATAGAAATGAAGTAAAGACATATCTTATGGTTGGCGCTAACCCAGTGGTTAGAGAAACTCATAGTTGTAATGTCAGTTTTATAAGCAAGAATATCTCAAGTGAGAACCTGATCTCCACATTTGAGACATTGGGAAAGGAGCCTGGACATGCAATGCAGTGGCACTGACCAGCCCACTCAGTCTGACCTGCAAGGCCCTGGGTTCAGTCTGAGTACTGAAGAAAGGAGGGGCAAGGAAGGGAACAGAGGAAAAGACAGCCACCATTGAGAGGGAGAGAGTGGGGAGAGCACAGTACTGGGGATGCAGGGGGCAAACTAGACCTGGAAAAAAAGCAAAGAAACAGAATTGTATTACTGAAGCGGAGAAAAGAAAGGCAATATAAAAAATTAGCTGGACTGATAAAGCAACAAGCTGATATTAAAACTCCTATGGAAATTCAAGTGACCATAAACAGCCTTTAAAAAGGAAGGGCAAAGTTGGAAGACTCACACTTTCTGATCCCAACGCTTTCTACAAAACAACATAATCAAAACAGAGTAGACAATCATAAGACCAGACACACAAAGTGAGCTGTGAACAGCATTTATGAAACAAAACAGGAGACAAACTCCTAATGGCTGCCAATCATCACTCCACAGCAGAAATGAGCACTTAACAGAAAAAAAAAGACAACAGGAAAAGAGTGGGTGACATACTCCACTGAGTAAGTCTAGCTTTGTGGTGTCAACCTTAATGAGAAGCATCACATTAATTTAACTTTGCTTTTTCATGGTATATCAGATGAACATTTAGAAATGGCTAATGTACATTTTCAAACTCTATGATCCCAGAACTTGAGAATTCCACAGCTGAGGGTTCAGGTCTAGTTCTGAGGACCTCTCCTTCACCCCTGACTGACCCTCCCCTCCCCGTAGGGCTTCTCACTGCTGAGCTCAGACCTTTCTGTCTCCCTTAGGGTGATTCTGGAGGGCCTCTGTCATGTCACATTGACGGTGTCTGGACACAGATAGGTGTGGTAAGCTGGGGTTTGGAATGTGGTAAGGATCTTCCTGGAGTCTACACCAACGTGACCTACTACCAAAAGTGGATCAGTGCCATTATCTCAAGAGCCCCAGGCTGGGCCGGAGACTGTACTCACATAGCTTCCTGTTCCCTACTGTATTACTTTCTCTGGCTCTCCTGGGATGGTCCTGAGCCTTTGGGCCTAGCCTAATACCAAGACAATCCAAGAGCTGACACTGCTGGGGAACTGACGGGATGGGTCGTGTGCAGAGAATAAAGCCTTAGCAGAGAACTCATGAGACAGTTGCTGGGATTCTTTATGTATTTGGTTTGAAGGTTCTTGATTTTCTTATGTTTTAGTAGATGGAATGCAGACAGCTAATAAATAAGGCTACCACTTCTGTGCATGATTTTGGGGTGTTGTTGTTGTCGTCATCCCAGAATAATGTGTCTTATGAGGGAAGAAGATTGCTTCCTATGAATAAATATTTGTGAATATGAGTTAAATTAAAAAAAACTCAAGCCGGGCGGTGGTGGCACACGCTTTTAATCCCAGCACTTGGGAGGCAGAGGCAGGCGGATTTCTGAGTTTGAGAGTTCAAGGCTAGCCTGGTCTACAGAGTGAGCTCCAGGACAGCCAGGGCTACACAGAGAAACCCTGTCTCGAAAAACAAAACAAACAAACAAAAAAAATCAAGATGGTGTAAGGGAACTCCAGAAAGTGTCTATCTTGAACCTTAGCTGCCTCATGGACTTACCTGTTCTGTATGTTTTGCCTCCTCTATCAGTCTTTGTTCCCCTGATAACTATCTTCTAGCCCTGAATCTGTAACAAGGAATGCTTTTGTAAAATTTCAGTCTGTGATTTACTACTGAAAATAGTGTTAAGTGATAACACAGCCCCTGGAAAGCAGAGGACAGCAAGTCTGAGGCCAGCCTGTGCTACGTATGAATCTGAGGCCAACATGGGTTACAAAGCAAGACCCTGTGTAAAAAATGCAAATCAATCAACAAAACAGATAGATGCTATGAGCTGGAGCCCTGAGGTCTTAGGTGTAAATGACCCTAACCTACGGAGGTCCCATAGTGTCCCATAGTGTCCCATACTGTCCGTTTTTTAATACAAGGCTTCAAATGTTCAAACCAAGGAAAAGACCTCTATGCTTAGACTGCAGAGGCTCAGAGCTTAGTCCTGCCTGGACCACGGTCATTATGTTTCTCCTTGATTTTCTGGTGTAATTTCATTTATACACCTTCCAGTCATCTTTTCTTTCTCATTTGACTTGTTTATTGCCATCTGTGCCTTTTATGGTAAATCAACTTCCAAAACCAACTCTTGGTATTTATTTGAGTTCATTAAGCAGGAAGTGAGTATAAAAGCCGGACATGGCACATGCTTAGAATCCCAGCTCCTACCATGATTTACATTCTAAGCTACCCTTCCCTGAAGCTCTTGTTGGCCCTCCTGACCAGAACAAATCTTTATAATAAACGTTTGCACAGTATGGTGGAGCCTTCCTTCAGAGAACTCGACACAGCAATAACCTAGTATTGCTTTATGTAACTGTATAGTTATTGTATCTGTCTTATCAAAATGTAAGGTCTACAAGAGTGAAGGCTTTTGTTTTCGTCTACAACTGTATCCTAGCCTTGCTAACTATCTGAATGAAAAAAAAAAATGGAAAAACACCCAACTTATTTTTGTCATCCCCAAATACCCTGTGAGGATTTGAGTACTCTGTTTACTGAGACAACCCGGACTCTGATATAGTTCTTAGACTCAGGATCCCAGGTGTTAATTAAGTAAAAGGATGAACGGGGGAAATGGTGTTGCTCCTGCCCAGACAACAGAGCAGAGGAGAGACTACCTAAAGCAGGTGAGCAAAAACCTTTCCAGACAAGAACAGAAGCTAAGGCAGCTCTGGATGACACAGCTGAGAGAAAGGACTGAAACAGAGGAGGAAAGAGAGACTACTGCCAAGGACCAGAGTAGAATAGAAAGTACAGGTGTGACCTGAGTCACCAAGCAAAAAGGGCACAGGCCAAGACCATCGAACCACTTCCTCAAAATGGGAAGCGCCTGCTCCACAGCATCTGGCAAAACTTCTCTCACAAACCAGGAACCAAATGGAGCTTAAACCTTTAGCAGGTGCAAAGGCTAGCAAAGGATCTGTCACGTGATGGGCCAGGGCAGGGACAGGAGTCTGATTGAACAGAGATCCTTCCCCTAGGGAAGTCTGAAATGAGTCAGTGTGCATTCAACAGTATCAAGTGCACACCACGTAACAGGCACACAAACAGCAGAACCTGCAGTACACTAACCCTGCCTTCAAGGAGTTTACAGCCTAGTAAGGGAGTGACAATATCAAATGCAAAAGAAACAAACTAAAGCTGCGTACAAGAAAGTCTGGTGGAGAAAAATAAAACCAAAGAGGCAGCAGGTAAGAGGCAGGATTCCACCTACCACGTGCTGTTTTCCTTCTTCTCCTGTTTCCTATCTGCCCCATCCCAGCCAGAGCCCGTCTACACTGGTGATCTGAGAAAGCCACAGCTTGCGTTTACACTGAATTAAAACCAAGCATTAAGACACCCAGCAGGCTCTTCAGCCCATTTCCACCTCATGGCCTTATTGTGTCTGCCCTCCATACCTAAAATACCCTTCCTTTGTACATCTCAATGCACTTATTTCTGTCTGCTGCTCAGAAAAGGAAGCAAAGAATACCAACAAAATACATTAAAAGCACCATAGGAAATAGGTTTTAAAATTAGGGCTTGAGGTGTGGCTCGGTGATAGAACACTTGCCGTGATAAGCAAAGCTCTGTGTCCTATCTCCAACACCAGGAGAGAAAAATTAACAGACAAGGGGTGAATTACACGGCACTGTGAGTTAACTCTCATTAAGGAGGGAAGAGAGAAGTTTATCTTCTGCTTAACTTAAATTTCGACTTCTCTATGATATATTTGGGGCTCACTAAAGATCTGAACAATACTTGTGATTGCATTTCAAAACAAGACTCAAAGTAATTATATACATTTTCTGTTTCAGTTGCTAAAACACAAAATGGAAAGTATAACCCAAAATGTGGGATATGGAACTTGTTAATACATTACTGAAGGGGAAAAAAATCAATAGACATTTGTATTCACAAAACTAAAATGTCAAGCAGTTACTGGGAACTAATGTAGTCAGTGCCATCACACCGACAGAGCAAAGAAGGACATAAACAGGGCATCTTTATTCTCCGCTTTGGGAGGGCTCAATATAGCACTTCTGATTTAAAATCAATTTTAATTTGCAGAATATGTTACTTCTTGGAGTAGCTCATTTCTGTATGTTCTACCTTTAATTTTCAGATGTCTTGAGAAATTTTAATTAAGGTAGGATTTTAACAAATAAAAATTGCTGAAAATATCTAGTCAGCATTTTTCCCTAAAAGTGGGAGGGGCAAGTGTATAGATTGTGATATCCAGATTTTTCTCTTTGTTACCAAGTGCGTCAGGGAATGACCTGGTTTCCCCCCCCCATCTCATTAAGTCATACAGTTGTCCTCCCCCATGTGGGGACATCACAAAATAGAACTGGAAGCCTGCACTCTGCTTCTGTTTCAATGGTGGCACTCCATGTTTTTAGATGCCTTGTTTTGTTGATGCTACTGCGACCTCACTAAGAAGTCTGACAAAATACACTTTATTTACATAATAGAAATGACCCATCTGCAACTTCAGAAAACATACCCTTTCTTCAGGAAGGGGAGGGGGAGACTCAGCTAATCAGAGCTCAGTTTTATTCTCTATCTCCAATGATGGAGAGGAAATAATCAGATGAACAAAAAAGACTAAAATCTTTAATGGAGATCCTAATTGACCTTCAAGATAATTATCTTTAACCAACTTAAAGTCTCTCCGGTGTCTTCTCTGATGTAAGAGTTCACTTCCATCTCCATACGGCTGAAGGGAGGTAATTGAGATCTAGTCCTGTGGCACAATGCATGCCACATGTGACACTTAGCCCACACAGTATTGCACTGTAAATAACTGAGAAGACCCAAGAGTGAAAGGAAGGGGCAGGGAGCCAGCCTGGGGATCCAGGATGCTTAAGACATCCATTCTGCATTTAGTGGAAACTAATGAAAAGGAGAAAACTGGATATAACTGGGTGGTGGCAACAATACAACATCTGCCAGGCTTTGGATGTGATCTGGAAGTAAGTTGGCGTAGAATGGGGAGACAGAGGATGGGAAAGAGAGGAGAGAAATTAAGAACGATTAGGCTCACAGGTCACTGGTCTTATGGTAGTTGTACCATTAAATTAAATGAGGGCCGGGCGGTGGTGGCGCACGCCTTTAGTCCCAACACTTGGGAGGCAGAGACAGGCAGATTTCTGAGTTCGAGGCCAGCCTGGTCTACAGAGTGAGTTCCAGGACAGCCAGGGCTACACAGAGAAACCTTGTCTCGAAAAACCACAAAAACAAATAAATAAATAAATAAGGAAGGAGGAAGAGGAAGAATGGATGTAGTGTGCTATCAAATTAGCCGATGGTATGAATAACACCTCCTGCAAGGATCCCAATGTCCTGATCTTCACAGTCTGTCAGTATGTCTTCACACATAGTTCAAGGGGTTTGCACATAAGATCAGGCATCACTAACTGAGTACATTATCTCGAATTATGTAGGAAACCCTAAGTAAGGACAGGGCTTTTTGACACAGTTAAGGAAGGAGAATCACAGAGATGCTCCTAACACATGGTGACCCAAAAGATGTAGTGGTGATGCAAAAGAACTAGGAATATATTTGGCTCCTAAAATCTAAAAGGTAAAACCATTGCGGTGTACAACTAATCCTGGCATTGTGGAGGCAGAGGCAGGAGGGTCTCTGTGACTTCCAGACCAGCCTAGTCTACAGGGTGAGATTTAGGCCAGCCAGGGCTATACTGTAAGACCCTGTCTCTAAATAAATATAAAGTAAAGACATGCTCTATCTGTACAGCCTACAGATGAAATACAACCTGCCAGACATTCTTTTAAGTTCAGTGAGAGTGATTCTGAACCTTGAGAACTATATACACTCTTAATTTCAGGTTACTTTTAAGCCTTTAATTTGCAAATTGTTACAAAAGCGATAGGAAACTAATGCAGGAATGTTCAGCCTGAAAGACCTTTCAATTATGCATGTATGTGCTACAGCTGAAGAGGAGGAGCAGGGGCAGAGAAATGAGAAAGATTCTGTTCAATTATGGACAATCTTCACACTGCCAACACAATATTAAAAAGTGCACATTCACACACTTTTCTTGTAATTTTCAAAATATTCAAGAACCCTGTGAGCACAGAACCCCAGCAGCGATGACAAACGAGTCTGTTCTGGTGTCATGGGTGCTGCCTCCATAAGGGACATTTAATCTAAAAAAAGAACCATTTTCCTGAAGTCTGGCTATTGAAAGAAAACCAAACATCACTGATGGAACTGGCACGGAAGGTTCAAACCCTTTGTGGCCCCACTGCACACTAACAGTCGCCCACAGCACCCTCACCGTCGACCTTGGCACATCACTGTAGACCAGGACGCCCTCACCGTTGACCAGGGCACCCTTATCATCGACCAGGGCTCCCCACCGTTGTCCTCTGCGCCCTCACTGTTGACCAGGGTACCCTCACCATCACACATGGCACCCCACCGCTGCCCACAGCACCTCACTGTTGCCCTCTGAGCTGGCTTAAGGACTAGGCTGTTGTGCCATGACTTCTTTTGAAATGTTGAAACAAACAGTGCTCATCTTTTAAAGCTAAATGTTTTTAAAATTAGCCTGACCATTAATCTGTGATGTAACAATTATAAAGCTTCCCAGGTGATTAATGTTACTAAAACTCCATATCAATCAATAGTCAAGGTAAAGAGAAATGATAGTGGTTGTTTCATCAATGAACTTTTGTGTCAGTGAGTTTGGAATAAAAAATATTTTGGCTTTGGGAAATTAAAAATTGGTGGAACATCATCAAAGGCAATTATTTGGATTTTAGGAGAAATATCTTATCTCCCTGGGAGTTCAATGAAGTTGTTTTTAATTTGGAGAGGGCTGACATGAAAGACCACAAACAGGGCTGGAGAGATGGCTCAGTTGTTAAGAGCACTGACTGCTCTTCCAGAGGCCCTGAGTTCAATTCCCAGCAAGCACATGGTAGCTTATAACCATCTGTAATGGGATCTAATGCCCTCTTCTGGTGTGTCTGAAGACAGCTGCAGTGTACTCACATACATAACATAAAATAAGTAAATGCCTTCTTTTAAAGAAGTAAAAAAGAGCCGGGCAGTGGTGGCGCACGCCTTCAATCCCAGCACTTGGGAGGCAGAGGCAGGTGGATTTCTGAGTTCGAGGCCAGCCTGGTCTACAGAGTGAGTTCCAGGACAGCCAGGGCTACACAGAGAAACCCTGTCTTGAAAAACAAAAAAACAAAACAAATAAACAAAAAAAAGTAAGAAAGAAAGAAAGGAAGGAAGGAAGGAAGGAAGGAAGGAAGGAAGGGAGAAAGAAAGACAGACCACAAACAAGGAAAATAAATGTACTCTTGTTTCTGAGACTTATAAATCGGTGCCATACAAGGAAAAGGATCTTAACCATTTGAAGAGCCTAGGCCAATAACCAAGTAGTTCTGGGTGGACCTGATCTAAATCATTCATATTGTCACTTTAAACTTCTAAAAACACACTCCATAGTTAGCTTTGAATAAGCAGGTTATGAAAACTAGTATATTCCAAAAGCTCACTGGGCTGTTTTCTAGTTACTTCTTAATCATTGGGAGTTCGCAGACAGCATTGTACAAAGTATTCCAAAAACAGGTTTCTGCCAACAGTTTCAATCTCATCAAACTAGCAAAGCTTACGGAGGCACTGTTGCTTCCTCTGACCATCACTGTTTCTCCTGTAAATGGATTACTGATTATCCACTAAAGATCCCCAAGATTCACAGGGTCTACTGGAGTCGTATGTTAGCAAAAGAAATATGAGATTGAAGCCTGCAAGCTCTAAGCAGAGGCTTTAAATGCTGGCACTGGGATTTCTGTCCACTGTTCTCACACAGTGAGGGGCTGCTCCTTCAGCTAGGAAGAGCAACAGGGTGAGCCTGTGCATACACCTCTCCAGCTGAATACGATGGTGACCTTTAAACCTTGTTGTAACCACTGCATTAGTGACAATTTATGTCAGATTCAGGTGGCTAACAAATAATAATGTATAATTCAGGGTGTGTTGGGTTTCAGCTGATTTTTCTAGTAATTTACTAAGAAAGGGCTGGTGGGGATACTGGCCTATATATCCAAATCCAGAAGGAAGAATTTTAAGCCTGAAAGGAAATCTGATAAACAGGAATTGGCAAACTTTTCCTCTAAAAGGCATGCCATAGATGGTATGTAAATGAATGTGTAGGGCTGTGTGCCAATAAAACTTTTTAACAGTCATAAAATTGGGGCCCAGGTCTATATCCTTTGTATGTGTCATTGGAGACTCTGAGACAGAGTCGAGGTCATACAGTTGGTATTTCAGTTTCCTTTATTTAGATTTTTTTCATGTGTATGGGTATTTTGTCTGCATTTATAACTGTACACTATGTGTGTGCAGGGTCCTCAGAGTCCAGAAGAGGGTGTTGGATTCCCTGAAACTTGAGTTACAGATGGTCTTTAGTTGCTATGCATGTGCTGGGAATTGAACCCAGGTCCTCTGGAATAGTAAGTCAATGCTCCATGCTGAACGATCTCTCTTGCCCCTTAATTTTCTGTTACTGTATAAAACCCTGACCAAAACCAATTTAGGGGCGAAAAGGATTTATCTGGCTTATACTTCCAGGTCACAGTCCTTCATTGAGGAAAATCGTGGCAGGAGCTCATGTGGGAGCTTGAAGCATAAACCACGGGAGAAAGCTCGGGCTTGCTTCCTGGCTAGCTCACCGAGGATGGCACTGCTTGCAGGAGTCCGTCTTCCCAGATCTAGTGAGGCAATCTAGATACGCCTCAGCAAGTTGGCAACACAGTAACAGATAAATACAATTACTCAATTGATACTCTACCACATCCTGCAGCTGAGTCTAGGCTTCGTCTCACTGATTGATAGTTAATGCTGACTACCTAGGACAGCTGGCCAGTAGGAGGTTGAACATTTAATTTAGTTCATTTATTTTAGTTTAGCTTAGTTTTGTTTTTACTTTTTGAGACAGGGTCTCTCAATGTAATCTTGGCTATCCTGGAACTCACAGCCTGACCCTGTCTCTGCCCCCACCCCCGCCCCTGCCCAGATTAAAGATGTGCTCTACTATTCTCAATGAGGGTGAGCTAAAAAGAATCAGTATAGTCCTCAGAAATTCTTTCTGTTAGGTCACAAGAAAAAGAAAATACATATAAAAAATAAAGCAGGAAACACTTGGGATTTTTAATTATGTTAGGCACGCAACAGTGATTATAAATGAGGATTTGATTTTCAAGTGATTATGGCATTTGTGAAAACAAGTAAATAGGGTAAACCCAAACTCATGAACAAATGATGAATTAGGCAGCATCTTGAAAAATGAACTTCAAGTGGAAACACAATTACATGCTCCCTTCTGACGATCATCTGCACGACAGTTTATCCATCACTTCAATTGTCAACAGGACAGCATTTGCTATTACTTTTACAGTAACTCATCTCTGGGGAAAATAGCATTCTCAAATAATATGGACACGCATACAGACGCAGCCGTAAGTCGCTCCTCATGGTTCTCTTCATCGTTTCCGCACTGAAGACAAACTCGGACCGCGGCAGCTAACCTCCAGCTCTGCCACCAACCTCCTCACCCTTCCGGCTTGAAACTTACTTTCCTTTCTATAACTTTCAAAAATAGCAAGCACTCACTGGCTAAAGTCAAACAGTACAGGAATCCAAGCAGAACACTCCAGGCTTTCCTCTACCCCACTGTCTGGGTGTTAACCGTACATTCCTTTTTAACATTATTAATTACTGTTGTATCTGAGCAATGCAGTAAAGTCACTTTTTCTAGTCACTTTGACAAAGAAGAAGAATACGGAGTTCCCCTGGCCAGATACTCATGGGAAATCCTGTTTTAAAAATGACAACAACAACAATAAAAACAGAATGCACCAAAGTGGGTAAGGGGCTTTGTCTGTGATCTTAGAGAAGCAAGGAGCCCAGAGAGTCTGAATGACGGATGGGTGCTCAGCTAAGGAATGCCCCCTTTAAAAATGTCTTTCTTTTAATTTCTCCTTTTATGTATATAGGTGTTTTGTCTGCATCTGTGTCTGTGCAGCACTCCCAAGTCTAAAGTCTGTAAAAGCCAGAGGATGATGTTGGATCCCCTGGGACGAGAGTTACAGATGGTTGTGAGCCACCATGTGGATGCTGGGAATCCAGCCCAGGTCTTCTGAAAGAGTAGCCACTTAACCACTGAGCTGCCTTACAGCCCCCAAGACCCATCTACTTTACTTACTTACTTACTTACCTACTATTTTGTAACCAAGGGGCTGTCATCCCAAAACATTCTTGTGAATGTCAGTAGACAAGTGGGAGTCAGCCCCTTCCTCTCTCACATGGTCAGGCTTGGTATCTGTCACCTTTACTCAATGAACCATTTTGCCCTCCTCAAGAGTCCTCTCTATAAATACTTTATATAGATTTATTTTATTACTTTAGATGTGTATACATGTATGTATACCTTTGTGCAGTGCCTTCAGAGGACAAGTGTGTCAGATCCCAGGGAGCTGGAGCTACAGGTGGTTGTGAGCTGCCCTGTGGGTGCTGGGAAATGAATCTGGGTCCTCTGGAAGAGCAGCCAGTGCTCCTAAGCCACTGACTCATCTCTCCAGCCCACACTTTGTTCTTTCAAACTGTACTTCTTTTACTATGTTGCCAAGGCTGGCCTAGAACTACTGGACTCAAGCAATTCTTTCAACCCACCCTCCCAGTACCTTGGATGCAGGCCATACTGCAGGCATCCTCAGAAATGCCTCTAAGATCCACCCCTCCCACCCCCTACATAAACCTCTTCTTACAGTTTGGTGGGAAGCTGGAGAGCTTGAAGCTTTTGCAATCACCATTTACGTCTGTAAGGTGGGTGAGGTTTTTTTTGTGTGTGTTCTTTTGTTTGTTTTTGAGACCTAGCCCAGGTTAGCTTCATACTCTGAGATCCTCTTGCCTCAGCCTCCTCAGTGCTGAGATTATAACCCTGTCACACTATGCCAAACTTAGCTGCAAACACTTCTAATGGTACTACCTTTCCAGCATCTCCTTCTTTACTTCATAATTAGTGTCCTTTTCATAGCTAAGTATACAAATGTAATTTGAACTTTAAAATTTTTAGACATCAGTTTGCTGAGACACAATGGCTGTGCCCTCCTGTACAAGCAGAGTCCCTGCGTCCAAGAAGTTGTGGTAGATGTACAACCACCTGGCTCTCCCTCTGTGTAAGGAGCTCATCTCCCCAACCCCATCTCCATCCCCAACCAGCGCACCCCAGCAGAGCCTCTCTATGGTGACAGTCAAGTACATTCATCCCCAAGAATGGCTGCTGGGAAGGAAGGTGCTGGAAGCTGGACTTGATATCCTATACTACTGCACACAAGCCAACAGCAGTAAGCCAATACAGGCTATACTGATGGCAAACAATTAATGCCCTTTGGACTCACATAAGACAGGAAAGCATGCCGGGCAGTGGTGACACACACCTTTAATCCCAGCACTTGAGAGGCAGAGGCAGGCAGATTTCTGAGTTCGAGGCCAGCCTGGTCTACAGAGTGAGTTCCAGGACAGCCAGGGCTACACAGAGAAACCCTGTCTCAAAAAAAAAATAAAAAAAAAAAAAAAAAAAAAACAGAACAAAACAAAACAAAAAGACAGGAAAGCATAAAGTTCCAGCTCTTTAGATAAGTAAGTTCCCCTCAGGCCATAAGCAGAAGAGGCTTCCCAACTTTGCATACATAGGATTCAGGTTAGAATAAAATAATACAAGTAAATATAATACAGTAAATCTAGTCAGGGTTTAAAACTAAAGAACAGTAGGGCGTGGACACACACATATACATGTACGCACAGATGCGTGCGCGCACACACACACATACACACACACACACATACACACATACACTCTATAATCCTAAGCACGGGGCAGGTGGAGGCTAGAGGCCTCCAAGCTTGAGGCCTCCAAGTCTGAAGCCAGCTTGGGCTACATATCAAGACACGGTCTCAAAAGGAAGAGCTGAGCATACAGCTCAGCAGAGAAAACCTGCTAGCACACAAGGTCCCTGATTCGGGTGTGTGCGCACTGCTTCCTAGTTAGTTTAATACCTGCCAGGATTGAGAGCCACTGCCCCACAGGATAGACAGGGAGGGCCTGGGCCTCTGATTTGTAGCAGGGTCTCCAGCGGACCTGTGGACACAGTGAGATTTTAGAAGCACTGGAGACTACCTGCTGCTACAGAAATAGAAAAAACATGCTACACTATGAAGTATTTATACAAAAAGAAGAAATAGTACAGGATAGAAGATAAAATCATGCTTGTGATATTAAGACATTTCATATAAAGCATCCTATTAAGTAAAATATAAACCATGCTTTTAGTCTCGACACTTAGGAGGCAGAGGTGGGTGGATTTCTGTGAGTTCCAGGGCAGCCTGGACCACAGTTCCAGGACAGCCAGGGCAGCATGGAGAAACCCTGTCTCAAATATAAATGCACATTTTAAAACTATCAACCACATGCTTTAGTCCAACAGAATCCACTCAGAGACCAAGAGAGCATATCCTCCCCTTCAATGGCAATACTCAACTGAGTAACACAAATCTACCCTGTAATCCCAGAGTTCCAGCTTTCTCCACTACAGGACAAGTCTTCCTGAAGAAATGAACAGCAAAGGGTGTGGTCTCAAGATAAGAAGGGATCATGGGCACTGGTGATGTTGTAACACTTTCAAATGACTACTTAGAAATGGTGATATTTATTACAAAAAAAAATGAACCTCTACCCTGTGTATAATGTACTCAACAGGTGTTGGAGGGAGTTAAAAATTAACAACTTTCCAAATACAATGACTCTTTGATTAATGTAACGTCTGGAAACAAACCTCTGTTGCAATGAAGGCAGCCATATTGTAAATGGGCAAACTCTAGACCCCCAGCCAGCAGCAGTTCAGGCATTATGGTCTTCACTAGCAACGCAAACAATAACCTGTTAAAAAGCATTGGAAGAGAAGTAGCACCACCTTCCATGGCTTCTGTTCATTTAATCTCAATTAAGCTGACATTAGGCAAATGCCAAAACCAGGAAAAAAAAAAGCTATTTCCATATTCCTGACTTGTTGAAAGGTAACCAGGACTCCTTAATGTATGTGAACTTCAAACTTCTAAGCACGTTCATCATCTTCAACCTCTGGAATTCCCGATCAAAAGAGGTAAGCAAAATATGTAGGGGCACTCATAAAACTGAAGCTATCTGCCCAAGGTCATTAAAACAAAGCAAAAATATTATAAGGATCCACGTGTTTGTTTTTGGTTGGCTGGTTGGTTGTGTGCTGTGTGTATGTGTGTGTGTATGTGTATCTATTTTGCCTGCATTCGTGTCTATGCACCATCTGTCTGAGGAGGCCAGAAGAGGGCATCAGATCCCCTGGGACTGGTGAGCCACCATATAGGTACCAGGAACTAAACCCAGGTTGTGTAAAAAGCAGCCAGTAGCTTAGTCAACTCTCCAGCCATAGGTCTAGGCAATCATGTTTAACAAAGTACATTATAGTTTAGTGAGAAGAGGAGGCATGCAAAAGCATCAAGTTGGAGCCTGTCTTAGGGTTTGCATTGCTGTGAAGAGACACCATGACCAGGGCCCATCAAGATACAAAGAACATATTCCTCAGCTGTATTCATCTTGAGCCTACTTTGTAGTCCTAGCCCAATGTCAAATTCCTGCCAAATTCCTAGAAGGCGGCACCAAGAGCAATCCACACAATTCTTTTTTTTTTTTCCGAGACAGGGTTTCTCTGTGTAGTCCTGGCTGTCCTGGAACTCAGAAATCCACCTGCCTCTGCCTCCCAAGTGCTGGGATTAAAGGCGTGCGCCACCACCGCCCAGCTCTCCACACAATTCCTATAAGGACATTTAATTGGGGCTGGCTTACAGTCCAGTCCATTATCATCAAGGCAGGAAGCACTGCAGCATCCAGGCAGCTATGATGCAGGAGGATTTGAGCGTTCTACACCTTCATCTGAAGGCCGCTAAGAGAAGACAGGCCCCTACATGGTTAGGAAGAGGGTCTCATTGATCACTCCCAGTGACACATTTCCTCCAACAAGGACACATCTGCTCTAGCAAGGCCACACCTCCTAACAGTGCCACTCTTTGGGCCAACCATATTCAAACCACTACAGATCCTTTACCAAGTAAAGGCTACGGTTAGGGGCATGGGATACCAGCAGCTTAATCAAGACAGTTTCTGCTATTATTGTTGCTGTTTTCTTAAAGAAAGAAGCCAAAAAAAAAAAAAAAGAAAAAGAAAAAGGTTCATATGGTGGTGCCTCTATGATCTTTAGGAACTGAGATTCCATTCTTCTCTACAACAGCCATTTTCTGGTCTTGGGAACCAGGGATAGCTACTGTGAGTTATCTTTATTTCTGGCAAACTACCATTTGGATCCTCAGTATCCCCCAGGGGCCCTTGTGTCTAAGGTTTGCTCTTCAGCCTGTGGCACTTTGGAGAAGTAGGAGAACTGATACGAGGTTTGCCCTAGTAAAATGAAGTTAGAGCATGCACAGCATGGTGCTTTCCCTTCTTTTTCCTTGCTTCCCGCTGCCATTAAGAGAGAGGCTTCTTGTGCCGAGAACTATCTGCTGGCCATGAGGAATTACCTTGCATAGGTGCTAGGTCAATGGGACTAAGGAAGCACAGACCAAAACCTATGAACCCATGAGTCAAATAAGTCATTCCTCCTTTAAGTTGACTGTCTTGGGTATTCTGTCACAGTGATGGCAAGCTTGCCAACTAGTAGTAGGATGGGGAAAGATGAGATGGTAAGAAAACAGGCCATTCTATGCAACTAAGTTAACCTCTTTAAGGTTTTTTTTTTTAAAAGCATGCAGGTGTTTTGCCTGTATATGTATCTGTGCACTATATGTATACACGTATGCCTGTGAACCACATGTATGTGACGCTCATGGAAGCCAAAAGAGGACATCAGATCTCCTAGAACTAGTGTTACAGTTTATTAGACACCACGTGGTTGCTGAGAATTGAATCCAGGACCTCTGGAAGAACAGTCGCTGCTCTTAACTGCTAAGCCATCTCTCCAGCCTTGAGTTAACCCCTTAAAGAACAAGACTCTCAGAAACCCCAGTCAACACTTACTTGCAACTCATCCGCAGGCTAGAAGCAGCACAATAGGTAACTACACTGCCACGCTCAGCAACACAGGCGTTCCAGGCAGCAGGGAGGCATGATGAATGAGTCCTGGTAGACCAGAGCCTGAGATGCACTCAGTCTTTTCTATCTGTGTGACCTTCAGTGGATTATCTGCCCTGTGCAGGTCTTGGGCCCTTCATTCACAAAATGTAGGAAAGATTCACACATACTTCATAGGATGCACACCAGGGCTGAATGAGAAAAATATGTGTAAACCAACTGCAAACTGTCTGGCACCTAGTGCACAATTAAATAGTAACTCATTATCTGATTCATCAGAGCCCAGTGTTTTTCCAAATCCTCCCCAGTTCTCTGACTTCCTCTCCATTTCCAAAATTGGAAAAGAATGTATATTAGTCATTGTACCTGTTGAGAGAGCACTCTAGTGGGAATGAGTTTTAGTTGTAGGGTCACCTCAGTCACTTCATGCCTTTCCCTTTTAAACCATGAAAAGAAAGTATACAAAGACTTAGGGTGGAGGAACTGAGATTCTCCAGGACCATTGATCTGTAGAACAGAAGATATGAAGATACCCAGGAAGTAAGAAACAGTGGGAAAATATGGCCAGGAATGATGTTTGGTTGGGAGAAAGCTTGTCTAACATGCATGGAGCCCCTGAGTTTGAAATTTCCAGAATTTTGAAAACCAGGTGGCAGCTGACGGTAATCTCAGCAGTCAAGAGATGCTGGGAGAAAGATCACCAGTTCAAGGTCATTCTACATAGAAATTTTGAGGCCAGGCTGAAATACATGACGCCCTGTCTAAAAAAGAAAGAAAGAAAAAGAAAAATCAAAAACGCCTTTTATGCAGAAGATTTTTTTTTTATGTATGGAGATGCTTTATGTCAAAAGAGGTCTGTCAGAGCATCTTACTCTGTAGGGGCGGCTCACAGGGTGACTTCCTTCATTTCATACAGTACGGAAGTCGTGGGGAGAAAAGTTGAAGTATAGAAACCTGCCAGTCACTTCCAATGCAATAAGTAATATGAATTGTATACATCCCTGATACTGGATAAAGACAGCACATCACCCTGTGGTCTTCCTAGCACCCAGCCTAATCTTTAGAAAACCATAGGACCAGGGAGATGGCTTGGTAGGAAAGGATCTGAGTTTGATGCTCAGAACCACATAAAAAGCCAGAGGAGATAAAACACATCTGTAATCCTAGCACTCCTAAACTAAGACAGAAGGCAGAGGCAGAACAATTAACCCAGAAGCTCATGGGCAAGCCACCCTGTTGTGCAGCACAGCAGCAGAGCCAAGAGACCCTGCCTCTGCTTCAGGGGGCTAAGTGAGAACAAGCCCACTACAGTACACCCACAGCTGCACATTCTCGTGCAACAAACAGACAGAGGCTCTTCGAACATTATCAGACAAATCCCAATAGAGACACATTGTACAACAGATCTGACTATTATTCCTCAAAAACATCAAAGGCATAAAAAGCAAGAAATATCCACGGAGTTGTCACAGCCACAAGAAGCCTAAAGAGGCATGGCAAGTACATGCAAGATTACTAGTATGCTAGGTGGATCCTACAACACAATAAGGACAGGAAGTAAACACTGAGGAAACACAGGTTGCCCTGGCCAGCGGCAAAGTGCCTTCTCAGCATGTGCAGGGTTCTGGGTGTCCACCCCAGCACCTGCAACACAAAACTAAAGCAAAAGGCCCAGGAAGATGCTGTAAAGTGCCAGGGCTACAAAGCTAACTGAGACTAGAAGCAAGGCTGGACTGGGATTGAAAATGGAATGCAAGTGTTCTTCTCCCCAGAATGTGATAGTTGATGAAGCTGCAGAAGTGCAGGCATAAAAAAGATGACAAAGGAAGAAGGAACACCCGAGCAGAAACAGGTTGTGTGAGTCAGTCCATTACAGGCTGGCACACCAGCGATGCCAGCACTTTAGAGAGTGAGGCAGGAGAATCATAAGCCTGTGGCCAGTGTGGACCATACACCAAGACCCTGTGCTCTTTATCCCTAAAGGTCATGGGAGTGAGTATTTTCTCTGTAATGGCGTATTATGATATTCCAAGCACACTGCCAGACATGTTGTAAATAGTTACAAAGTTATTAGTGTTTAGTTTAAGACGACTTTTTGTTGCTTTTGTTTAAATGTCTGTAAAAGATTTGTTGCTCTCCCGTTCAGTTCCCAACACCCACACAGCAGCTTATAACAGTCAGTAACTCTGTGTCCAGAAACTTGATACCCACTCTGGCCTCTGCAGGCACCAGGCGTGTGCATGGTGCACATACACATATAAAGGCAAACACTTATACACAGTATGTGTGTGTGTGTGTGTTGGAGAAGTGGGATAAAAGTGCAGTTTTCATGTGTATTGGGAAATGTGAAAATAAAATGGTCAGCTTTTAGCTTAAAAATAAATTTTAAAAGGAAGAGGAGGGCGTGAAAGACAGCAAAGATAGTGTGAGGCTGGGGTGTTTCCCTAGCACGATCAAGGTCCTGGGTTTGATCTCCAGGATTGAGGGGAAGAAAGAGAAAACTGTCAACTTCTGATTGGTTAAAATTAACTCAAGAACAAACTTTTCACTTGTGACAATAATGAAAACTAAACATTACTACTGGGCAGTGTTAAAATCGTCTGCACAGGGGCAGGAGAGATGGCTCAGCAGTTAAGAGCACTTGGAGCTCTTGCAGAGGATATGAGTTTTATTCCCAGCATCCTCATGAGTGATCACAATTATCTAGAACTCCAGGCCCTCTTCTGACCTCTATGGACACCAGGCATGTGGTACATAGACCAACATGCAGGCAAAACACCCCCACACTAACAACAACAACAACAACAATAATCGTCATCATCATCTGATGGCTTACAGATAGAGAATCAGTCTCAGTCTCTGGGAGTCTGGTAGGACTAAGACATTTCCAAGAGCAGTGTGCACTTCACAGCAACCACATCTGATTGCTGAGTGGTGACACTGTGTATTCCTGTTGTTTCTTCTGCTGAAACAAAACCCACAACTAATGTCCAGATGGAACAAAAGTTCAGATGTAACTAAGTATCAGATATGTTAGCAGCAAGGAGCAGATAGAAGGTAAACACTAATAACTATAAACATTTACAACATGTCTGGCTGTATTCTAGGAGTGTTCCAATAAAACGCTACAGGGGAAAATATTCTTGGGATTTATTGCAGGGATAACATTTATTCACCAGGAATAGGAAGTGGACACAATTCTAAAAGAAAACTTTATATAGTCATCTATATTAAAATGAGAAACACCGACATCAAAGAGACCACAAAGAAAGCAATAATGAAACAGATAAGCTTCAGAGTAGAAAATATTTGCAATGCATATAACTTACAAAAGTTTAGATACCTTGGTTTAAAAAAAAAAGCCAAAAAAAGAAAAATAAACAACCCTCCAACAATCAATAAAAAGAATGGAGAAAAAGCATAATGTATCTACCACAACTCCTTAGAGTGTGGACTGCCACCCTGCATATGGGATCATACAATTGAATGTATAGTTGCAAAAAAAGTCTGGGAATAGTAAAATGTTTCTGAACATTCAAGGGCCAAAAATACATTCAAAATCAAATGTGCAGCAGATTCAAGTACTTCTGACAGTTCTTGCCTATGTTGCATCCCTGGGCTTCACTACAGCCCTGGTTCTGAGCACAGTACAGAGTCTACATATCACACATACACACACACACACACATACACAGAGACACACACACACACACAGCCATCATATCATCAACACCAACAAACACATAATGAAACACCTTGGCTCATATTTGAGACTACTTTATATTATAAATTGCAGTATTTTTTACTATATAGAAGTTTTCTGCTTTTATAGGAATAAAACATGGATTAATTATGGAAATTGGAAACAATATTTTCTTAGCACCATTCTTTAGCAATGCATCAAATCAGTGTATGTTTGAATTACATTGGGTTGGAATGTTTGACTTTTCAAATTGCTGTTTGAGATACTAACTTAAGTTTCATTTTAAAAAAATTAATTAAACAAATTTTGTCTTGGGACTAGATGAGAATTTCCAACAGTCTTTGAGTCAGCCCTAAACAGGACTTCAGCCGTTCTGACCAGTGTGTGCCTCTGCACTGAAGACTCTCTCAAGATGTGCTAACGCCTAGCAGTACAGTAAACATTTCAGTCAAGATTTAACTTAAACACACACACACCCCTACCTGAAGATTATGCAAATTTGCTTTTCTCTTTAATAAGTAAGACATGTATATCAAAGGATTGTTTTAAAATAGAAATTCTTTATGATTTCTTATTAGTTAGCGGTTTTTTTCATAGGCCAATACAGCTAGAGGCATATCAAACTTGTTCTAGTCCAAAAAGGGTGCTAAATGAAAACATACTGAAGAAGACCCATTCTATACAATGAGGATGAAAACCTACAGTGACCTGTGTCGTTATCAACCTTACACTGCAGACTGAAAAAAAAAAGTGACACTTACTCTGAGGTAAGCACTTTTATCAGCCAACTTTAACCTTCCATTTTCTCCTTCTTTCTCCAAGGCCAAAAGAAGTTGACAACCAGGGCTGGAGAGACGGCTCAGAGGTTAAGAGCATTGACTGCTCTTCCAGAGGTCCTGAGTTCAATTCCCAGCAACCACATGGTGGCTCATAACCATCTATCATGAGATCTAGTGCCCTCTCCTGGTCTTTGAGCATACACGTAGACTGCTGTATACATAATGAATAAATAAATCTTTAAAAAATAAAAAAAGTTGACCACCTTAGCTTTACAGATAATGACTCTATATCCTGATGTCTGACACTTCCAGGTTTCCTGGAATAGGGAACTTTCCATTTTAAAAAGTGAAGGTAGTCTCAGGAAACAAGGAAAGAATTGGTCACTCCAGCTTTCCTTCCCCTGGCCTCCAGATGATCCACTCACCGGTACCAACCAGTGTAACACAAGGATGACAACACACCAGACTTAGCAGTGCAGATGGATGAAGAATTGTCGGCTAACAACAAAAAAGTCAACAACAGAGAATGTCGTTGACTGTCTAGGCTGGCCCATGTAAATCAACCTTGGAATCTCTTAAGCTGCCAAAAAACCCAGAATGAAATATAAGCTCGTGTGCTTATCTGTGAATCTCTCTGTGTTTATCTCATTGTTTTTCAACTGATCCTTTCCCAAAAAACCCAGAAGCATCAAAATATCTGGGAGCACGTTAAGAGTATTCTCAGATCTTAACCTGTAAGATGGCTCAGTGGCCTGAGTTTCATCCCTGAGACCCACATGGTGGAAGCAGAGAAGACCCTAGCAAGCTGTCCTCTGGCACGCATACAAAATAAACAAGTTGTAATTTTTTTTTAAAAAGACGTATTTTCAGACCTTATCCCAAAACCAATGGGGAACAGAGATTTGAGAGGGCAGCCAGCAATCTGTGTTTGTACAACCCCTATAAGGCAATTCTGGTATACAAAGGAAAAGTTTGAGAAATGCTTGGTTCATATGCCCACATCTTGTCTGCCCTGCTTGAGAGTGACATTTAATGGATCAGTTAAGATGCTCCAAGAGTTCAAATGTGTCTGGCTTTCACGTTTTAACTGTCAAGTGAGGCAATCAGGATTTTTATCACACCGTCAACAATGAATCTCACTTGGTAAAAGGTTCACAGGACAGCCTCCACTAGCATCAATGCATGCTCCCCTGGCTGCTCACAAAGTCACGTCAACTAGGTTACGTCCCCGAATTATCAAATAACTTTTTCTTCCTCCTCATCCTCTTCACCCTTTAGATTGCTCTCTCTCTTTTAAGATCCCCCCTCTCTCTCACCCCTGGTATGTTATAACTTTTTCTATGTGGTTCTCTTAATCACTAAGAGCAAAATAGAAGCACAAGGAAGTAACGGGTGAGGGAGGGGGTTAAAATAGAATTTTTAAAAAAGAGCTTGATCAAAAAACTTGATCAAAATATGAGAAAAGTCCATTTGTTGCCCTTGGTAATATCTTTGAACCTAACAATTAAATTAAAACAAGAACAAACCAGGGCTGGAAAGACCTTCTGTTTGGCATAGGTAATGCCCTGGGTTCAATCTCTAGCATGTTCCCTGCCTCCACAAACAAGCAAAAACCTGAGAAAACTTAGAGATACATTTTATGAAGAAGCAAGAATTGAATCAATTAGCCTCCTCTCCTACATGTAAGAAGAAATGATTACTAAAATCGTGTTGTTTTCTAAGGATACCCTGTGCCTGTTGGCTACAAAACAAAAGAAAACAAAAGCATGACGTTTAAAAAAGAATGCTGGTGTCATACTCCTGTAAATCCAGCTCTTAGGGGGCTGAGGCAGACCAGGCTAGGAAGCATAACCTTGAGAAAAAGAATACACTATAGATAATTCTACCTAAGTCAAGGTACACACTTCAACAATATCGCATAGGAATGTGTATGTGTATAGTAAACTGTAAAGACAAAACATGAAATAGTCTCAAAAACAATTTTTTTTAATAATAGGTGGGAAAGCACTTGCCTAGTATACACAATGGCCTGAGTTCAGTCCCTAGAAATACAGACACACAGACACACACACACAAACACACATGCACACACACATGCACATGCACACACACACATACACTCTAGAAAAGTTTTTAATGGTTAACTATCCAGAGAGAAGGGACAATGTCTGGAAGGGATAGAGCATGATACGATTCTAAGGAACTGATATATTGTTTTTCTTACTTGGGCATAAGTTAGGCCTTCACTTTATAATTTATTGTATGTATATTTCAAAAATAGATACACTTACACAACCATACATAATTCGGCAGGGTGAGAAAGTTCACTGGCTGTTTCAAGTCTACAAGCCCCAGAGTTATGGCCTGTATCAGGTCATATAAGATTAAAGAGAAGGAAAGCCTTTAACTTGAGGGAGGAAGCAGGAAACACTGATCTGCTATAAGGAAGAAGCAGAGGGACTTAGAGGCATTAGGCCTCTGAGTGAGCTCACACTTTCTCTTTTGGAAGAGGACACCAGACAAGTACTGCAGCTAATGCCCAAGCTTGGTAAGGAATGCAAAAAGTGTTTGAAAAACATGTTAATACATTTGGGGGAAGGGAAGCACCACCTATAAGGCATGTCGACTACTAAATAATTTATCCTCAAGACAATAAAACTTACAATTACAAGTCTGACCCTCTCACACACATCATAGAATTGCTGACCCCTCACCACTTAATGAAAGGAAGCCATATTAAAGGTAAGAAAGCTGAAAACACTTACTTCTGGATGCAGAAACTACACACCACCACGTCATGGCAAGCTATTATCAGAACCTAGACTAGGCCTTGGCAGCCTTCACACGTTATGGAACTAGTAAAAAGTTACAAAAGTAGCATTTGTGCTGGCCTTGGGGAAAAAAACACACTGAAGAAATGTTGAACCTGTATCTGAGTCATATTTAGTTTAAATTCCAACACAGCTCGCCATAGTACAGTCCTTTGTAAGACTTTCTTCTGAAAGGTACCAAGAATCCAAGAGTCCACACTTTTAAAGTCTGTAAGCAACCAAGGCACAACTTTGCAAACTTTTTCATGGTACTGAATTATTTACTCAACAGTTATGTGTTGTTTCAGTTAGGTTTCCACTGAACAAAACTACCGATTATCACCACTTGGTGATCATGGTAACAGCCAAGTGTCTTACTCTAAAAAAGGCCCAGGAGCGGGCCTAGAAAGTTAATTTTAAGGCTCCAGAATGTCTACTCGAGTATCCTGTTCTTACCGACCTTTTTTTTTTTCCTCTTTTTTCTTTTTCTTTTTTGCTTTTATCCCATTTTCTGCCCTCCAATTCCACAGACCCAACTTTCTCCTGGTGGTCGCACAGGAGAGCCTGTTCATGTTCACTTTCTAAGAAGGCTCCAGCCTGGTGAATGGATTTCCCTTGAATTTTCCCAATTCCTTCCCTTCTTTGTGCATCCTCTGGGTTAATTCTTCTCTCCATTTCAGATAACTGTGGTTAACCAGCGGGCCCAATAATTTCCTCTCCATTATGGTTACACTAAAAAACCACCTCAGGAAAAGGGAAGAAGTGTGGATGTCCATTTAATTTTACACTTATGCACCAAGCTACTTGACTCGTGGTTCATTGGTGTCCCAAAACAAGATCTTAAAGGTAACTAACTATAGGCCCACAAATGACCTCCATGCCAATAAAATTCCTTCTCCAATACTACATTGGGCACTCCCTGTTTACAACCGGGAGGGTAGTTGCAACAAATTAACTTTCAAGCAGAAAATCAGTACGGTTGGGGGAGGGAAGGAAGAGACTAGAGGTCCGAAGTTCACCCGCTGCCGAAACAAGACCTGATTCAGCATGGGCACGTGGTCTGACCAGGTTGAGGTGGCCCAGGCGAAACCGTAGGGAGGGGTCGTGGTCCACCGAGAGAGCCAGGCGTAGGGAGTTCTCCATGGCCTCTGACTCACCCATAGATAAGTAATCACCCAGCCACAAGTTCCAAGCCAGCCGCCTTTGATTTAGTTTGCACGGAAATTTTGGAGTTTCGGCTCCAGGGCCATTAACAGGTAAAGAGACCATTCTGAATTCTCTCGGGCTCAGCCCGAAAAGGAGACTAAGGATGGAAAGGCCACTGTCCCGCCCTCTCGCCTCCACGAGTTAAAGGTGTCAGTCCCCTCTAGGCAGCAACGAGAATTGCCGCTGTGCTGAGTGGGCGCGGAGGGCCGGGTCCTAGATGCTCCCACCCACTGTGCGCCCCTGGTCCCCGCGTCCCCCGCGTCTCACCTGCAGCCGAGTGGCCCGGGAGCGCGCGGCTCCGGGCGCGGCGCGGGCCCCCAAGCTCGCGGCGCTCTCGCAGCTCTTCCTCCTCGTCCTCCCGCCGCCGGCCCTCAGCCATGGGCGAGGCGCCGCCGCGCAGCCCGGGGACGGCGGGCGAGCTGCGGGCAGCGGGTGCCCCTCGCCAGCGCGCTGGGCGGGGAAGGAGGGCTCCACCTGCAGCGCGCGGAGCTGGGACGCGGGCCGGGCCGAGCTCCCCGCCTTCAGGGCACGCACCGGCGGCCTGCAGCTCCTCGGCAGCTCGCTTCCCGTCCAGTCCCCTTCCCCGCCCCACAGAGGTCCAGACTGGGATCGGGCGGGCTCCCGACCGGCCTCGCCTCCTCGGGGAGGGGTTTCGGGCTGCTGAGGCCGCCCTCCAGCAGCACAAGCTGGAAACACCCCCACAACCCAAACAGACATGCACAAAATAAATAAAGGGGTTGAGGAGTTGAGAGAGAGACAAGGAGGCTTGGCCTCTTCCTGCCCTTTCACAATATTCCAGAGTCAACAGGAAACCCATTCGCTTGACACTTAAACAAAAGGGGGAGGAACCGGTTCCTAGGCGAGTCTGGGAGAGATGCACAACCTGGGAGAGGCTGAACTTCACTTGGGACACACCACCTAGAGTTGAGTCCAGACTCTAAGAGATCTCTGTCTCTCTCTGTCTCTGTCTCTCCTCTCCTATCTCTCTCTGTGTCTGTCTCTCTCTCCCTCCCTCTCTCTTTGTCTCTCTCAGATGTGGCTTAATTTGATCTCAAACTCCTGATCACTCTGCCTCTGCCTCCCGAATGGTGGAATCACAGTACTAGGCTACCATATCAGGCCCATCCCCCGTATATCACCCCTTAAAAAGTACCTCACTAGGGAATAGGTTTTTTGATGTTGTTGTTTTCCTTTTTTGGTAATGAAAGTACTCTATGATACATGTCATAAATTAGTTCAAAGGCACGGAGTGTGCAACGGCAAGGATGAGCCTCATGTACGCTATGAACTTGGTGGGCGATAAAGATGCGCCTGGAGTAGGATTGTAACAAATGTACCCCGATATGGGGGATGGTGGTAAGGAGGGAAGCTATGCACAAGGCGATCAGGGAGAGCATTTGCACTTTCATTTCAGTTTTACTGAGAACACAACGCTCAGCTAAACAGTAAAGTCTAATTTCTTTTAAAAACTAGATAGGACTTGGGGTTGGGGGAGAGGGTAGAACAGTTCCTCAGCACGAGTGAGGCTTATCTCTGGCACTGTAAAAAAATAAATACATAAACAAACGAATAAGGCCTCCCAGTATTCAGCTAATTGAGGATTAGGAAAAGGTCACCATCCCTAGAAGTCCAGGAAGAGAATGTGTTAAAGGAGATCCTTACCCCATTATTTGTAGAGAGGTGATTTGGCCAAACGGTAGGAGAGCTGGCTCTGAAGTCAGAGGCTGTAATTTGAGGCACTTAGCTGTGGGAACTAACCCCTGCACACTGCTCCAAAGTTGGAAAGAGCAACACAACAAAAGTCACTGTATGTGCCTATAACACACATCTGAGGTTCTGTAGGTGCACATATGTAGTTTCACACAGAGGAGCAGATTCTGGAATGTCACAAAAAGACACTGAAACAGCAGGCAAAAATGCTCCCTTAGGAAAGGGCTGCGTGGGATGAACAGGCCTTTATCTGCAGCCTCTGGCTCTCTTTCTGAGAGCTTGTGAGAGCCCCCAATGTTCACCGTGCTAGAAGAAGAAAGGAAGAGAGGGGGTCACTGGAGGCAGAAATGCTGGCACTGTTGCTTTACCTCTTCGGTGGTGACTGTTGCTGCCTGAGAAAACTATTTCTGTTTTTAGGCAGATAAGAACAAAATTCAATTTTAAGAAATTGAGGTCAGATCCACAAGTTAAAACACCACTACTGCATAAACAGTTAAATAACTGGACCCTTGGATAATTCAAAATTAAAACAGGGAGATAGAATTCTAAACTCGCAGGGCTGTCCTAAGTGTTTCGGCTCACTTTTCGTGGAAGTGTGTCTATCACTGTCCTTCAAGAACGAGGAATAATTTGGAGGCCCCTCTCTGACAGCAGCAGGCCTCTTGGTGTCAGCCTGCTATTACTCAGCCCCTTAGTGTGGGAATCCTTGAAAATTGTCCTGATCTCCTTCGCAATCAGAGTTGAGAGATCACATCCTCTTGGGGTTGGTTGCATGCTTACACTCATATTAGGCTAACATGATTTCTAACTACTTTGTGCCAAGAACCACCCCACATGATCCCTTGAGGGGACCAAAGAACCAGACTCGGACAGTTACTCTCAGGAACTACTATAGTGCTTGTCATATGTACTTTTGCCATTTTAAATGAACACGATGCATTCTTTATCCTCCAATAAGAGACAGATGGTGCCGGGCGGTGGTGGCGCACGCCTTTAATCCCAGCACTTGGGAGGCAGAGACAGGCAGATTTCTGAGTTCGAGGCCAGCCTGGTCTACAGAGTGAGTTCCAGGACAGCCAGAGCTATACAGAGAAACCCTGTCTCGAAAAACCAAAAAAAAAAAAAAAAAAAAAAGAAGAGAAACTCTATTTGAGAGTTCTAGTGCCAGATGTGATTTTCCTCTTGTTGGAAGGGTCTGTCATAGAGTTTTATTGGTGAAGAGACACCATGACCACAGGAATTCTTATAAAGGAAAACATTTCATTGGGGCTGGTTTACAATTTCAGAAGTTTAGTCCATCATCTTCATGGAGGGAAATATGGCAGCATGCAGGCAGACATGGTGCTGGAGAGGGAGCTGAGAGTTCTACATCCAGATTGGCAGGCAGCAGGGAGAGCAAGTGAGCCACTGACCCTGACACGGCTTCTGAGACCTCAACACCCAACCCCAGCAACATACCTCCTCTACCAAAGCCATATCAATCCATCGAGGCCGAATCTGCTAAGTGCCACTCCCAATGGGCTTATGGGAGCTATTTTTATTCAAACCACTGCAGGGCTGTAAATCCACTTAGAGCTGTTGATGACAGAGAAGGTATCACTATTGGAACCTTATGGTTATTGGGCCACGGTGGTCATTGTTTTGGTTCATGGGTGTCATAGCTGAGTAGAACTAACTGGCTGCTTTTCTTCTTTGGAAGCTTGTATGGTGCCTTCTGGTACCTTGAGAACTAGTTCTTGTGTCTTCGGGGAGGAGGCTTTCAGATCAGATCCAGTCTTGGCTAGTGGATTTATGGGGTTTTGTAGGAGAACCTACAATCTCCACTTTCTTAGGAGAAACCAGCATAATCCTTATGTACATTCTAAATATTCTTCATTATGCCCACAGATAAGGGTAGTCCTTACCCCTCATCAGGGAAACTTCTCTTTATAACAGATGCTTACCAGTACAGAAAACCACAAGCAGTGTTGCAGAATCCAGTCCCAACCCATCCATCAACAAGACAATACTGGCACCTAAGGCTCAGGGAGCACTGCAGAAGAGGAGGTGGAAGGATTGTAAGAGTCCAAGGATCAAGGAGTTTGCTGTGAGACTGTGTCTCCTGAGAATGTCTAAGGCCACACCCATAGTCTCATGAAGGTGACTGCCTGGCCTGAACAAGGACGACGCCACTAGACATGCTAACATGGACAGGGGAAGCTCACAAGGCCTCAAGCCAAGACAAAGAACTACAGACAACTAAGGAATGCTGAGAATGGGAGAAGACACCAATTGGTTAACCAATGCCAAATGGTCAGCCCTGAAAACACACAAATAGAAGTGACATTATACAGATTGAGCATATTCTATTTGTATTTAGGAACACACACGCATACACACATACAGACACACAAACACATGTAAAAAGAAAAAGAGACTATGAATTTGAAAGCAAGCAAACAGGTATATATGTGGGAGATTTTGGAGGGAGGAAAGAAGGAGGAAAATGATATAATTATATTACATTCTCAAAAATAAAGCTAAATTATTTTTAAACTATTCATAAGAACTAGAAATTTAAAACATGTCAAAGAAAACACAGCATTGTTGGACATAGTGGTATATGCTTTAATCCCAACACTGGGAGGCAGAGTCAGGAAGATCTTTAGGAGGTACAGGCTAACCTATTTCTAAATAGCACATTCTGGGCCAGTTAGGGCTACATAGTGAGATTTTGTCCCCCCCCCCAAAAAAAAAGAGGAAGAAGGAGAGAAAGAAAGAAAGAAAGAAAGAAAAAAGAAAGAAGAAAATGCAATATGAAATCGCTGTGGCCTTAAAGGCGGAAGAGATTGCTCAATATAAGGAAAACTATTCTCCCAGGACCTCCAAGACCAAGTTCTTAGCACAAAGAAGATTTATTTTCCCCAAAGGGACAGAGGTCAGGGATAAGGGACAAATACAGGAAATAAAGGAAGAGGGTTAATGGGAAGAGAACAAGGGAGAGGGGGAAGGGATATTTGTCCCTGGGGAACAAAGGACTGCCTCTGGATAGAGACAGACACGTAGACAAATGGTCATTTATAAAGGTACAAAGGGAACCCCCATGTTAGGATAGGGTGTTCCGTCTTGATTGGGCATGTTAATTAGGTGACCAACTCAATTTGGGGCTTTTGATTGCTGGACTTTAATACTTTGATAGCTGGACTTGATAACCTCAGGAGGAGGAAGTGGCCAAAACAGGAATAGACCTTGGTGGCTAGCTTTCGGAATGTAATCTAATGTTTTTGTTTTTGTTTTCCCATAATGGAATTGGGAAGAAGGACAAGTCCTGCCTGAGCATGTTTGCCACACTAGCCAGAGTCCTTTCACTCAGTGGTTAAGAATGTTTGTTGCTCTTGCAAAGGACCTGGATTCAAATCCCAGCACCTACATGGAGTCTGTCTATAATTCCAGCTCCAGGAGATCTGATCCCCTCTTCCTCTGGCAGCAAGCATGCACATGTTATACAAACATACGTGCAGGCAAAACACCTATGTACATAAAATAAAAATAAAAATTTTAAAAACGAAGTCACTTTTTTCTCTTCCAGGGTGTTTAGAAGTATTGAGAAGCACTCTGAGTCGCTCAGCGTTTGATACATTGTTGCAGGCTTTCCTGCACAAGGCCTCTGACAAAACCAGAGCCTCTGGTTGTAGGATTGTTTATCTTTATAGCAAGAAGATTGAGAAATCAGCAAAACTCCACATGTGGTATGTGTCTAGGCAGACTTTCAAGGGGCTCATGTTGTGAAACTTAATAAAGTTTCTAAAAGGGGAAAATAAATCTAGCCAGGTCTTTAGGGGTTCCACGTATACTAAGTGTGTTGGTGACAGAGTCGAACATGCTCTCCTCACTAAAGAGCACAAGACAATGTTGAAGGCATAAGCTCGGGGTCAGAAGGTTTCATAAAAATTATGAAGATAGTGTTGTTGTTTTTTTTTTAAGTAGTAAAAATCAAGATTTATTTGTGTAGGGAGGAGTAAAAAGATAGAATAAACTAATTCCAAGTCAGAATATGAAACAGGAGGGAACAGTCATCAAAGTGCTGCCAACAAGAGCAGGAAGCCCAGTGTGTCCTACCACCTGAGTAAAAGGCTGGGCATGGAGGTGCCAGCCTACCATCCCAAATGAAGAGAGGCGCATCCTTGGGGCTCCATAACTGGCTAAGTTCAGTCAGACTCTGACAGCTCAGAGTAAAGAAGTAAAGAGCAGTTGAATCTGCAGCCTCCACAGATAACTCCAATCTGTATAGCCTCCACAGAGTTATACAGTCATGAACACACGCATGCACACACACACACACACACACACACACAGAATAGAACAATCTATAAAAAGCTTAACCTAGAATTTTTTTTTTTAAATCCAATTTAGGGGTTGGGGATTTAGCTCAGTGGTAGAGCACTTGGCTAGCAAGTGCAAGGCCCTGAGTTCGTTCCTCAGCTCTGAAAAATAATCCACTTTAAAATTGACATTTTCAGGGCTGGCGAGATGGCTCAGTGGTTAGGAGTGCTTGCTGCCCTTGCAAAGGACTGGAGCTCAGTTCACAGCACCCAGATCAGGTGGTTCACAACTACTTGTAACTCCACTTCCAGGCAATCTGACACCTCTTCCGACCTACTAAGGGTACATGTTCAGATGCACACACCCACACACAAAAATACATAATAAAAGTTATAAATTAGTTTAATTTTTAAAATTAGATGTTCAAAAGCCAACATACGAAGCCTGATAACCTGAGTTTTATGCCAAGGACCTACATGGGGGGCTGAAAAGACTGTGACGGTTTGCATATGCTCTGCCTAGGGAGTGGCACTATTAGAAGGTGTGGTCCTGTTGGAGTAGAAGTGTAGACCCTCCTCCTAGCTGCCTGGAAGCCAGTATTCTGCTAGCAGCCTTCAGATGATAATGTAGAACTCTCAGCTCCTCCTGCACCATGCCTGCTTGGATGTTGCCATGTTCCTTCCTTGGTGATAATGGACTGAACTTCTGAACCTATAAGCCAGCCCCAATTAAATGTTGTTCTTATAAGAGTTGATACGGTTGTGATGTCTGTTTACAGCAGTAAAACCCTAACTAAGACAAAGATCAATTCTCAATGCTCTGATTGTATGCATGTTCCATGGTGCCAAATCTTTCATGACTGATGCAGAAGGGACAGCATGATATAGTTCCCAACCCTGGAGCAGAGCTAGCAGGGCATGGGTCTCCACGAGTGCTGACGGTTATTAGACTAAGGCCTGTTTGTATAATAATGTACATAATTTACTTTATGTTCTTCCTTCAACAGATGTTCTCCCTGCCAAGGTTAATGATTCCATGATAATTAGAAACAGCATGAGTCCAGGAGATAAGGGTGTGTCTAAATGTCCTCAGCAAAATGGTAATTGCTGAGTCCCTCAGACTGCCCTCAAGACTGTGGGAAAGAATTCTGAAACCATGAGTTCAAATATATATGTAAACAGGATTTCTCAACTATGCAAAAATAAAAGGATGCAGTGGGAATTATATGAGAGGCTTCACGGACCTAAAAGAACAGAGACAGCTACACTATGATCGAGCTTGTCAGAAAGATACTAAGGAAGTCGATAAAGAGATTTAGGGAGTAGTGATCTCAGGGCAAGGTCCTACCCAGATAAACTTTTTGTTTCTGTTTACAAAGGCAGGCAGATTTCTGAGTTCAAGGTCAGCCTGGGACAGAGCAAGTTTAGGCCCAAGTGTGGTAGGTATGGTAATCTCACAGCAAGATCCCACCCAGCTAGTTTATTGTCTGTGCTTACAAAGGCAGGCAGATCTTTGAATTAACTCGCTATGTTAAAAAATGTACTTGCTGTCTCTAAGAATCAAGGAGCTAAAGTCATAAAATTCTGACTCATGAGATGATCAGAAGAGAACTTGGAGGAAATGACTGACTTGGTATGTAAATAAAAGTCTACAAGAGAGAGCTACCCAAAGAGAACTTCTTAGAGGGCGAACACAGCTCTTTTAGAATTTTTCTAGCAGGATTTCTAACTTTGGTCTGAAAACCCAAAAGCTATCCTAAAAAACTGTTACAGCTCTTTTAGAATTTTTCTAACCGGATCTCTGCCCTTGGTTAGAAAACCCAAGAATTACTTAGAGAGCTAATACATCTCTTTTAGAATTTTTTTCTAGCATCTTTTCTTTTTGGGTTTTGTCTGGTGGGTTTTCTGGGTTATCCAGAGAGGTTTTAGAATTTTTTCTAGCATGAAAGAGCTGTCTGTAGCAGAAGGCCATCTTGAGCAGAGAGCTGTCTAGGGAGCTGTCTTGAGCAGAACACAGAGCTGTCAGCTTGAACCCGTGGTTAACTTCGAGTTGTTCTTTTGCTGCTCCCAAACACCCCTTCCTCAAGATCCACTCTCCAAGCTGAGGCTGGTCCTTGGCACCATGTTATTCGTATATCTGCACACATGTATGCAATAAATAAACAAGTGAGAAATTAAAAATAAAAGACCATTAATGCCTATGACTATTAGTTTTTAAAATACCATTCTTCAAATTTGCAAAGGAAGGTAAATATATAAAAGGATACAGGCGTGTTAGCACACACCCGTAATCCCAGTACTCAGAGGGCAGAGGCAAGAAGATTCCGAGTTCAGCTTGTGTTATATGGAAAGAGCTAGTGAAGAAAATGAGAGAGGAGGGAGGGAGGGAAAGAGAGAGAAAGAGAGAGAGAGGAAGGGAGAGAGAGAAGAGAGAGAGGGAAGAAGAGAGGGGAAAGGTGCTTATTTTAATTCATTCCTAGGAAAATATAAATAAAGAATTATATGATAGCTATTCTCACTGCTAATTTAAAAAAATATCATAATGGAAATGGATGATGGGAATGCCTCACAGTCACCTGGGGCACATAAAACGGTATATCCAGTTTGGAGGACAGTTTGACAATTCCTCAAAAAAATTAATCTTAGAGTTATCACTTAACAGCAATTACCATTCTCTGTGAATACCTGAGAGATACAGTCAGTTCTAAGTGTAGCCTCTCACAACCTTGTATATAAATGTTCTCAGTGGCTTTTTTCTTAATAACTTAAAAGTAGATAAAATTAAACATTCATCAGTTGTTGAGCAGATAAATAAAATGCAGCATATGGAGTATTGTTCAGCCACAAATATTGAAGAATGGGTATATGTTACTTCATGTACCTTGAAGACATTATGCTAAATTAAAGTAGGCCAAAGACAAGATTCCTATGATATGTGATTCTACTTATATTAAATGTCTGGAATAGCTAGTTTAGAGAGACAAAATGCAGCTTAGTGGTTCCCAGAGGCAGGCAGGAGTGGAGATGTGTTAGCTACGTTTCTTGTGAGTTCTGACAAAGCGCAAAAAGCAATGTAAAGGAAGAAGAGCTTATTCTAGCTCCAGAGTTTACGGTACAGTCCACAGAGGTGGAGGCAGGCAGCTGGGACTCACATCTCCACAGATCAGTCAGCAGAGATGCTGACGCTCGCCGGCTCTCCCCTTTCCTCCTTTTTGTTTACACTTGGCTCCCAGAGCGTGCTATCCACATCCTGGGTGGGTCTTCCTTCCTCACTTAAGCTTCTCAGGAATCCAAATGTGCCTCTAAATCCAGTCACGGGGAGTGTCATGGTGTGGCTTGAATGTGAAGTGTCACCGTAGCTCATGTGTTTAAACGCATGGGTGCCAGCTGATGCCACTGTTTTTGGGGAAAGGGGTGTTGGAGCCTTTGAGACGTGGGGCCTGGTAACGCAGATCACTAGAGGAAACTCCTAAGAGTCACAGTGACCCAACTTCTGGTAAGCTGTCTGCTTTCTGACCCACTCAGACATTCTATTTCTAAAAATCAAGAGATTAGTTTTATAGTATGTTACAGATACTGAAAGACAACTTTCTTAGTATATAAATTATATATTTCAATAAAGCTATTTAAAGATAAACACCTCACCACAAAAGCACAGAAAACAGAAACAACAACAATAACAAATCAGATAGGAGGTATAAGCAATAACAATTCAGTCGTATGAAGGAAAACCAAAGGTGTGGTCAACTACCTCCCCGTGGTGGCTATTCTTGCTTGTCAACTTAACTACATCTAGAATTAACTAAAACCCCTGTGAGGGATGTTTTTCTTTATTAGATCATTTGAAGTGGGAAGACTCGCTTTTAATCTGGATCTTTTTGAGGTGAAGATTCACCTTTAATCTTGGTCACACCTTCTGCTGGCAGCCTATAGAAAGGACATTGAAGAAGGAAGCCTGCTCTCTGCTTGCTCTCACTCTCAATAGCAAGTCCATCTCTTCACTGGCATTAGAGCCTGTTGCTTTGTGATTCCAGTACATACTGAAGAACAGCTGAGACATCCAGCCTCACGGACTGATCAACTACTAGATTCTTAATCCTTCCTTTGGTAGACAGACATGCTAGACTAGTAATAACCAGACCAGTGCCACGAAGTCTGAACAAGGAGCTAGCCTAAAACCACAAGTTGGATGCACAGGCCTGGTGTGTGTGGTGGGGTGCAGACTATGTCCCAAATGACCCCTGCCCAGCACCATACATAATGTGTGAGCAGGCGTAGCACTTCTGAGACTACTCCTGAGATGACCTCAGACACTCAGAGATCCCAGGCACCACTTAGAGGAACAAGTAAGCCCAGACCTAGGGCTTTGAATTGGCCCACCCATATTTACTCCATGGATGAACTGTTGGAGTGCATGAAGAGGCTGGTCCTACAGATCCAATACTACAGGATCTCCATGACACAGGGCAACAACAGGATATTTGAGAGGAGTCCCAGTGAGGTTTCACTATTGATAGAGTAGCAGAAGCCTTGAACCAGACCAATGACTCATTATAATGAATGTTTGCAAGCAAAGAAATATGGACAAACGGGAATACTGTGGGACAACTGTGATACACTACAGCCTCCACAATGAGATTTTTTTCCTCTGTTGGGAGGGTAAGTTGCAAAGGTGGAGGGTGGGTATGAGAGAAGGGAGACGTGAGTGGGAACGGGGTGCATGATGCAAAATTCACAAAGAACTAATGAAAAGCTAAAAGACAGATAACATAACATACTATATGTTAATATACTATGTATTACTATATATATTATATATTAACTTATGTAACAAATATAATATAAAATCTACATTTGTTATATAAGTTCTATTCCTTTAGAGAACCCTGACTGGTACAGACTTCGGTATCAGAAGTGGTTCTAGAGCAACAGAAGTATAAGAATACATTTTTTCAAGGATCTAAATAGTCTTTTCAATTTGCCAACACCCACGGGTACTGAACCCTCTTCAGTTACTGATGCCTCTCCTGGAAGCTCAAGGGGGTACTAAAAACCCATGGTGTAAACTATTTTATAAACTTAAGGAGAAAAATGCATTTGATGATCCTGATTCACCAGTTGTGAGATGCAACAGATTTGGTGACTCTGTTTATAAAACTTAACAATTAAACTTTAACAATTTGTGGAAAAATAAGGAAAATGATGGCAGTGGCTGATTACTCCAGCATCTCTGGATAAACTGACCAAGGAAAAGATTAAACTCCCTGATAGGATTAACCAACTTCCAGCATCTCAGAACACAGACAAGGACAACAATGAACTCAGTGACAAAACTGACCAGCTCCAGATGCACATAAACAGGCTAAAAATTTCTAAGTGTGCCTCAAAGAGACTATGATTCATTCTATAGTCTGTTCTTCTAGAGAACCCGTGCACAAAAGCCTATACACAAAGGAGAGCTGTAAGAAACATGGGATGAGATCAGGCAGGAACATGATTCACCTCTAAAGCTGTAAGGTATTAAAAAATATTTCTATTAAAAATTACACGTGTTTCAGAAGAAAATGTTCTTTTTTTTAAAAAAAAAAACATGTATTTATTTGTTTTTACTATGGTGGTGGTGGTGGTGGTGGTGGTGGTGTGTGTATGTATATGTGTATACACCTTTGGGAGTCAGTACTTTCCTTCCAACATGGATTCCCGGGATTGAACTCAGGTCATCAGACTCAGCAGCTGAACTGTCTCACCAGTTCCAGAAAAATAATCTTGCTTCTTATTTAAATGTAGCTTTAACCTACAGCAAAATGATATGCCAAATAAACACTACTACTACACACAGACATACACACACACACACACACACACACACACACACTATTGTCTTAGGGTCTCTATTGCTGTGGTAAAACACCATGACCCCAAACAACTTGGGGAGGAAAAGATTATTTCATTTTACAACTCTCAGTTCATAAGCTCTACCACTAAGGAAAGAAAGGGCAAGAACTCAAGGTAGGAACCTGGAGGCAGAAACTGAAGCACGGTGGAGTGCTGCTTACTGGCTCAGTCAGCCTGCTTTCTCATAATACTTAGGATCATTATCCCAGAGGTAGCACTACCCACAGTGGTCTGGATCCTCCCACATCAATCACTAATCAAGAAAATGCCTACAAGCCAACTGCTGTAGGTATAATCTTAACTGAGGTTCCCTTTTCCAAAATGATTCCAGCTTGTGTTGTCATAAAACTAGCCAGCACAACTATATAAATATTCATGTGTTACAGTGTTGGCCAAATAGAAACAGAATAGATATTTAACGATTGAAAGAAAATGACTTTTTTTCCTGCTAAAAGTATGAACCTTAAGTCCTTTTACTTAAATAGAAAATAACTGAAAATGAAAGTTTACTGCTGAAGATTTTGAAGAAGAGAAAGTAAGAATGGGCAGACTATAACCTTGAATTTAAAAGTAAGGTATCTTCAAAACTTGGCCCTTAATATGGCAGGACTTTAAGAGTGATTAATGTGGGATGGCGGGCTCAGGAATGCATGCTAGATGATTTTTTTTTTTTTTTTTTTTGCTGTGCCGACGATATCTGATAGGACAATTTAATGGGGATGTTTTAGGTACTTGTTTGTTGCTATGACAAAGCACCATGACCAAGGCAACTTATAAAAGAGAATGTTTATCTTGGGGCTCGTGGTTCGGTAGGGTTAGAATCCATGATCACTGTGGTTTGAGTAAGAATGGCTCCCATAGGCTCATGTATTTGCATGCTTAGTCAACAGTTACTATTAGAAAGGACTTGGGGGTGTGGCCTTGTTGGAGTAGGTGTGGCTTTGTTGGAGGAAGTGTGTCTCTGGGGGTGGGCTATGAAGTTTCAAGGAGCCCATTCCAAGCCCAGTGTCTCCCTCTTCCTGCTGCCTGTGAATCCAGATGTGGAACTCTCAGGTAGTTCTCCAGCATCATGTCTGCCTGTGTGCCACCATGCACCTATCATGTATAGATTAAACCTCTGAAGCTGTAAGCAAGCCCCAATTAAATGCTTTCTTTTGTAAGAGTTGTTGTGGTCATGATGTCTGTTCACAAGAACAGAACACTGACTAGAACAATCATAATAGGAAGCAGGAAAGCAAGCAGGGATAGTGCTGGAACAGTAGCTGAGAGAGACTGGGAATGGTGTTGTAGGACTGTCTCAACCTGCAAGCCGCCCAAGTAATGGCACAGAGACTTTTTATATATGAGTGCTTAGGCCTTAGCTTAGGCTTGTTTTCAACTAACTCTTAAACTTAAATCAATCCATTTATTCTAATCTGCCATATGTCCTGTTACCTATCCTCGCTCCCAGCACCTGTCTGGCTGGCAAATTCCCTCATGCCTCATTCTTTCGCAGAGTTCCTATCTCTGCCTGGAAGTACTGCCTTTTCTCTCCTGCCCAGCTATTGGCTGTTCAGCTCTTTAGTAAACCAATCAGAAGGTGCCTTAGGCAGGTGAGGAAGGAAAGAGACACACCTTCACACAGTGTACACAAAGATTATCCCAATAGAATAGCATGGACTTTTTGTTTTGTTTCTTTGTGTAACCTTGGCTGTACTGGAACTAGCTCTATAGATCAGGCTGGCCTTGAACTCACAGAGTTTGCCTTTGCCTCCCAAGTGCTGGTATTAAAGGTGTGCACCACTAGATTTTTAAAACCTCAAAGCCCACCCCAGTAGCAATGCCATTTATCCTAAACTTTTCCAACAGGTTCCACCAACTGGTGACCAGGCATTCAAATCCATGAGCTATGGGGGCTATTCTCATGCAAATCTCCATAGGAAGAAACAGTTTAGTTTAGCTTCTGGTTTCAAATCTCTATCTATCATAGTAGGACCACATGGCAGTCACTGGGCACATGGTGATATCTTTGTCAGGGTTTCTATTGCTGTGAAGAGACACCATGACCACAGCAACTTTTATAAAGAAAGGCATTTAATTTGATCTAGCTAACAGTCCATTATTGTCATGGTGGGAAATATGTTGGCATGAAGCTGACATGGTACTAGAGTAGAAACTGAGAATTCTATATCTTGCTCTGCAGGCAGCAGAACGAGACTGCCCCACTAGGCCTAACCTGAGCATATGAGACCCCAAAACCCACCTCCCCAATGACCCACTTCCTCCAACAAGGCCACATCCACCCCAACAAGGCCACACTTCCTAAAAAAGTCACTCCCTATTGGCCAAGCATTCAAACACATGACTCTATGGGGCCCATTCCTAATCAAACCACCACAGTGAAGGTTCTTCATATCACGGTGGGATCTGGAGCTACCTATTACTTCCAAAGGTCCATGCTTACTGACATACAAGCCAGGCCAGGCCCACCTCTGTTGTGTTTATAAAAAGATAAAGAGATAAAGAGTATGTTCTGTGGATGTGTGGAGAGGTATGGGGGAAGGGGATGTCTCAGCAGGCCCATGCTGAGGCATCTCTTCCCCCTGAGGGACCAACCACACACCAGTATAGCAGAGAATAGAGTTTATTCAGGGCATGGGGAGGGGAGCCAGGAGGGTAGTAGAAG
>NW_021620662.1:621468-759464 GCF_004785775.1 Grammomys surdaster
AGAGGGGGAGAGGGGGAGAGGGGGAGAGAGAAGAGGAGAGGAGAGGAGAGGAGAGGAGAGGAGAGGAGAGGAGAAGAGAAGTAGAGGTGGAGAGGCCGGCCATGACCACGTGGAGAGAGGGGGAAGGGAAGGGGGAGGGGGCAGAGAGAAGCTACAGTCAAAAGAGTAAGAGATTAAGAGAGAGAGGAGGGGGCAAGCATCCCCCTTTATAGTGGGCAGGCCTACCTGGCTGTTGCCAGGTAACTGTGGAGGTGGAGTTTAGACAGAATACTAACAACCTCCTACATGCTTCTCATGCTTGGTTAGCACAGTGCTTTTTTAGCAGGCAGGAAGTCCCTGGTTTAATCTCTAGAAATACAGAAACTGGGCATAGTGGTGTACACTCAGAAGGATCAGAAATTCAAGGTCATCCTATATGCTACATATCAAAGTCAAGGCCAACATGGGACATATGAGACTCTGTCTCCAAAAAAGTAAATACATATAATTAAAAAAGCAAAACCAGACAGACAGACACACACCAAGGAGTTGAGGGAAAAGAGTAGGAATATAGTAAACTGAGAAAGCACTAATTTCCATTAACCTAGTACACTGCATTTCACTTCAGGGAGTGTACCACAGTACAATAGAACAATATTCCTCACTTCCTAACCTTCCTCCATATTAACTTCCAAATGTTCTTTTTCATACCTTCTGTTCATGTCCATGGGTCAAGAATAAAACCCCTACCACAATTTTTGAGCCAAATTTGAAACAAATTTAATTAAATACTGGTCAGGATGATGGATTCTGGCCAGATCCATTCCCGAGTTCCAAAAAAAATGGCACTGAGGCACATTTTGCAGAGGCTTATAAAGGCAAACTCATAAGGCCACTCACTGAATTTCCTATCAGGTCTAATCAGGGACAGGCATATATGCTGACATACTTCCTGCCTGAGTATCTCCCGCCTCTATCCAATAGGAGGCATGTGTACTTCCTGACATATATCCTGCCCATGTACCGCCTGCCTACATGTGATCGAGAACATCTGGAGTAGGTAGGTCAAACAAGCGGAATGAGGCACAAGGCTTGTTATCCCACATAAACAGCCTCCAGCACTTCAGGAAGTACCTGTCCTTGAACAAGGGGACAACAGGTTAGAGGCCTTTTCTGTTTTATAGATCTCTCAGGCAGTCATTAAAACTTAAACATAACCTCGGCTCAGACGTTTCCATCAAGACATGGCTTCCATAAAGCTGAGGTGGCCTTGAGCTTTGCTTCAGCCCATTAGAACGCTGCAGAGGCGGTGATGTAAGAATTCAAAGCAGACCTTAGGAGGCCTCTCTTGTTTCAACTCGTCCTGGAAGCCGTTTACCACAGATGAGCCAGCCAAGATGAGTCTGTTGGTAAATGAGACACTACCTATCCCTGCTGAGGCATGGAGACCAGCCCACCGCCAGTTGTCTCTCAAATACATCAGACAACCTGGGACAACACCAGCAGCTGAGACTGACTCACAACTGACCACTGCCTCCTGAATGACGGCTCAGATTACAACTGCAGCAGTTGGCCGGCTGACCCACAGCCAGCAAGGTTTGCTGTGTCTTTTTGTCACTGAGGTTTTGTGGTTGTTTGTTATGCAGAATTGGCTGGGTTTATGTTCTCCCAATCTAACTGGTCAATTAAACATGAGAGCCACAAGGCTGTTAGAGAGTGGTGGCTGCAAGGAGACCAGAGGAGCACTCTCATTACTGTGTGTACCTGACAGGACCTCTGCTACCCCAACTGGAAGCCCTAGAGCAAAGAACTCTGCTCCACTCTGATAGGTCACTTTTCCGCTGGCGAAATGAAGCCGTTCAGTCAAGCCAGATTAGAATATATTAAAGGCAGATTTATTGGGAACTTGCTCTTAGGCGAGTTCACTGGCACCAAGGACCAAGACCAGGAAAGTCACCATGCGGGGGAGGGGAGGGGAAAAAGAGAAAGAGAGAGGAGACAGCTGGAATACCAAGATGTCTGGATTATACAGGGGAGAGACTCTGGAGGAAGAGCAGCCCAGCCACTAGGCTGGAAAGTTCAGGGTTGGGGCCAGGGTATGCCAGGTAGAGACTGAGGGATGCTGGGAGAATCTGGAGGTGAGGTCTGCTTTGATATGTAAAATATGCACCTCAGTCCATTGTCCCTGGGTCCAAAACCAAACTCACTCCAAGCACACAGGGCCAGGCTCTTGAGTCACTGCTTAGCTCAGTGGGCTAAAGCTGCCTGAGGGTTGAGGCACTCAGCTGAGGCACTCACAGCTGCAGGCTGCAGGCCTCCAGCACCTTTTGTGCCTGTGAAAATGGCTTTTCCTTTCCAAGCCAATGTTCTTGTTTTGTTGAGATATGGTCTCAACAAAGCTCAGGCTGGCCTTTAGCTTGCCCACGTTAGAAACAAACACGACTGGGTACAGTGGCACACACCTTTATTCCCAGCACTAGGGAGGCAGAGGCAGGCAGACCTCTGAGTTCTAGGCTAATCTCATCTACAGAGCAAGTTCCAGGACAGGCAGAGATACCTAGAGAAACCCTGTCTGGGAAAAAAAAAAAAAAAAAAAAAACAGAAAGGCAAACAGATAAAACAAACAAACTCCTGATCTATCTGTCTCAGATGACTGTGAGCAGGGAGTTTAGGTAGTTTACATGCCTGGCTGTATTTTGTTAGCCTTCTGATGTTAAGGATTGAATCCAGGGCCTCTTGCGTGCTAAGCTCCAACCCCTGGAACACAATACATTTTTACTTGAGGAATTACTTAAGTAATTCTTTCCATGGCATCCAAGGTCATTTTCGTTCCTCTAAAACCCGACGAGATTTATCTTAACGATTGCCCTTTTTGTAAGAAGTAGTGCTAGCTCAACAGTTGTCCTGTCAGCCTTACATGATGATTACAACCGGATAAAGAGATGGTCACCCATAAATCAAGGACAAGTTCTGGAGTCATCCTGCTTCAGCTCCCCTATGTGCAAACTGCCTGGTTATTAGCAACCAAAAAGGGATGTAATGCAAATTAGCTCGGCAAAGCATATTTGCAGTGCTCCAGGCATCTAGGCATGCAGATGAGAGTCTGAAATATGACTCAAGTCTTGTTCTGGATGAAATAGCTATTAGAAAATCACACGTGCCTTCCGCTGTGTTTGCACTGGAATGCACAGTCAGGCAGTGGCATAAAACCAGCAGTGGTTTTGTTATACTTGGCTTTTTGACAGAGTCTTGCTTGCTATGTTGCCCAGACTGACCTTGAACTCATGGTAATCTCCCTGCTTCTGCCTCCCTAGGGCTGGGATCACAGAAATGTGTCATCATGCCTGCCTCCTGCAGCATTTTAATAAAGGATTCATAGAATGCTCTCAATAGACCAATTATTAGAAAGATACCAGGCAGAAACCCACTGGGTAATGTTTCTCATGGTGATGTCCACAACAATTGAAAAAGAGTTTCTAAACCTTGGGATGACCCAGCAAGTCTTTCTTTCTTTCTTTCTTTCTTTCTTTCTTTCTTTCTTTCTTTCTTTGACAGGGTTTCTCTGTGTAGCCCTGGCTGTCCTGGAACTCACTCTGTAGACCAAGCTGGCCTTGAAGTCAGAAATCCGCCTGCCTCTGCCTCCCAAGTGCTGGGATTAAAGGCGTGTGCCACCACTGCCCGGCCAAGCAAGTCTTTCTTGAGGGGAGATTTGAGTGCCACAGTTATTTGTCAAGCTACTTATTGTACAAGGTGTGTTTAGGGAACAGCATTTAGAGTGCGCTTTCTCCACTACCCTTCCTCAATTTCTTTTTTCCTCAGCTCCCACATCTGCTAGTGATGGTGGCTCATCCATAACTGGGTATTCTCATCCTGGAGAACTCAGAACTCATCCTTCTTGGGCTAGGCAGGTTTGCTTTCTTCTTCTCAGTTGCTGGCCATCAAAGGAAAGCAAGGAAACCAAGAAGCACTGATTGGAGCTTCTCAAGTCCTACTCCTAATCCTCCCCAGTCCATTGCATCAAGTCAGCCTCACTTCCCACTGATGGGCACCCCAAGACTACTCACCGGCTAGACCCTGACTAGAGGAATTCCATTACCCAGAGGGCAGCTATAGTTTAATTCAACAGAACTCTTCCATATCCTTTGGTTAAATTATACAATTCTGTTGATAGCAGAACCTCTACCATATACGGACCACACAACAAAAAGTCCCAGAAAGTGCTTCCATTTTCTCCATCCCAAGGTCCTTGTGTACTTCTGATTGATGATACAGAACCATATGAAGGTCTCTAGTATAATGTATATGTGGCATCCAAGAAGACTGAGCCCTATCATCTCTGTGTATTGCTTCTGCCTTTGCACTTCAGCTATGTCTTGTGTGTGCTTTTTTTTTTTTTTTGGTTTTTTTTTGAGACAGGGTTTTTCTGTGTAGCCCTGGCTGTCCTGAAACTCATTCTGTAGACCAGGCTGGCCTCGAAATCAGAAATCCACCTGCCTCTGCCTCCCAAGTGTGTGTGTACTCTTTCCGTGTATGCATATATATGTATATATATATACATATACATATACATATACATATACATATACATATACATATACATATACATATACATATACATATACATATATATATATATAAAACACTTGATATAAGATACACAAGAAACTTTTAAAGGACAAGTGTTAGCTCATCCAATAAAAGCAAAACTATAGAACACATGAGCATAGAACCCAAACCTTGCAGAATAACACTCATGGAGCAAGTGACCATTAATAGTCCTTCTCTTCAAATAAAAATGAAGCCTATCTTGAAAAATCAGGGCTTTTAGGAACTATAGCTTCAGCTTCCAAATATGATAAAATACCTCCAAGTGTCAAACACGAGGGAGCTTTCCTGAGAGAAGGTCACTTTTTTTTCCCAAAAGAGGAGGGTTTATTCAGGGCAGAGGGCAAAGGTGGGGGGAGAGAAACAGAAGAAGATGGCGGAGAGAGAGGAGAAGTAGAGGCTAGCCATGACCACGTGGGGAGAGGGGAAAGGGAAGTGGGGAAGGGCGAAGGGACAGAGAGAAGCTAGAGGCAAGAGAATAAGAGAGTAAGAGTGAGAAGATCATTTTTATTCAAAACCTTCACACATTGAAAATGAAAATGTTGGTTGTTTATTTATAGATCTCAGGCCTTCTACCATCCTCTTCACAGGCTATATTAAAATCCTTGTCCTTTGATTCTTTCTCTGCATTCCAACCCACAGGATAACCTTTCAAAAATTTCCCCTCCCTCCCTCCTTCAGTCTATTCCAATCTTTCTCCTTTCTTTTCCTTGTCACTTTGGGTTTCTTAGCTGCTGCACTTCCGGCTTCGCCATCTGTGAAATGGGAGGACACAAGCCACCTCATAAGAAGTCATTGAGACAAAACGAGCGAGTGCATTTTATAAGATTTTATAAGATTGCCGGGGTTGCTAGAACAAACTACTGCAGTATCCGTGGCTTGAACAACATCTGCTGCCTCACTGATTTGAAGGCTGGGTGTCTGAGACAGTGGCAGAGGGAAGCTCTGCTCCTTCTCACGGCTCCTGGGATTCTCACAGTTTCTTGACTCTAAGCTTAATTTGGCCTGTTTCCTGTGTAGTTGCTCTATGATCAGATTTCTCTTCTCTATAAGACACCAGCCATCTTGGATTAGGAGCTCACCCTACTCCAGTATAATGTCATGTAGTTGCATATGTAGAAAGGCAAATCCAAATAAAAGTCACCTTGTAGGTAGTAAGATGTTAACAGGGATTTTAAGGAGACTTGATTCAATGTCTTCCACATATAAAACCCCCAGAGCAGCTCTTGCAATAGAGCAGGCACTGTGCGCATCTCCGTTCTTTGTTGAGTACACACCGCTATAATTTGGATCTGCTATATCCCTTGAAGTCTCCTGTGCTTGGTCCCTGGAGTATGGTGCTGGTGGGTGGGGCTTATTGGAAGTTAGGTCATGTGGGGCATACCACTAAAGGGCACATTGAAACTCCAGCCACTCCTGACTCTCTTTCTCATTTTACTTCCCAGCCATGAATGAGGTAAGCACCTCTGTTACACATTCCTGTCAGGATGCACTGTGCCATCATAGGCCAAAGGCAAGAAAGCGAGCTGATAAGCAAATGGATGGAACTACAAAATAACATCCTGAGTGAGGTAACCCAGACCTAAAAGACATGATTGGTATATATTCACTTATAAGTGGATATTAACCATAAAGTATAGGATACCTACGCTACAATCCACAGACCCAAAGAAACTAAATAACAAGGAGGGCCCAAGGGAGGATGCTTGGATCTCACTCAGAAGGCGATAAAATGGTCTTTGGAGGCAAATGGAGGGAGGGAACTGGGTAGAAAAGAGCATGGGGTGGGGGGGATCAGGTGTGGGGAGAGCCTTGGGATGGTGGTAGTGGCAAGGGGTGGGGTGGCAGGGTAGAGGTGATAGTGGTGGTGTTTCTCTAGGATGTGCCATAGACCTGGGATGGGGGAGGCTTCTGGGAGTCTTTGAGGGTGACTCTAGCTGAGAATCCTGGCAATGAGGGATATGGAGTCTGAAGTGGTCACCTCCTGTAGACAGGCAGGGCCCAGTGTAGGGACAAGGACACCAACCCTCTCACAAAAACTTCCACCCAAAATTAATCCTGCCTACCAGGAGTGCAGGGACAGAAATGGGGCAGAGACTGAGGGGATGACCAAACAATGACTGGTCCAACGTAAGACTCATACTCTGGACAAGAACCAATCCCTGACACTATTAATGATTCTCTTATACTTGCAGACAGGAGTCTAGCATAATTGTCCTCTGAAAGGCTTCACCCAGCAGCTGACTGAAACAGATGCAGAGACCCACAGCCAAACATTAGATGGAGCTCTGGAAGTCTTGTGGAAGAGTTAAGGGACCCAGAGTGGATAGCAACTCCACAGGAAGACCAACAGAATCAACAGAACCTTTGGGGGCTCCCAGAGACTGAACGACCAACCAAAGAGCATAGATACATGGGCTGGACCTAGCCCAGCCCCCCACATATGTAGGAGATGTACAGTCCAGTCTTCATGTAGGTCCCCCAACAACTGGAGAGGAGACTGTCCCTGACTTTGTTGCCTGCTTGTAGATACTGCTCCCCTCACTGGGTTGCATCATCTGCCCTCAGTGAGAGAGGATGTGCTTGGTCTTACAGTGACTTGATGTACCAGGGTGGGCTGGTATCCAGAGAGGAGGAGAGGCTTGTGATGGGGGGGGGCTGTGAGGAAGAGGGTCTGTGATCAGGATGTATAGCAAATAAATTAATTAATTAATGTAGAGAAAAGAAAGCTGGCTGATCAGGAACTGAAACTTCTGAGACCTTGGGCTGAAACAAAACTCTCATATGTATTTTCTTGAGCATTTGTAGCAGTGAATCAGACATAGGCCTGTTCTTCACTGAGTCGCGATAGAGGATAATCAACTGTCTCGCTTTTCTCAGGACTAGTAATGTGTGGGGATAAGAAGTTTAGGGGTGCAGGATTTTCAGTAACCACAGATAAGTCCCCAGTAAGAAGGTCTAGTCATTTTTCCTCAAGGTGAACAAGATAGGGAGGATAGAAGACCCTCAAGGCCACAGCAGAAGCACTGTGGCAGACTGCTAGATCCCTGTGTCTGTGTTCTTCTTGCTTGATGTTCATGAATGATCAGGCATGAGCGTGCATCTCTAATATCAGTACTCACAAGGCTGAGGCAGAAGAATTACAAGTTTATAGTTAGCCTAGGCTATATAGTGAGAATATGTCTATAAATAAAGATTTCAACATCCTATGACATCACAAATAGCCATATGACTGAACTCTGTCCAATAGGAAATGGCATATATGATATTAAGCAAAATCTATCAACAGAAGAAACATACTCATCTTTATCCATATCCTCTGTTGACTAGTACTTATATGTAATGGCTGGACTAGAGCAACCATCTTGAGTCACAAGATGGAAGCCAGAGTTTAAGGACTTAAAAGAAGCCTAGACCCTTGATTATCATGGAGAAACATATTGGTCAGAGACCTCGTCCGTCTATATTTCAGTTTTTGTAAAAAAGAAACCTTTACTTTTGAAAGCTGTGGTTATTTTTCAGCGTTTTCAGTCATATACCTAATGAAAATCAAACTACTACACACATTACAGTCTATCTCAAAAGATTCATGAAAGGTGTTACGTGGGAAAGGGAAATGTTCTGAACAAAAACCAATATACATCACTGCTTGCAACCAAAAGACAAATAGCTCCTGATTTTAATAGAGTAGATAAATTATTGTAAAAGAGTCCTAATAAGTTAAAGGAAATCTCCACGGGCTAAAAATGAATAAGGAACTATCTCTGGAGTGTTAAAAATAGCTGACACACATACGCCACTGGTCCAAATGTTTTACACAGCTTAGCTCATTCAGTCCTCACAACTGACTTACAAGACACTATTTGTCCCTTCATTTTACAGAAAAGCAAACTGACTCAAAGGCTACAAAAGATAAAATGACAAAATACAATGGAGAGACAGACAGAATTCTAGACAGGACAAGAGAAAAGAATTAAGACAAGGAGACATTTGAGAAGATACATTCGGGCTGGAGAGATGGCTCAGAGGTTAAGAGCACTGACTGCTCTTCCAAAGGTCCTGAGTTCAATTCCCAGCAACCACATGGTGGCTCACAACCATCTATAATGGGTTCCGATGCCCTCTTCTGGTGTATCTGAAGACAGTAACAGTACATTCACATATATAAAATAAATAAATCTTAAAAAAAAAAAAAAAGATGAGAAGATACATTCAATGGTAAAGGATTTGCTTAGCATGCATGAAGCCCTAGGTCTATCCCCAGCAGAGAGACAGTGATGATGGGAAATTACCTAAGACAACAGAAATCATGAGCTTTCAGAATAATGAAATAACAAACAAATATAAATTGGATTTCTAAGATGTTGATACAAAAATTGTAGTTAAAAATACTGAGTACTTGAGAATTGGCACTACCCCAGGGTTTGGTTTTAGCTCAGTGGTAGAGCCTTTGACTAGCAAAGGCAAGGCCCTGGGTTCGGTCCTTAGCTCTGGAGGAAAAGAAAAGAGTTGGTACTATCCTAAGTATTAAAAAATTGCATTGATTAAATCTCTCTCTCTCCCACGTATGTGTGTGTGTGTGTGGGTGTGTGGGTGTGTGTGTACACACATGCGTATAGACGTAGATGACTTACTCCTTAGAGTCCACTCTCTCCTTCCTAGGTCCTGGTGATCCAACTCAGGTAAAAGGGCTTGGTGGTAGGTTCTTTACCTTCTGAGCTATTTCACCAGTCCCAGATGATTTAGTCTTTCCTACTTTAAGGAACTATCCCCACTTAGTAATGAAAAATGAGGCAGGAACATCCAATAACCAACCACCTTCAGCTCTCAGTCTTCAAATGGTGGATCCAGAATTCAAAGTTAGACCGTATGATTAAAATATTGTACTTTTCAATCATTTATTTATAAAATCTTCTCTGATGAAATGCTGTGGCTAGGGATCTATAGGTACAGACCATATGGCAAAGAAAACACAGGGCTGCTGTTCATGGTCCAACAGAACTTTCCATGGTGATGGTGATGTTCTTTGTCTATGCTGAGTAACAGCAATCACAAGGCACACACTCAAAACTGAAGAACTAAACTTTACATTTTTAAAATGTACTTTATTTATTTATTTATTTATTTATTTATTTATTTATTCATTAATGTGTGTTAGAACACTTTCACTCTCCTCAGACATACCAGAAAAGGACATCCCATTATAGATGGTTGTAAGCCTTCATGTGGTGCTGGGAATTGAACTCAGGACCTCCGGAAGAGTAGTCAGTACTCTTAACTGGTGAGCCATCTCTCTAGCCCATAAACTTTACATTTTACCTACTTTTAATAAACTGAAACTTAAATTTAAGTCCCTACAAATGTCTAATGGCTACCATAGCACACAGCACAGGTTCAAGGCTAATGAGGACAAGTGTACTCACGTGCAGGCAGACATGGTGCTGGAGGAGCTGTGAGTTCTACATCTTGATCTACAGGCAGCAGAAGGAAATTGTGTTCTACACTGGTCATAGCTTGAGCATTTTAGAGAGCTCAAAGCCCGCCCCTGCAGTGACACATTTCCTTCAACATGGCCACACCTTCTTCAACAAGGCCACACGTCCTAATAGTGCCACTACCTATGGTCCTAGCATTCAAACACAGGAGACTATGGGGGCCATTCCTGTTCAAACCACCACAGAAGCCCTGCAGACTTTACTATTTACAAGGCTAACAACTAGGTATGGGCCAAGTTGGCTCTTTTCTGGAGCCTCTGGGGCAGAGTCTGTTTACGGGGTCTGGAGAATCTGTTTCTTTGTGGTAGTAGGATTGAAGCTGACATTTGTCATTGTCCAGCTCCTAAAAGCTGTTCCTTGGACCTTTCCGCATTATCCCTTCTACTCTTCAAGTCAGTACTGATATCTTGAAGCCTTCCTGTGCTGTGAGTTTCTATCTTCTAAGATCAACCAGCAAAAGCTCTATGCTTTTAGAAGCTTCATGCCGTGGCTTCCACCCTGTTAGGTCCAACCAGAATGACTTTCACATGCTAGCAACCACAGCAAGGAGATTCAGTACACTCACAGGCTTTGTCTATACTGAGAAGGGTCATTGGGGGGTAACCCCAGAATTCTCTCTACCATGGATATTTCTCATCTCCCTTCAAAATGACCTAAGAGAAGGCTGTTCATAAGTTGAAAAAGCTCTTCAATCTACAAACTTTCGTTAATAGAGTGAGTGTTTTTTAAACCTGCCATGTCTTGAAATGTCAGTGAAGTAAAATTATATAAAATTTGTATTTAAAACTCAGAGCTGGGGATATCACTTGGTGGAACACATATTTTTATATTATACACAAGACCCTTGGTTCAATCCCCAATACTAAATATCTCTCTAGTTCACCTAAATGTCAAAGAACTTGGGTTCCAGGTTACAATGGGACACCACCAAGCCTTGTAATACCAGCTACTAGGGACACTGAAGCAAGATGATTTCTTGAGGCCAAAATTCCAGGCCAGCCTGGGAAATAGTGAGACTCCATTTCAAAAATAAGCTTATAAAAATTTGATCAACATATGCTGAGCATTTGTTATGGAGCAGACACCATCTCACATGCAGTTGAGGCTCCCTCTACACTCACCTCTGACCTTCTTTGCCTTTGATTTCTGCTTCAATCAGACTGGCCTATGTGACTTCCAAGGACAGGGGGACAAACAGGGAGGGCAACAGCCAGCCATCAAGGGCAGCAGCCACTCAGCTGCTGAAGGATCCTAGACATGTCTTCATGAGGACTCCAGTAGCAAAAGGAACCTAAGAGAGGACCCAACCACAGTTCACCAAAAGCATTTGCAGGGTCAGTAAAAGAACTTTGTTAACAAATAGCTTGTCAAAAAACAAAACCCCTGAAAAGACAGAAATCAGTAAGCTGGTTAGAAGTTGAGAAATAATAAGGTCAGTAAACAGCCAGAGGAGCTGAAACACAGGACTGAGCACAGAGCCCTTAGCAATAAACCAAAATACTGCCTGTGTGCTGTGTGCTGTGTGTTCATGTACATGAGTGTAAGGGCTGGGGTATAACTCTGTGGCAGGCTAGCATATTTGAGACCATCATTTCTTTCTTTCTTCCTTTCTTCCTTTCTTTCTTCCTTTCTTTGTTTCTTCCTTCCTTCCTTCCTTCCTTCCTTCCTTCCTTCCTTCCTTCCTTTCTTTCTTTCTTTTTTGTTGTTGTTGTTTTTGTTTTTGGCTTTTTCGAGACAGGGTTTCTCTGTGTAGCCCTGGCTGTCCTGGAACTCACTCTGTAGGCCAGGCTAGCCTCGAACTCTTGAACTCCGAAATCCACCTGCCTCTGCCTCCCAAGTGCTGGGATTAAAGGCGTGCGCCACCACCACCTGGCGAGACCATCATTTCAACATTACTACAGATAAACAGCATAAATAGCACACACACACACACACACACACACACACACACACACACACACACAGATGTGTGGGGGTGGGCGGGGATGTTAGTCCATTCTTGAAGGGCTGGGGCTATTCTTGCTAGGACACTGTTTCATCAGACAGTGCTTTTCCATAAGCCTCCTCTCTGCATTGGCTTTCCTGTTCCCCTGAAAGAGAGCTGCCCAGCAGAACCAAGCACTGGTTTCTGAATGGACCCTGCACTGACCCATGAAAAGGCCAACACCTGTCAGTGCCAGCCAGGAGTACCAGCCTGCCTCACTTAGCAAGGTTTCTTGATATAGTCCCGGGTGCTGTTTCCTGCTCCTTAGTTCCCTTGCCACTTGTTTCTTCTACTTGTGGGAGTTAGCATTCAGCATTAGAACTGTCTGTAAAGGCATCTCATTCATCCATGTATTGTTCCAATGGAAAGGTTTGATCTTATTCTGCACCTTGTATTATAATATTATATCTTGAAACCTTATAGTGTGTGTGTGTGTGTGTGTGTGTGTGCACATACCTGCATGTGGAGGCCAAAGGCCAACCTTGTGTCATTCCTAAAGTGCAATCTTGCTTGTTTTTTGAGACAGGGTCTCTCACTTGGCATGGAACTCACAGATTAAGCCAGGCTGGCTAGTCTGAGATCCCCAGGGATCCTCCTGTCCTTATGCTCCATCTGTCACTCTAATGCTGGGATTACCAGTGATAGTCACTGTGCCATGTCAGGCATTTTAATATGGATTTGGGAATGAAATGCATATCCCTTTGTTTGCATAGCATGCATTTTACTGACTGAGCCACCTCCTCAATCCAAAATTTTGCTTCGTAATATTGTATTGTATTGGTTCATGGGCCAAGGGAATCAGCATCAAGCAAGAACAAGCATGGCAGCTTATTTACATCTAGACCATCAGCTCAACCCTGGACTATAGAATCAGAGCCTGAGTTTAACAAGATTCCCAAGTGATTCAGGTGCAAAGGAAAATTTGAGAGGCCCTGTTGCCTGTACTCATCCTGTGGGGACTCCTTGTAATATGGTAATAAAAATTTGTAATTTTCATCCTTTGATGCAATTGTAGTTTGCTTGTGGTTTTGTGATATTATTAATTAGACTGTAAAATATATTGTGATTACATTTGGGCACATACTAGATCATCAATAAAAACTGGTAAGGTGTGTAAATAAATATTGGCTGAAAGCAGTTAAGTTTTTATTAAGGGAACAAGAAAATGGAATATTGAAATGACCTTTTTGGGTTTGCAACTGTAACACTTTTAAGCATATCGGATTAACTGGGTATCAGTAATTTCCTCCAACTGTATTTAATTAAAACTCGATGCTAATGTTTTTTTCCTATTGTATTAAAATCAATGCTAAATGTATTTTAAAAAATAACTCAGCAGAGACTTAGAGGCCACATTGGGCTGGAGAGCAAGATCTTATCTCAAAAACACAAGCTTAAAACCTAAGTAGAAATTAATTCTCCAACCCCACACTAGAATACCATACAACCTCCAGCACCATTAACTTAAAGTATATGATGTTTTCAAGTGTATGATAAAGACAAAAGATGAATTTTATATTTATTTCTATTTATCAAGATAGAAAAGGCTTAGACTGATGAAAAGAAATCTCCCCACATGGAAACAGTCTAACTGCCTGAGAAAGATGGGTTTTAGAAACTTGTCTGGGGCTGGGGAGATAGCTCAGCAGGCAGAGTGCTTGCAGCAGGAGCTGGGGATCTGGTTCACATCCCCAGTACTAGGAAGACGAGGATCCCTGGAGCTTGCTGGCCAGTCAGCCTAACTGAATGGACAGACTCTGGGTTTATTGAAAGAAACACTATCCTAGAGAATACAGTAGAAAGTGACTGAATAAGACATCTACTGGTGACCTCCAACCTCCACATGCACACACATGCACACACATGCACACACATGCACACACATGCACACACAAACACACATAAACACAGGACCAAAGGTTTTGATTCTTGTTTTTTGAGATAGAGTCTCATGTAGCCCAGGCTGACCCTGAACTCATTAGGTAGCTGAGATTGACTTGAAATTCAGGGTCCTTCTGCCCTTACTTTCCTAGCGCTAGGATTATGAGCATGTGCCACCACTCCTGGCTTTTCTTCAAGAACTTGGACTTCTTTGACTTCAATTTTATTTCCTAAAATTTTCTCTTTGAATTGGATTGGTGTTTATCCAAAGAACTTGTTCATTATCTTGAATTCCCACACCTCTCTCTAATTTTGCCTATGGGAAACAGCATTTTGCTTCTTTTTTTTTTCTTTTCTTTCATAGCATCTCCATAGCAATTGTGAGAACCCACCACACTGACCTTAGCAAGACCAAAAATGTCTCACACAGAGCTTGCCTTATTCCAGTCACTCTGAAGAGAATGTCCAGCTTCAGCAGTTCTTGGAGTTTAAATACCAGGAGCAAATCAGGCCGACTGGCACATTTTTATGAGTGTTGGTACTTGGAGGCCCTTCCCAGTTTGGCTGTCGCTGGCATCCATTGCCTACTGCTCCGCTCCCCACCGTGTGCTCCAGGCATCCTCATGTCTCTCCAGACACCCTTCCCTTTACTGTCTCTACCTGTGGACATGGCACGATTTCTGCCAGGATCACGGGGACAACAGCAATGAAAGGGGAAGATGGGCTTTGGGAAAATCAGATTTCCTCATTCCGTGATTATTTTTTTTAAGCATCCTGATTTATTTTCTGTTGATTGATTGGAAAAATAAGAGCAATTGCTAGGTTCTAAAGTTATTACTCGCCGGGCGGTGGTGGCGCACGCCTTTAATCCCAGCACTTGGGAGGCAGAGGCAGGCGGATTTCTGAGTTCGAGGCCAGCCTGGTCTACAGAGTGAGTTCTAGGACAGCCAGGACTACACAGAGAAACCCTGTCTCGAAAAACCAAAAATAAATGAATAAATAAATAAATAAATAAATAAATAAAGTTATTACTCAACTTAAGGGAAGTGATAATAATAAATATCCAGTGAGCAATTATGATGTTTCCTACCTATACTAAGTGCTTATATGGTGACTTGATTCTTTTTATCAACAATACCTACTCTTTTACTCACCTTTATGAAAGGATAGGGTGGGGGTTTTGTTTGTTTGTTTGTTTGTTTTGAGACAGGGTTTTACTATGTAGATCTGGCTTGCCTGAAACTTTGAGATAGATGGGCTGGCTTTGAACTCAGAGAGATCTGCTTGCCCCTGGGTCCAAACTTCGAGGATTTAAGGTGTATACCATCATGTCTCAATAGAATGAGTTCTTAAAAACTATATAGCTGTATTTAAATCTTTTTAAAAATATGCTCTTAAGTTTTGGAAATGATCTGGTATAGCCAAGGCTGGCTCTGAACTTGTCATGTAACTGAGGATGGCCTTGAACTCTTCCTGGTCTCTTCATATTCACCTCTTAAGCATTGGGATTATAGGCAAATGACCTATTCTGAGCAAGGAAGTACATAGTTGTCTTGTACACCAGATTGTTGGCTTCTCCAAAAGGAAATAAGTTTTTGTTGTTGTTGTTGTTGAACCAGGCCTGAGAAGGAGGTTCCGAACGTGTGAGTACTTCATGGATTGACGGTATGAAGGTGGGATGTGCTTTGGGCTCTATCTGCACTGTTGCCTTGCCTCCCAGATCTAAAGGGTTCACCTAGTACAAACATTTACTTTGTAGAATTGTTCTGAAGATTAGATAACAATGTTCCTTCCAAAGACATAGAGTAAGTGTGAATGCACATTGCTAAGTGAAAGAAGTCAGTGGGGATAGGAGAACATATGATTCAACTGTGTGATACTACAAAAGGCAAATTACAGCAATGATCAAAAGATCAGTTTTTATCCAGAATCTGTTCTTGAAGGAATATAGATTAGAATGCCTCAGAGATATTTGCACATCCGTATTTATTGCCATTCACAATTGGCCATTCATGATGGCCAAGATAGGGAACAAGTTAGATGCCTTTCAGCAGACAACGAATAAAGAAACACACAAACATATATGAGCTTTTAAAAAGTCTTTAAATTATCATCACCATCATCATCACCGTATGTGTGCATGATACGTGTTTGGGTACACATGTGTCACTGTGTGCTTGTGACTGTCTTTTTTTTTTTTTTTTTTTTTTTAGTTTTTCGAGACAGGGTTTCTCTGTGTAGCCCTGGCTGTCCTGGAACTCACTCTGTAGACCAGGCCGGTCTCAAACTCAGAAATCCACCTGCCTCTGCCTCCCAAGTGCTGGGATTAAAGGCGTACGCCACCACTGTCTGGCTGCTTGTGACTGTCAAAGGACAACTTTGTGGGGTTTTTTTTCTCTCATTTCTTTTTTGTGGGTTCTGGGGGTTAAACTCAGTTTGCACTAGGTTTATCCATCAAGCTCTTTACCCACTGAGCTATCTTATTGGCTCAACAGTGGAGTTTTATTAAAAAGAAATTATTCGATTTGTGAAAACGTGTGTGGGACTTGGGATTGATAGTTAGTGAAATAAGCCAGATTCAGAAACTCAAAGCTTCATGTTTTATCTCAGATGTGGAATAGATACATAGAAGCAGGAGGAGGCGGAGTATTTGGGGAAAGGAAGGGGAGCAGTGTAGAGGGGGAAGAGGTGTGAGGGCAGGCAGAGGGAGGGAGAATGTAAACAACGTACATGACACCTGTGGGCAAGAGTGTCATAAATCCACCTTATGTCCACTGAAAATTAATTTACAAAAATCAGTGTTTTACAGGGATGGGGTGGGGAGGGAATGCAGGCAGATGAGTGAGCAGGGTACAGTGGGTTTTACTGCAGTGGAAGTGTCCAGTGTGCTACAAATGTAACTATCTGTCAAACCCGTAGGATGTGTAACACAAAGAGGGAACGCTAAAGTGACATACAGACTTACCTTAATACTGACATAGAAGCATCAGTTTTTTTTTTTTTTAAAAAAAAGAAAGATTCACCTCAGTAATGCAAACTATTAGTAATGGGAGAAACCCGGAGCAAGGCGTAGGACTATACAGAAACCCCTCTGCTTAATGTTTCTATAATAAAACTGCTCTTTTCTAAATGAAAATGTTTGGTTGTACGTATGTATGTGTCAGGGTGAGGGTTTGTGCACATGAGCAGTGCCCAATGGTGGCAGAGGTGTGGGATCTATGACCCCATCCCCTCTACGCCCTGGTATTCCAGTTGCTAGCTGTTGTGAGCCATCCCACCTACATGCTGGGAGTTAAACAGCAACAGCAGTTCTTCCTCCTCCGAACTGCTGAGCCATCTCTCCAGCTCCTAAAACTGCTTTTAAAAATAAAAAGTGATAAAAACTTCATAGTTTTTCAGTGTATCTTTGTGAGAATCTTATTCATAATTACTGTCTAATTCCTATTTTGTGGTAGACACCAAGGTTGTATATACATGGAGACCTTGTCTCTATCATCATTGCAGACCTATGCAGGACACAGAGGTGCAGGGGTAATGCTCACTCGTGTGCTACGACAGGTATGCTCAAGGCAAGCACATGGAACCCAGTCCGGGAATGTGCAATGGGGAAGGGTAGGGACATCTTGATGAAGGAAGGATCTTTGGAAGAATTCTAAGCAGCATTTTTGGCTGCCTCTCCCCTCCTTGTCAGACCTTTTTCTTTGGGTATCTACTATTAGTCAGGTGGTTATTTTCCTAGGAAGGGACAATTGACCAAGTACAGTTAGGATGGGGTGTGAGGTGGGTCAGGTGAAGTAAAACTTGGATGCTTTCTCAGCAACCTATGGCCCAGTGAGGTTGCTTTCCTATAACACAGACTCTTTTACAATCCTGGCTCAGCAGCCAGCATACCATCTCCAAAGTCTCAGAATAAGACATGAGCTTTTGGAGGCTATTCAAAGTCTAAATTAAAAGCTACCACACAGGCGTTGTATCAGCTACGTAGAGGGCTGAGGCAACAAGAGCACAGGTTGGAGACTAGCCTGGGTAACCTAGTGACTTGTCTCAAAAAAAAAAAATCAATGGTAGAGCCCAAAGTGTAAGACCCTTAATCAATCCACAGCAAAAAAGCCAAACAAACAAACAAAAACCAAAAAACAAACAACAATACCAGCAACAACAGCAGCAATAACAGCAACAATAATAAAAACAGAGGACAAAGAGAGAGAGAGATCAAAACTATCATATGTTCTTATAAAAACTCAACAGCAAGCTCAAGTCTGGTTGTATACTAAGAAAACAGGAAGACACTTGTCTGAGGGTTTCCATTGCTATGAAGAGACATCACGATCAAGGCAACTCTTATAAAGGACAACATTTAATTGAGGCTGGTTTACAGGTTCAGAGGTTCAGTCCATCATGATCATGGCAGGAAGCATAGCAGCGTTCAGGCAGGCATGGTGCTGGAGAAGGAGCTGAGAGTTCTCCATCTTGATCCAAAGACACTCAGGAGAAGACTGACTTTCAGGAAGTGAGGAGGAAGGTCTCAAAGCCCACCCCCACAGTGACACACTTACTCCAACAAGGCCACATTCCTTCCAACAAGGCCCATTCTCTCCTACAAGGCCATACCTCTTAATATTGCCACTCCCTGGGCCAAACATATTCAAACCACCACATTCTACTCCCTGGCTCCCATAGGCTTGTTCAAACACATTAGTCTATAGGGGACATACCTAGCCATAGAATGATACAAAATACATTTAGTCGAACTTTCAAAGTCTCCATAGACTACAACAGTTTCAATAATGTTAAAAGTCCAAAGTTCAAAGTCTCATCTAAGATTCATGCAATCTCTTAACTATAATTACCTATAAAATAAAAATTGAATAGCAGATTACATATGTCTAACATAACATGATACAGGATATATATTATGATTCCAAAAATGTCATAGCGAGGAAATGCTGGACCAAACCAAGGCCCCAAATCAACAACTTTCATCTTTGTTGACTACAGCACAATTCTATTTGTCTGTTTCCACTCCCTGTTAGCAGATTTCCTCAGCAAATATCCCATATGGCTCTGGCATCTCGAACATTTTGGAGTCTCTGAAGCAACTTCAACATTATAGCTTCTTATTCCAACGTCTGGGATTCACACATGATCTTCTGAGCTCCTCTAAAGGGCTGGTATCACTTCTCTAGCTCTGTCCTCTGTAGCTCTCTAAACTCAGGTTAATCCACTCCGCTACTGCTGCTGTTTTTGGTGATCATCCCATGGTACTGGCATCACCAATGCACTAGGGTTTTCTGCTGCAACTAGGCTTCACCAATAGCCTCTCATGGTGACAAGCGTCAATTTCTTTGCATGACCCCTTTAGTCCTGGTCTGTCAACTACAACTGAGGCTGCACCTTAACCAATGGCCTCCCGTGGCCTCTCACAGTGCCAAGCCTCAACTTCTCTCCATGACCCTTTCATACCTTCAAAACCAGTACTGATTGGGTGATTCTTACAATTACCAAGTCCAGCAGCAGCACGAGATACAACCTTGGTTATCTTTGGGACACAGCTTCTTTGTACTCTCAGAAAACACTTCCCAGAAGATTTCACTTCAATGATGTTGGTTTCTTATGAATCACCACTAATTTCTTAGCTTCAGCTAACCAGTGTCAATTGTCCCAGTAGTTCTTTTTATTCTGAACTCTAAAGCCAGAGCCACACGGCTGAAGCTGTTGAGTTCTGCTTCTTCCTGGAGCTGGAACATGGCCCCATATTCTATTACACCTTCTCTAGCTTTCTGTTTTCCAACTCCCTCACTGCCTAAGCTTGGCTTTCTTGGGTCTTGCTCTGTAGATTGATCTTGAGCTCAGAGATCTACATGCCTCTGTCTTCTGAATTCTGGGATCAAAGGTGCGTACCACCACGCCTAGACTTATTAAGCTTTTCTCTGCTTAGAACTTGCTCTATACCAGACTGGCCTTGAGCTCAGAGATCTGCTTGCCTCAGTCTCCTGGAATTAAAGGTGTTTTGAAAAGGTCTAATGCCATTCTGATTTTGTTTCTCTTGTTTGTTCCTTTTGAAAAATTTAAGTGCACTATCTAAAACATCACAGTAATGTGCATTGAATGTGTCTTTGCATTCACAGACCTTCTCTGTCTGGCAAGCCATGTCCTTCCATTATCCTTCACACTAGGGAGTTTGGTAATCCTACTTGCCTGCTCATATTTAAGGGTTAACTAATGGAAAGCAGAGTCGAAGAGGACAGGTTGGCAATGAGCTTTACTAAGGTGACAATCTTTCCTGTCTCACCACACTATCACTGTTGTCACCGGAATGTTCCCTCCTCTTTGCCGGGTTGTGTCTCTTGTAGAAGTCTTTTCCAGTCTCCTGCTTGAAGGGTCAGCTTCCCTCCCAGCACTGGGAAGTGGGAGGGGATCAGAGTTCTTAATGTGTCTGCATCATCCCTTAATCCCGCTCTCTCTTTAGAAGCCCTAGGCCTTCTCTCTGTTTACCTCATACCCGGAAGATGTGCTGCTGTTACCGACTTAGCCCTTGCTTGTTTTCAGACATGTCAAGTCCTTCACCATCCTCTCAAGCCTCACGCGGCTTCGATTGCTGCCCCGCTGCATCCGATAGTTTTAGTGGTATTCTAGAGGGAGCCAAATTAGGTGTATTTGTTCAATCCATCATCTCTACCTGGAACTAACTGTCAAACATTCTTATAAAAAAAACTGAGATTCACTTATCTAATAAATCCTGAGTGTCTATGATGTCTCTGGCACCTTGACAAATGCTAGAGATGAACTATGATTTATCTTCCATGGCGATGACTGATGCTCTGAGCTAGTATTTGGAAAGGAAAATGTCCTTGCAAGTGCTTTGAAATCAGAATTTTATTTTGTGGGGATGCTTACATGCCAGAGTTTCTGGAGGCAAGGGCAGCTTCATAACTGTACTGATTCGAAACCACATTTAAAAGCGCTGAATCATTTCTGATGTAGCCCACCTCTTCCTCTAGCCTGGCTGTATTTCTGAGTATTTGTAGGTTAACTGGCTTTATACTGAATTCTAAGTCTGTATGCTGTCAAGACTGATATACCTTTAAGGGGGACTGAGGCTCCCCCTTGTCTTCAAGGGGTAAATTTTAAGATCCAATAGTTGTTACCTGAAACCATGGACAGCAACAAACCCTGTGTTTTCTCCTACATATACATAACTATGATTAAGTTCAATTTATATATTAAGCAAACAACAGAGTAACAACAGTAATAAAATAGAACAATTATAATAGGCTGTGGTAAGTATTACCTGAACTCAGCCTCTCTTTAAAAATGTGTTATTATACTATATGGTCCTTTTTGTGATAATGTAATCTGATTCAGTGCGGAAGTGGTGAGCTAAAGTCAGGCGGGTGACATAGGTTCTGTGTTGGTTCACACTACTCAAGAGTTCCTTGAACACGGGCACTGTGATACTGCTATAATTGATCTGATAACTGAAATGACTATTGAGTAGCAGCTGGGTAGTGTATCCAGTATGGATACTCTAGACAAAGAAGTCATTCATGTCCCAGCTGGGACATAGCAGGAGAGCTCAAGATCTCATCACGATACTCAGGATAGTGTGAAAAACAAAGCCAATGAAATATTTATTTTCTTGGAAATTTTATAGTTCATATTCTTGGATCAAAATTTATAATAGTGAACTGGAACCACAGAGAGTAAGACCAAGAGTGAGAAAGTACTAGTGTGTGTGTAAGCACAGATCGTCTGCACTGCTTGATGGGTAGGTGTACAGTACTTTCAACAAATCCCTTCACACCCTTCCAGTCACAGTAATTTATTTTAAATCCATACCCTCTCTCATTTCTTTTTTTTTTCTTTCTGAAACAGGGTCTCATATAGCTCAGGCTGACCCGAAGCTTACTGTGTAGCCCAGGCTGGCCTTGAACTTGTGATTCTTCTACTTCTACCTCCTGGGTGTGAGGATTATAGATATGTCTTATCAGGCCTAGTTATTCCAGGATTTGACTTTCAAGTTTAGCCACTAGCTTTGATGATAATAGAAGTGCAGATGTGTATGGTAACACAGTGCGTTTACCGTACACTGGGCGACGGCCTTGGGATTTCTCACTTAGTAACTCATTTAACTTAATTTTATTCCATAGTAAATTAATAAGCACAGAGAAAGCCTCCTGGGATGAAGCACCTGCTCCGAGTACCTCTCCCCGTTTTCTGTCTCTCACTTAGAGTTCATACTCTCTCTCCACATCTCTGTATTCTATTTTTATACAATTCTGTGAAACCATATATGTTTACCCAGATCTCATTTGTATGAAAGTATGCTTCCAGGATATGTTGATAACCTCCGCTTTGTAGTTTGATTTCCCAGATGTGAACCACAGAAGCTAGCTGCAGAATTCACTTTCCTTGGCAACCAATCTGGAGCATCTGCACAACAGAAGGCCAGGCAGGTGCCCATCTGACTCACCCAGGAGCGCCACAGGTAGCTGCCAGGGGTTTTCAGTGGTGGCATCAGTGGCTCCCAAACTCACACATTTTAAAAGGATTTATTTATGTTTATGTATACGAGTGTTTATATGTGTGTATGTATGTGCACCATATGCATGCCCACGGACATAGGGAGTCAGGCCCCCCAGGACTGGAGTTACCAACAGATGTAAGCAGCCATATGAGTGTTGAGAATGCAACCCAGGTCCACTGTAAAAGCAGCATGTATTCTTAACTGTACTCCAGCCCCAGCTTCAAACTTTTAACTGACTTTGGAAGAACATATGCCCTTGTTTGCCTGATTGTTTCATTTTCAGTTTCTGGCCCTCACTGTTGATCAGAGTCTAGAATGAATTGAGAAAGATAAAAATCATCTGCTTGCTATATATTATCTTGAGCCAGCAAGGAACTAAAAACCTATTGTGGTTCTTTGGTTTCTACATGACATGAGGTGGGGGGGGGCATTCAAATGGTGTAGCAATAAAGGATAATGCTAAAACAATTGTACTCAGAAATTGCAAAAACACTTCTCTTTTCCTTCTCTTCTTCCTCTTCCTTCTCTTGCTCTTCTTCTTCCTCTTCCTCCTCTTCTTCCTCCCAGGGTTTCTCTGTGTGACAGTCCAGGCTGTCCTGGAACTCACTTTGTAAACCAGACTGGCCTTGAACTCAGAGAGACCTGCCTGCCTCTGCCTCCCAAGTGCTGGTATTAAAGTCATGTGCCACCAATGCCAGACCATACTAGTTCTTTTAAAAAAAAATTATTTATTTATTTTATGTATGTGAATACACTACCAATCTCTTCCGACATACCAGAAGAAGCCAGGCATCTAATCCCATTACAGATGGTTGTGAGCCATGGTGTAGTTGCTGGAAATTGAACTTAGGATCTCTGGAAGAGCAGTCAGTGCTCTTAACTGCTGAGCCATCTCTCCAGCCACCCTATACAATATTTTTAGTGGTTGGTTTACTTATCTGACTCCCCTATCATATATGGTGGCAAAAAGAAAGTCCTGATATTTTTGTGTTCTCAGTGCCTCTGTACAGTGTCTGATGCTCTGAAGATTCAAGTCCACACCCGAGTGACAGAAGGAATGAATAAATAAATGAATCAAATTCATGAAAGAAAAAAATTAAAATGAAGCCAACACCATACCTGGGAAGGGATGGCAAAAGTCAGTTGTCCAAAACTCTTTTTTTTTTTTTTTTTGAGCAAGCTGAACGAAAATGAATTTAATACAGTTAGACCGATGCTTCTTAACTTATATCCCATGGCCTCAAGAATAGTCTGCAGTCTCTTTTAGTCGATGTGATATGCGTTTTATGATAAGACGGTCTCTGCCAGAAGGGAGCACACAGCTAAGGGAGAGAGTTATGCTGTAACACAGATGGTGGCAAGACCGGACAGATCAACGCCACCAAAGAGTCTTGAAAAGAACTGATGAAGTCATGGACACGAGAGTGACGAGTCACTTCTGGTGAAGCCAACAACAAATCCTTGAACAGCGGACCTTCATCAGAGGGCATGGCTCTGGTGAGGAAGGAGAAGAGAAACTTTGTAACCTGAGTGGGGGGCAGAGAATGGCTCCCCACAGCTAGAGCAAGGCAGGAAGCAGAGGGAGAAGCAAAACATAGAGAGGAGAGGCCCTGCCAGGCTGTGCAGGGTATCTGTTGGGTGAAGGTGGTTACATTCCATTCAGGAGGAGTTTGAAACGTGCGATGACTTGCTGCATACTTGGGTAGGGCTAATTGCCATGGGCTCTGCGATGTCAGCCCAGCCCTGGGTAAGAAAGGCAAAGTAAACAGTTTGACAGGCGTACCTTCACTTTTGACGTTTCTTTGGTCTATAATTAAGAGTCAAGTGCTGAGACAGTTTCTGAGGTTTTTACATAGGAACTGGTTCTTCTCAGTCTGCCTTTCGGAGTATCACATGCTGTTATTATGTTGCTAAGTGTGCTGCTGAAGCAAGCCTCAACGGAGACAGATAACCATAGCCTGGGAGCCCTGGAGAGTCTCCCTCCTAGTTATGATGTCCCTGCTCACGGGCTAGCAAAGCCTCCAGCTAGTGACTGTAGAGGTCTTCAGCTCAAGTTAGCAATACCTGGCAAACACTAAACTTTATTGTTTGTCAGCACGTGTGTGGTTATATTCAACAGAAAGGATTTCATCTCAGAACCAAGTATGTTTCTCAGAGTTCCATTGGTTCTAAGTGACAGCACAAAGGTGGTTACCTTATTCCCAGTGCTATTTTTATTAAACAAATATGAAAAACATTCACAGAAGAGACAGAAAGGCCAGAGGTAAGCATGGTTCTGAGTGTCTGGGGATTAACTTGGGATCAAAGCTGCCCAGGCTTTCTCCCTCTGGTGGGGACTGTCATTTTCTGACAGTTTCAAATTCATGTCCTTTCTGTATTGTGACTTAAGAGACAAGAGTAGGCCTCTTCTCTTTAGTAGAAAATTTTGGAAAAAGTTTTTCTGCAACTTGGTTTTAGTATAATGGGTTCATCCTGAGTTCATCTCTGAAATGGGGTGGCTGGAGGTGATGGGACATGCTTACCCACCCTGTTAGTCAGGAGCTCTGGGACTCCTGCAGAAGGAGGGGATTGAGAGGGAGGAGCAGATAAAGACAGCAGCTACTGGGGGAGGACAAACATTCTGTGAGGAGGCACTACTGAATTTGGCTAAGGCTCTGAGGGTTTTCTGATCCAAGCGCCCAAAGCTTCCATTTGTGACTGGGTTCCAGTCTGCTGGGTCTGAATTAACTCTGTTCCTCCACTCCAGTGTATCTCAATCATGTCTTAATTACTTCTGGGTCACTGACACATGCTTTAAGTTCTTCAGAGCATTTCACTTAAAAGGTGTTACCTTAAAAAAAATTTGCCAACCTCTGTTTATCTCGAAAGACATTTGTCTTTTAACTCCCTCAGTTCAGAAATGGAACTCACAATGTTGGAAAGCCAAGAGTATGTTTTATATGCTTTAAAAGACACCCACGGTGGCTTTTATGAGTTCTCCTTCCCTTCTGCAGATCTGGAGGTGGCTTGGTCATGGCTCACCAGCTTCTGGTCTGAGGCAGTCTCTCCAATATCTGAACTTGGAGTCCTGGTGTCAGGACTGCTCAGTCAGAGTAGAAGAGAAATGGGAGGAGAGGCTTCTGGCAAAATAACCAAGACAAGGCTCATGTCTTGGGGTTTCTGTATGTGTGTAGTCCTCAGATGGATCCCAGCACTCCATACGTGCTAGGCAAGTGCTCTACTATTGAGCTACAGCCCCAAGCAGGCACTGTTCACTAGTTTTTTTGTTTGTTTGTTTGTTTGTCTGTTTTTTTAAAATCATTTATTTAAGTGTAGTGAACATGCCATAATGCATGAGTAGAAGTCAGAGAAGTACTTGCAGGAATTGGTTCTCCCTCCTCTGTGGTTCCTGGGACTCAGGTGGTCACACTTGACAGTCTGTACCTTCCTTACGCTGGGCCATCGCACCGTCCCATTGTTCACTCTGAAGCATTTAATGCCACTTGCTTATTTTGATAGGTTGGGTTATCTCTCTCCCCAAATCCACACATCAAAGGCCTAACTTCAGTATCATGGAACATGACTTTATTTGGAGAGACTTATCAAATTAAAATAAGGTTATGAGATGGACCTTGAGCTGATATGACTGGTATCCTTACCAAATTAAATTCTGAGGCACATCCACACATAGAAGATGAAAGCAGAATCCAGTGTGAAGCTTCGACAACCCAGCAAACACCAGAAACTAAGGGGAGAAGCCAGAAACCTGTCTCTCCTACAGCCTCAGAAAGGTCCTACCAGCCCACACCTTGACCTCAGCCTTGGCCTCCAGTGCTGAGGCAATGCATTTCTATAGCTTAAGTCATACAGTTTGTGGTTCTTCGTCATGACAGCCTGGCAGTATCACCCGGATCCTTTATAACAATGGCCTAAGCTTTACTCACACCCCCCAGGGGTGGAGAGCACCACTTCCTGTTTTCTACAATCTCTTCTCTCCTAGGCTAGGACTATGAACATGCCTCTGCTTTGTGTGTGTGTGTGTGTGTGTGTGTGTGTGTGTATGTGTATGTGTATGTGTACGTGTGTGTATATGTGCACATGTGTGTACATGTGTACACGTGTACTTGCATGCATGCCTGCATGTGTAATATGTGTGTATGTGGACACACTTCTGTGGGCCTGCACACACTGTGTACACGTGTAGAAGAGAAGCTGATATCAGGTATCTTTCTCAGTTGCTCTCTACTTGTATATTAAGTCAGGGTCTCACACTTGAAACGAGAGTTTGCTGGCTTGTCTGGTCTCACTAGCAGCTTGCACTGAGGAGCTGGTGTCTCTAGCTCCTAAGCACTGAGACTGCAGGCAGTTCCCATGCCCACCCATCATTTATGTGGGTACTATGAGTATCTAGACTCAGCTCCTCATACATAGCAAGGACTTTGTCCACTGAGGCTTTCCCCAGTTGTTGCAATTTATTTCTTCTCATGTCTTTGATTTTCTCAATATAGTAGAAAGAAAACAAACAAAGAAACAAAGAAACAAACCCTAAAATGTAGGATTTTTGATTAAAAAGAAAAGAAAAAAAACCCACCAAAAAGCCTGGGTTCCATGGTCAGCTCTGACACATTATGGTTTCATGACCTCGAGGAGGAGCCATTTTCTTCTTAATTTTTCTGATCTCTAAAACAGGAGCAATAGTTTTTATTTTAAAAGATTGCTATAAGGATTAAGTAACAGAATAATACTTGCTCAAACTTCCTGAAAATCAAGAACAAGACACTATGCTGTGAAAATAATTTCATCTGGAAAGGTTTCTAAGTATTTAGCATAGGATCTTCAACTCTAGCAAGGTGAGTTGGAGAGATGACAGTCATGAAAGCACGCTTCTTCCTTTTATTTCTTCCTTCTACCAATGTCTGGTACAAAAGTTTAGTCTATCAATCTTACTAGATTAAGAAGGACAAATTGCAACAGAAGTTTAGTGTCACTCAAAATTAAAATACTCTACTCCTGCTGTACTTCATATTTCTTACAATAGAATGACTCTCTCTTGGGAATGCTTCAGTTCTAGGGGATTTTCCATGGTTGTACTTCTAGTGGATTATGATCATGCCAATAGTTAAGACTTTATTAAAATAATTCACTCAAAAGTATTCTGTATCATTGATTCTTAACACGGGATTATTTCAACCTTCATAGGACATTTGGCAATGTCTAGAGACTTTTTTGATCATCATGACAGGACAGCTCCTTGTAACAAAGAATTATGCAGTCTAAAACATTGAGAATGTTGGGGTTATGGAACCTGGGACACACTGACGCCATTACATATGATGGACATGCAAAAGCACAGTCAGCAGAGGCAGAGTGTAAGTAATCACACACTAAGAAGGGGATTTTCCCTAGGAGAGTGCTCATGGGAAAGGGAGGTAGGCAGTGAGCTCTGTCTGGGAAGAGTCTGTGTATAAGACTGGAGATGGTCAGGATATCAAGTTTCTGGACAAGTCAGCCAACTTTCCAATCCATCTGCCAGAGCACAGCCCAGCTCTGCCTCAGCCAAGTGACCCATCTGTGAGCTATGGCCACTGGAGACAAAAGTGCTGCTATCTCTTCCTAGAACTGAGCACAACAGCCGGGTAATGCACACTAGCATTCTTGTTAAGAGTTGGCAGGTCCACAATTAGCGCAATTGTTTGAGAAAGTGTGCGAGTGCACTTTGGCTTCACGTTATTAATGTCTGCAGTGTGCTCGGAGTGAAAGGATGGCTGGGGGGGAGGGGACACATACATTTTAATTATTCAAATACATGCAGAATTTTACAGCCTTAAAGTCTATTTCGAAGGCTTCTTCCTGCATCGACACAATGTGTTAGATTCTACTGGGTCCTTGGAGAGACTCTTTTGGTTTGAGTTGTGAATTTTTAAAAAGGCCCATTAATTCTCTGAGGGTACCAGGTGATCATTTGGTCACTAATGTCATGCAGAGAAGAAAGAAAAAAAGAATGATCAAAAAAAGACACAAGCTTGAACAGGTAAAGGGGTAAAGGATTCCTCCCCACCCCCATTTCTCTTTTCTTCTTTTCTTCCATTCCTGCAGTTGTGAGTGACCCTGTCATTCTAAGTCCAGCATTTTTGATGGAATACTGTTGCTTTTTTACTTCATTTTTGTCCAGGGACAAAATAGGATAAATACTCAAGGCTCCAGCATGCGAATTCCAAAAGACACTCAGTGACAAGGCAAGTTCTTATGCGTGGGAAAAAACCTCTCGGGGCTTTCCACTCTGGTGGGTCCCACAAACAGGAGATAGTCTGGAGTTCCAGGGACTGGAAGCTTCCTCGATGGCAGGCCCCAATGATACGAGAAAGTCCGTGGGTTCCAAGAGTTTTATTGCCATGGTATGGTAGTTGGATTTGGATGTGTGCCCCCCCCCCCCCCCCCCCCCCGCCATCTAAGCCAGGGCGGGCCTGCCTTAAATAGGGGAGGGGGAAGAGGAAGGACTGAGAAAAAATAACTTAATTAGCTACGCCCCCCCCTTTTTAGGTAACTCATGAATATGGAAATCTCTTGAGGTTGAAGCCTGTAGTCACGCCCTCTCTAGCCAAACGTGACTGCAAGGTGTAGATCAAATGGAGATCACACCACGTGTCAGGAGCCTGGATTCTGGGAGTGCGGCGGAACAGATGCCCGTCCGTCACAGGCAATGGACAACTGTTGGGTCTCCAGGCTATTTCCAGCCAGCACCTCGACCAAAACCAGCCATCCTATCATGGCCCCACACTTATGCCTCCTAATGAAAATATTATGCGGAGCTACAGAGAGGCGAGTCAGTGGTAGGATGCATGTTTAGCACACGTGAGGCAGTGGGTTTAATCTCCAGCACACACAAAAAGATATTCATGAGGCCAGGCCTCCAAAGTACGGTTTTGTTTGGGGTTTCAGGTCAAGAAGTAATTTAAATGGAATGCCACTCTGTTTTATGTATTTAAGTCAACAAATAGTTAATGCTTAACAGACTCATGGTGGCTAGCGTTAGACACCATGAGATCTATAAACGTGCACACAGGGAGGAATCGTATCAGATGGTTTTGCTTTAATGGATTATCGGCAATATTAATGGTGAAGGGGTGTTTTGGTAGAGAATAAATCAACTCCTTTTAGGCAATTGGTTATAAAAGTTTCAGGCTCCACCAATGTCATAATTTGGTTAGGGAGACAAATTACAGTGATAATAGGGAATTAATGAGTGTCAGGTAGTTTGGTCTTAATTAGCAGTTGGTGTGAGCTTCTAAAAATCCAGATTGAATTTAATAACTGGTTTACTTTGTGAAGTGTTCAGAAATAAGATGGTGTGAATAATTTGTATGATGAAGACTTATAGTCAAGCTAAGAAATGCCAAGCTGAACACACACACGTGCATACACACGCACACACACACACACACACACACACACACCCCTCCCTCATAGCAAATGTAGCAAATGATGATCAGCCAAATGCTATGTGCTGCAATCTGTAGCGTGTGCCAGGAACAGCAAGGTGACCCGTATATGGCTCTTGTTCCTATAGAGCTCATCATTTTATCAGAGCTCAAATTTTATCAACTTGGCTACAGTCCACAGGTACTAAGGGAACTAGTTATGAGGGTGGACAGGGAGATGGTGAAGCCTGTGCTCCTGTGGGGCTTGTGACAGCAGGGGACGGATGAGGCCAAAAGATGCTGAAGTGTTTGGAGACTGAGAGAAAGAGAGGGTTCAACAAGGAGGGCAGGGCATGGGACCCACAGTTGTGACACCAGAGGACACAGGCATTGTAAAGTCATCCAACTGCAAATGCCAAGGTTGTGAAATTTTAGAAGATACTGAAAATAAGGTTGTGGCAAGACACACACGTGGGAAGTAAATATTAGAAAGATGGAGTTATTCAAGAGTTATTCATGAATATTTCAAGATACATGAAAATGGATTAATTCTCCAAGAGCTGCTAGGGACTGGAACCAGAGCTTTAGGGAAGCGATTCCCAGGGTCAGGAGCTGGAGAAGGGGTCCAAAGTAGCTGAAAGGCCAAGAAGAACACACCACCACGGAGACAAGGGAGGAAGGAATTTCCAGCAGTGGGTTGTCAGAGTGATTCACAGAGAAGCTGGAGAGAAGGAAAACCATGATAAAGCTGCTCGTTGTATAAAGCCACACTGTCCCAAACAGACCGTGGGTTTTTTTTTTTGTTTTAAAATTAAATGAAAAGTATAAGATATTAATAAACTTTGAAATAAAGCATCTATGCAAATGAACATCAGAGACGCAGCGACCTGCTGGAGGCGATAACCAGCAGTTGTACAGTCACGTGCAGCATTTTTGTTCTCGAAGAAACTCAGGAGACATTATTCAAACTCATCTTTGAAACATTCTTGGGAAGATTATAGCCTGAAAGAAACCAGAGTATAATGTTTTCACCCCTTTTTCGCTTGATTATTGTCACCTTTGTGTAACTGTTGATATTAACGATAGGCAACTTTCCAGGAACTTGGTAACAGAAAATGAGAGATGATGATGAGGATGATGATGATGAGGAGGAGGAGGAGGAGGATGATGACGATGATGATGAGGAATACCCTTCAGAAAAGCCAACACTTAGCTAGCATAAGATGATTCCATGTGAGTTTTTCCTCTACCTTCAAAAACTCTGTGAAATATCATATCTCCATGTTATGTATGTGGACAGCTTATAAGATCCATGCTAAAAATAGATACACTGAATGGGGCTGAAGTATTCCAGATAAGTGGGATTTGGTGTTTCATTTTCTTAAGCTCTTCCTAGGACGATGAAGGAAATTTTATCATGGAACAAAAACAAACGTCAGGATATATCAATCCCTTCTGTGCGTAGACACAGGTGGAAGGCATATACATTTGTTAGAAATTTTTATGTTGTAAATGACAAAGCTCTTATCAAAATCACTTAGAAGAAATGGGAAAGGGAAGGATGGGCTGGCTCAGAAATTTAAAAGGCTGTGGCTGGATGGTTAGTCTTGACTCAAGTCTATGACTGAGTCCAAGGGCAAGTTTAACGCCATGAAAGTAAAGTCACACCTTGAATGTGCAGTGCAGGAGTGGGCACCATTGTCCTGAGCCAGAGTAGTGAAGCAGAGGACTCCTGGCCTACCTCAAGCGATACACTTGGGTAAGGAACCAGCAGTTTCCCATGGGAAAACCAGTTGCTTTTAGAAGAAAGAATGTTTGGTAGGCATCAAATCCGGCAGATCTCCAAAACCAGTACCGCTTTCAAGTAGCGCCCCCCCCCCCCGCTCCGCCAGAAATTCTTACTCTTAGAACTATGTCTTTAAGACTTGGTCCTCAGAAGTTTCCTTCAGTGCTGTAGATATTCTGAGGCAAAGACTTGCAATGTTGGTGGTATATTAGACTCACATGTGTAGCCAAAAATTCTTTTGGAAAGGTAGGTGTCTGAGCTTACCATCTTAAGCTCACCGATGGACTGGTGATACAACATCAGTTGTAGAGCAATTTCCTGAGGCTGTGGGTCCATATCCAGTACTGAAAAAGCAAGCAAACAAGCAAACACAAAACCATCCACACCCCAATCTTTGTCCCTACTGTAAGAGTTTGAAAGGAACAATACTTTGTGGACAGTTAATAGCCTACCTCCCAGACCTTCCTTCTCCTCCCTTGCTCTTCCTTCTTGATGTCAGTGTGTGTGGCTATTTAGTAGTTCCCTCAGGAACACTGACAGAGCTAAATAAAACGGAATTGCATGAAGAGAATACATTGTACTATACATGACCGTGCTCCAGGTTTTCGTACACTAGATTTGGGGACTTACTGTCTCCAAGGTACAAGAAAGGACGGGTAAAGTGAGGAGCCCCTCCAGCCCTGCAGGGAAGGAGATCAGTTTGTGGGGCGTTACTGTTTATAGTCCGCGAAGAGTGTGGAAGGCAACCAAACCCACTGGAATCCAAAGAACGCCGAGCCTTAGGAGTTCTTGTTAGCATGTGGAAAGTCCCATAGAGAAGAATAAACTCCACTTGTTTGAGGACTTCCTTCAGTATGACTAAAGCTAAGGGCATGACCAAGGATGGTGTGGGGAAGGAGGGCGGACGCTGCAGCTGGGTAGGTTTTTGTTTGTTTTAGTTAAATGCTCAAGATACTAAAGTAGTATTTATTACAAGGAAAATATCACACAGTCTATCAGTCTGAGCTTGTAAATTTCCAATTTGAGAGTTGAAGGAAAACGGTCACAGTTTTAACTTGGATTTAAAAATCGACCAGGAAAGGAATCTAAGCAGCTTTGCTGAGGTCTCCGTGCTGCAGTACCACCCAGGGCCACAGGGATGCAGTGCAGCTCAGCAGACGGTAGGAACCCTGTTGAGAGGCAGGTTCCAGGGAATCCCTTGCTAGGGCAATAAAAACCGATCTTCTGGAACCAGGAGGAAGACATTCTTTATCCCTATCATCCACCTCGCCCCTCGGTTCTACCGTAATTTCTGTGGTTTATTAAACGACAGTTACTACAGGCTTATTACACGTTCCCTACTCCAGTGCACGGTGATCTTGCCTTATGAAAATTTTTGAAGTAACAGAGATATCTAATGGTGAAGGGCTGGTAAAATGACTTGTTAGATGTTCATACAAAATAAAACAGTGCACCTATGTAAGTGTGTTCCAGACATTACTTAAAGGTAGGGAAAATGATAAATGAAAATAAATTTTGTAAAAAAAAAAAAAAAAAAAAAAAGCAAGCCCGTTATGGCAACACATTTGTAACCCCTGTGCTCAGGGGGCTAAGGCAAGGGGATTGCAAGTTAGAGACTAGCTTGTGCCTCACAATAGGACTTTGTCTAAAAAAAGAAAAAAGTGTGTGTGGGAGCCTGGGAATAGAGGAAATGGCTTAGCTGGTAAAAGTGCTTGCCACTAAGCACGAGGAGTTTGGATCTCCAGCACCCAGTTAAAAATCAGGGCACTGTAACCAACCCCAGAATTGCAGACGCAGACGGGAAGATCCCTGGGATTTGCTGGCCAGCTCTAGGCTCAGCAAGAAGAAACTAAGATGTCAAGTAATTAAGGAAAGATACTCCCATGTAAACCTCCATTTTATGAATGCCCGAAAATTTGTGCACATGTGTGGCCAAAAATACCATTCCCCAAGTCAAACAACCAGAGCAACAAAAGCAAAATCCAGATACCCCAACTATTTGAGATTCTAGTGTTCTTAAAATGTTTAAGAGGCACATACACAGAATAAAAATCTCTAATTAGTAGACTTATCATTGAAGTCTTATTTTCTTCTTATGTTTTATAATTTTATAAAATAAGGAACGTGAACACTTTTATAGTTAGAAGAAAATTAGTGAAGGAAATACCCAAACAGCTGGCTATTCAGTCTTCCACATGAAGAAGAGGACAGATCTTAGTTAGCTGAGGCTGGCAATGCTTACGGTACTGCTCCACATTTGCTTACTGATAGGTTCTCCCTTACTGATAGGCCAGGGATGGAGAAGCCAATCACAAGGCCTTGGGAAGAACATTTCAACAAAGCACTAATTAATTGAAATTATATATGATCATTAACTTTCTTATAGATTTAAAATTTTTCTGTAGTAAGCACACACAGTTTATTTAAAATACTTACAAATAGAAGTATATATGTAAATATTGGCTATTGAATTGTCATTTATATTTTCCTTCAGTGTAGTCTTTACACTTATTTTCTTAGCATTGATTTTATGAAGCAATCAAGTGAGACATCTTGCCCTGCTCTCTAAATTTGCCTGATTACTTCTTGAGGTGCCCTTGAATACACCTGATGTATTTCCTGGAAACAGGAAATTAAGCCATAGGCAGGAAGAGATTCAGGTCACATTTTTTTGGCAGGCTTATGTGCTGGGAAATGCTATGTACGTCATAACTTATGCTATCGGGAGTCATATCAGGTTGTCTCAGTTATGGGTCAGTCTGTGGTCACTTGGCTCCATGCCGTTGGACAGAAATGCTGTCAGGAGACTGTGCTAGAAGACACTCTTCACCACCTGGTGAAGAGTAAGCAGAAAGACAGACACTTTTATTTTATTTTTGGTTTTTCAACACAAGTTTTTATTTATTTATTTATTTATTTATTATTTTATTTATTTATTTTTTTAAGACAGGGTTTCTCTGTGTAGCTCTGGCTGTCCTGGAACTCACTCTGTAGACCAGGCTGACCTCGAACTCAGAAATCCGCCTGCCTCTGCCTCCCAAGTGCTGGGACTAAAGGCATGCACCACCACCGCCCGGCTCCTTTGTTATTTTTAAGATTATAATATAATTATATCATTTCCCCCTTCCCTTTTCTTCCCTCCATCCTCCCCAAATGCCCTTCCTTGCTCTTTTTCAAATTCATGGACTCTTTTCATTAACTGTTGTCACGTGCATATATGTATACACATCTATATTCCTTAAAACAACCTGCTCAGTCTGCATAATGTCACTTATATGCATGTGTTTTCAGGGCTGACCCTTTGGTATTGGACAACCAATTGGTGTGCTCTCCCCTGGGGAAGATCACAGCTCCCACTCTCAGCAGTCCTTCCTTGTCTTCAGTTCTCAGTGTAGGGTTGAGGCCTCGTGGGCTTTTCCCATCCACTCTGGCCTGACTATCGTCTTTGTTCAGCACACATTTATGCAGTCATGTTGGTGAGATTTGATGGGTGCGGCTTCTGACATTACTGAGAGACACAGTCTCACAGCAAAGTCTCCAATCCTGTGGCCTCACAGACTCTCTCTCCCCCGTCTTCTGAAATGTATCCCCTGTGGCTACCATCTCAAATGAGAACTGGTACTAGGTGACAGTATACTTGATACATCGGTGAACCAATGTTGACATATTATTATCCGAGTTCTGGTTTACTCAGGCTCAGTCTTTGTGTGGTACGTTCTATGAGTTCTGACAAAGGATACGATCACATATATGTACCCTTGTAGTATCTTACTAACAAATGGTCGGATAGGTTTGATTTATCAGACAATCTGTAGTATTGATTTCTGTATATTGATCTTACATCCTGAAACCCTGTTAATTCTATTTGCTAATTTGAGTCCTTTCTTACAGATTGCACTCCATTTTCTATGTACAGGAGCACTCTGTCTGCTGATAAGAACAGTTTTCCTCTTTCTTTCTGGATCCTCCAGCACAGTATTTCCTAACCTTCCTAATGATGTTCCTAATACACTTCCTCATGTTGTGGGGACCCCCAACAATGAAATTATTTTTGTTGCTACTTCATAACTATAGTTTTGCTATTGATATGAACTGTAATGTAAACACCTGATGTGCAGGATATTTGACATATGACCTCCAAAAGGGTTGGGACCCACAGGTTGAGAACCACTAGCACAAAAATCTATACTTTATTTATGATTTTAAGACAAATATATTTAGTAGTATTTCACCTCTTTGGTCTTTTTTTTGTGTTTTGAGACAAGGTTATAATATGTAGCTCAAGTTAGCCTTGAACTTGTGATCATCTTGTCTCTGTGTCCTGAGTGCTATTATAGACACACACGCGCACACACACACACACACACACACTTTAATGTTTATAATCAACTACAATGTTATATATAGATAACATGACTAGTTATCTATATAATTCTTCCTCTAGTCACGATGTATTATTATACTTTCTGAATTTCAGTCTTTCAAAAAACAAAGGGTTTTTGAGGCTCCCCAAACTGCCTGAAACCATTCATACCAGGAAGAACTCACTTGGTCCCTGTGTGGTTCATCTTGGTTGTTAATTTGATTAACTAAAAGAGGAAAGGTCCTTTCCAGTGTCGATAGCATCTGCTGGCGTCTGTTTGTTGGTGAGTATATGTGACCTGCTGCTGCTGCCATCAGAACTCAGCTTCTGTCTTCCAGTGTGGACCAAAGACTAGTGGTTCAACATGGACTGAAGCTCAGCAGCTCCCAGAAATCCTCCAGGCCTTCAGCACCAGCTGGGGTACTGAACTCTTCAGTGTGCAGACAACCACCATTGTTGGACTACCCAGCTAGTTTCATGTAAGCCAATCTAATAAATGTGTGTGTGTGTTCTAGCAGTTTATTTCTCTGGAAGACCTGATAAATATACGCTGTGGAGATTTGTGCACCCAGGCACCTATGGCCTCTGTGATCAGGTGACTGAGCCCAGGGCCTGGTTTAATGCTGGTTCCACACAGAACAAGCAAGTATCACTCAGAACCGGACAACTACATTACAGCTTCTTTCTGGGACAACCTTGAAGCACAGTGGTGAAGAGAAATTTTCACAGTGGGCAGAAGTTCATGTATTACAAAAAGTTGTGGCTTATGCTTGAAGGGGAAATGGCCAGATTTGATTATGTATTGATTCATGGCTCTAGTCGAATTGGCTGGATAGTTGGCGACTTGGAAGAAGGAAAATTGTAAAGCTTCTGAGAAAGATACCTGGGGAGAGGATACAGGAATAGACTTCTTCATCATGGAGGTAAAAATAGGTATGTCTGGGTTGTAGGTGACATTTTAGGGCATTTGGTGGGATTGCCACGTCAATGAAAAACCACAACGACCTAATCCAGGCAGGATGACAAACAGCCCTAACCCTTCAAAAGTAAACAAATGAATAACCCCTCGAGAAAAAAAGAGTCCAGAGCTGCTGAGGTGGTTGCTGAGGACAGAGGAAATTCAGAATGGGCAGAAGATGATCATCATAGAACTAAGGATTGTGGTTCCCCTGAGCACCTGTATCCTATTTTGTTAAGACATTGTTTGTGGTTTTTTTCTAGCAATCCAAAAATACTTTTCTGTTTATTTGTTTGTATAGCCCTGGTCAGCCTGAAACGTTCTATGTGATCATGTTGGGCCTCAGACTTGCAGATGCTCTTCCTGTCTCTGCCTCCCCAGTGTTGGGATCACATGTGTGTGTCACCACACCTGTCTTCAAAAATTAACACACATTTGGCAGATGCTATACATACTTGAATGGCAATAGATTCAGTAAGACAATTGTTTTGAAATTATTGGTGAGTCATCACTACCCTGTTTGACAAAACACTGCATGGTGATGCCCTGTGAAGTTGTCAAGAGGGCCTGTTATACGGTCTGTGTTGTACAAACACTTTACATGTGCTTTAGGTTTACACTGTATTCTTTCACACAAGATTTACAGGAGACAGACTAACTAAACTTGGATAGATGGCAGTATTAAATGCCCAACTTTGTAACTTTATGAACTATACTTAGCGGGATATATTGTTTTAGTTTAACATTGAGTCAAGGATCTCATATAATATACCATATCATATCTGGGATAAGATTTTTAAAATTTTTTGGTTAAGATTATTTTCAAAAGTTTATTTTGTAGAAAGCTTTCTTCCAATGTCTGAACTTTATCTAGAGGTTTAGAAAATGTTTAAATGAAAGCAGAGCTAGCAAAAATTATGTTAGTTAGTGAACACTTAGCACCGAGCTTAGAATACCCTTTCAAAGCAGCAAATGGAAAACCATGCCTCTTATTGTGGTTCAAATGAAATAAGCTCTAATGCATGCTGCAGCCTATCAAGTTCAATTATCTCACAAATGATAAAATAATTATGTTTTCAAAAATGATGACAGAAATTACAGTAGGTACTTTTGGAGCACTGAACTCAATTCTGTTGTTTTTCTAATTTTAAATAGCAGGTAAAAACTTGGTGAATGGTTTAGCAAACTATTTGTTAAACCCTCTTTCATCTATGGTGAATATATTATTTTATTCATTCTTTTTATTTGGTTCTGGGGATTAAACCTGGACTGTGTACATGCAGGCAAGCACTCTCCCACTACTGAGATACTTTCCAAGCCCCTGTGGTAGATTTTCAAATGTACTGTATAAGTGGGAACAAGAATAAACATCAGTGTGGGAAGATAGAGATGAACCCAGGAGGAAGAGCATTCCTTTCCAGAGACATGAACTTCCTGATGTTGCCACGATGGGGCAGTATAACGACAAAGCCACCAAAGTCAGCCAAAAAGCAAGTAAACACCCAAGTCTTCAAAGAGCATCTCATTAGCATTGGCAGGTAAGTGTCCCCAAGCCTCAAGAGGTAAATGAGAAACCATGAATGCTTACGTGGGGAAGTCTGTTCTCTTAATGATGAAAGGGGAAATGCAACTGGCCCTCTGATAAATGCAGATGAAATTCATAGATTAGAAGGCTAAGCAAGTTGTCATAAACAAATATCAAACTCAGAGGGGCCTCAGATCCTCAATCAAACTCTACTCTGTATTTCCAGTGATGGAGTTTTGATTCATACAGCTACCAGGTCCCATCAAACACAGAGCCCAGTGAGCAGGAGAAATTGGACATCTGACAGCTTTCTAGCTAAGCAGGTTTTACAGCTGCCTTTACAGAAACTATCAGAACATTTCTACTTGACTTGAATACAACTACAAGATTGAAATTTCCTGTAAAGAAAAATGATTACTTACCACTGTAACAATTTAGAGATGCCTGAGTTCAATATAAACAAGCAAGGTATATTTCCCCCTGGGGAAATACATTACATCAGACAGAGTCCAGGCCAGCCTTCTACTTCTCTGAAATAAATACATCCTAACACAACCGCGGGCATGCTGGACACTGTTATCTTTTTAGAGGGAAACTTTCATACTTTCCCATTCACAAAACAATCCTGAGAGCTTTGGGACGTGTTACAGCGAAGATGAATCTTGGAGGCATTCTTCTAAGTGAAATAAACTAGTCACACAAGGATAACTATTATGTGGTTCAATCCACACAGGAGTCTTAGAAGAGTTAAATTCATTGAGACAGGGTAAAGTGGTGACTGCCAAGATCTGAGGGGAGGAAGGAATGAAGGGTCAGTGATCTATGGGTACAGAATTTCAACTGAGGAAGACAGAAAAGGTCTAGAGATGGAGTTGATGATGTTTGTTAACAATGTGAATTTACTCAAGATGGCAGAATGGTATATTTAAACCTTAAATGGTGGGCAGGGAAGATAGCTCAGTGGGTAACATACTTGCCCTGAAGGTACGAGGACCTGGGTTCAAATCCACAGAATGCACGTATGAGCTAGGCATGGTAGCATGAATATCTGTTAATTCAGTGTTTCTATGGTGAGATGGGAGGTAGAGACAGAAGGGTCTGCAGAAGCTCCTGAGCCAGCTAGCCTTGTGTATGCAGCAGTGAACAATGTGGAAGGCTAAGGAATAACACTTGAGGTGTCTCTGACTACCACATGAGCACTGTGACACATGCACACATGTGTGTACACACACACATCACATACACACAAAATTGAAAGTTAATTGGTAAATTTTTTACATATTCTTAACTTCATTAAAAAGAGACAACAAAATCATAGTGGCTATTATCCTGTTATTGTATGTATGTATGTATGTATATGTTTATATGTGTACATATATATGTATATATATTTGCACTGTAGAATGTATAATGGGAAAGAAACTGGAGTACTACTAATTTTGTCATATATAGTGGGTGAGAGAGACAATTTAATTTACAATATGGCCTCTGAGACTATGAAGTTCAATGGGAGAGAGAATATTGGTGATTAGCCTGTAATTTTTTTAGGCCACACTTCACTAGAGAACAAGCTGGTTAGCTGTCTCTAGGAAGGAAAGATAGTTGTGTTTCAAAGATTATAATGTGTAATGAGAAAGTTATAACTATTTTTACTTAATCCAAGTGGACAATGGTGACCAGATCATCTAGTGAGGGCCAATAGTTTGACTTAAAAATTTCAGAATGTTGGGTGTAAAATTAAGATAATAATGTTTAGCCGGCCAGTGGTGGCACACGCCTTTAATCCCAGCACTTGGGAGGCAGAGGCAAGCGGATTTCTGAGTTCCAGGCCGGCCTGGTCTACAGAGTGAGTTCCAGGACAGCCAGGGCTACACAGAGAAACCCTGTCTCGAAAAAACCAAAGGGGGAAAAAAACAAGATAATAATGTTTAGATAGAAGCATACACACAAAACCAAATTAAGACAATATTCAAAATAAAGATTCTAAAGGAAAACAAACATTTTGAGATTGAGTGTCATGTAGGTCACATTAGCCTTGAACTTGCCATGAGCCAAGTGATTCTAGTCCTGCAGCCTCTACATCCCAGGCGCTAGGATTATGGGTTACGTGCCACACACACCCGATTGACAAGTGCTGAGATGGAACCAAATCTTTGGATGTGTTAGGCGAGCACTTTACCGCTGAACTCCGTCCTATGCTTTAATCATTCCACAACAAACACAAGCAGAAATGTAAATGGTGGCTTTGCTTACTAGATTCTTTAAATTTTTTTTTTTATAATTTAGATCCTTTATTTTTATGCCTTAGGCCGTGAGTTAGTACAGAATGGGCTCCAGCAGCTCAGCTCCTTCCTGTTAGTTCCCACGTGTGCTTCTCTGGGTGGAGCTTCTACTGAACCCAGGTACCCTTCTCTGGCTTCCTCTTTCTTCTGATCGTTTTCCTTCACTTTCTTCAGGAAGCTTTCTCTGCTCTTAGAATGCTTGATGTATTCAGTCCGTGCATTGAGCCTCTTATCTCGCCCTTAACTTGCTGGTTTACAATGATGCCCACGGCATGCTGGGTGACATTGTAGACTCTTCTGGTTTTGCCGTGGTAACACTTATGGGGCATTCCTTTTTAAAACAGTGTCCATTCCATTAATGTCTACAATATCACCCTTCTTGTAGATTTACATGTATGTGGCCAAAGGAACAACTCCATGTTTTGGGAAAAGCCAAGGGAACATAGCCTTAGTGCCTCTCCTCTTGCCTGTTGTGTTTGTCATTTTGGCGAGTTATCAGAAGATGGCTGCCATGGTAGAAAGAAAGTTTTTTTCCTTAATTCAGAAAAAAAAATGTTCTGAATATGGAAAAATAGTAATAACAAAATAAGTAATAGATATTTTTCAATTCTTGTCACTAACAATAGGCCAAAAAAAAAATGTCAAATGAGCTACGGATTTTAACAATACTTGAGTGATAAAACACTTCGATGATGGTTAGTTTTCACGGTAGTGTTGATGGCTTGTAGAATCACCATGGAAACTCACATCTGGGTGTGGGTAGGAGGAGGTTTTCAGGAACATTTAACCTAGGATGGACAACCAACTCTGAATGTAGGCGGTGCCATCCCATGAACTAGCGTTTGAGACAGAATACCGCGAGAACCAGTTGTCTGTCTGCAGAAGTTGTCTGCCTCTCACTACCACCACTGTGCCTTCCCCACCACGAGGATCTGTATCCCCTCAAACTTGTGAGCCAAATCAAGTCTTTCCTCAAGTTGCTTTTGCCAGATGTTTGGTCCCTGGAATGAAAAGAGTAGCAAACACAGTCAGCCTCTTTTATGTTCATGATTTTGCTGTGTGTCCTTTCAATCACTATTTCTGATACCTTAGAGATAAGTGTATGCATTCATAAAAATGTATATTGCTTTTCATGTTTCTAACATTCATATGAATATGCGCATGTTAACTGTATGTCATCTTTTGCACTTTCAAAAAACTGTAAAGTATATTTTTAATGTTGGTTCATGTTACAAGTTAATACTTTTAAACCTGTTATTTTCAACAGAAGTCAATTTTACTTTCCTAAGCCATACTGGAAATACTTAGAGGCTGGTTTATTTGTTTTTGTTTTTTTAGATAAGGTCTTGCTATGTAGCTCAGGCTAACCTCTTCCTTGAGCTCCTCCTGCTTTTGCCTCTCATGGGTGTGTGCCACCATATCTGGCTTGGAGATAATTTTGTCACAGAGAGGTGCTATTCCTGTCTATTGGATAGAAGTCAAGGATTCTGCTAAACATTCAACAAAAAGCCCCACTTGGAAGGGGTATCAAAGAATTATCTGACCTCACATGTCAATAGCATCAAGGTTCAGATTTTCTGATCATAACTAGTAATTCTTCAAGCATTAGACCATCAGCAGGAGTATCATCACTTGGGGGAACTTCTTAAAATGTAAATAGTTCGGCAAACTTCAAAATGAATCAGCAGCGGAGGGCTGGTAATCAGTCATAGGTCTGGCATTACCTCATTATTCTGATACTGGTTACATGGTAATAGAGACATTTAGAAAACATCATTTAAGACAGCCAAAGCGAGGAATCCTTGGATGGGCAAGACTGAGTGGTGTCCACTGGGGAGGGAGTATTAGTTTGATAAGACAAGTGGGCCTGAGCAGGGAGAGAGAAGACAAACATGTTTGTGAGTCTCAGTTTACTTTATGAAAATGGGTGAATTCAAAGATCAGTATTAAAAATGGCAAGCGGAAGTCTAGAAGAACTCAGAAGCTTCTAAAGGTGAGGGGAAGGAAGAACGGACACTCTGGTAAGGGTGGGAAATCAGAAGGGAGGGGGCTAGACTCTGGAAGTACCCACCGGAACCCTTGCAGCAGGTTAGATGCCCAGATGACTTCCAGAATGCCACATGATTGGCTTGAAGAAAAGGATCATTAGGACAGGGAGAAACACAGGTGTGGGTTGGGATGGCCTGATCTGGTAGAGTGGTAGACTGTGAGTCACCATCCTCTGCACCTGTGCTGTTATGCCCGATCCTCCATCTCTATGCATTTCCCTGAGAAGACTGCTCAAGGAGAAATCCAAGCTTGGGTAGTAGGCTGCTGGTGTATCTCCTTGTTCCTGTTTTGATCCTTGTTCCTGTTTTGATTCCTGTTCCTGTTTGTCTTCCTGTTTTGTGGGGAGTATAAAAGGGAGCTACACAGTTGAAAATATAGCATTTGGTTCTTTACCAGATGACTCCTTGTCTTTCTTTCTCTCGCCCTCAGCCCTCTGCCGATCCAAGGAACTCAGTTAGCTATGCTGGAGTAGCTGACAGTAGACGGTAAATAAAGAGTTAAAGACAGAACAAATACCAGAAATGAAGATCTAGAAGATTCGGGGCTTTTTGTTCTAGGTTTCAGGAAAGATATCAGAGAGTACCGACTGGTTTTAATAAGATTGTTTCAGATTTCTTAAAGTTAATTCCAGAAGAGGCAGAGGCAGAGAGGGGCAGAGAAGGACAGAGAGGGGCAGAGAGGGGCAGAGAGGGGCAGAGAGGGGCAGAGAGGGGCAGAGAGGGGCAGAGAGGGGCAGAGAGGGGCAGAGAGAGACAGAGAGGCAGAGAGAGGCAGAGAGAGGCAGAGAGGCAGAGGCAGAGGTTTTGAAGTTTTGACAACATATGTGAAATTTGTTGACATTTTAACATCGATGTAGCATAGGCCTATTATGTTCAATGTTAAAATAAAAACCACATAGTCCCTGTTGAGTTTCTCAAGAGGAAGTGGGGGAAGGGATCAGAGCGGGAAGCAAGAGAGAAAGGAACTTGGGACACTAGGAGGAAAGCTCACATACTGACTCCCCATGTGGGCTATGTGGGCAAGCAAGAAGGAGAGACAGACAGACAGACAGACAGACAGACAGACAGACAAGGGAATGAGTGACTTTAGACAGTGCACGCCTTTTCTGAGGGAGAGACCTGCTGAGGAAGACTCTATCGTCTTAAGTTTGGGTTGTTACACTGCATTTTTGACAAAAGTGATGCCCATGCTCCAGCAATTAGCAACTGCTGCTTAGAGGTGTGGTGTTGTGTTACAAAGACAGAATGTGAACACACAAAACATTCACATAGCAATATAAAGCCAGATTATCCTAAAGTGCCCCAAATGTGTCTGATACAAAAGGAATAAAGGAGAAAGAAAATCAGAGAAATGGGAGAATGAGCCTGGCTGGGAGGCTGGGAATTCCTTTTTTTTTTTTTTAAATACAGGCTTTCTCTGTGTAACAGCTTTGCAGCTCTGCCTGTCCTGGAACTCCCTTTGTAGAACAGGCTGTCCTTGAACTCATGGAGCTCCTCCTGCCTCTACCTCCCCGGTGCTGGAGTTAAAAGTGTGAGCCACCATGACCTTACTGGGAATTAATTCTTGATGAAGGAGCTCAACTCAATCGAAGAAAGTGGTAGAATTACAGAAGAGGAAAGGTACTTTATGTGTTTAGAATTTCAAAAGCTAATATTACTTCCTGTGAATGGGTAAAACAGCTCCTAGCAGCTTCATAGGCACATCCTTGCAGTCTGGTTTTCCCAGAGCAGGATTCATGTCTGCTCCCCACATCTGCACAGCAATCCTGGGAAGTACTCTGACTTTGGCTGTTTGGCATATGAGACCAACCCTGGCCTACTCACTTTCCCCAGAAAGATGGGTCCCTGTAATAGGCCAGGTCTTAGTCTTGGACTCATTCCAGGGACCACATGAAATAGAGAACAAGCAGATACTCAAAAGAAACCAAGGTAGAGAGAAAATTCTATAGCTGCCTAGTCCAGTTAACAACAGTCACTTCCAGCCTCACCCTGGTGAGAACCTTGCCAGGATTATCTCGCCAACTCAGTCTCTTTCATTGTTCTCTCACTACGTCATGCTTGTTCCGGGCTCTAAGTGTAAACACTCATGCATGCCATTTGTATCTGTAAGAACATTATTACTCTGACTTTCTCTCTATCACATATGAGCTTCCGGGAGCAGATGAAGTCCTGAGTGAATGTGTATTACTGACACAGCATGGCCATGTCAATGCCTCAGACCCATGGAAATGGCAACACCTTTCCTGGGTCAAGCTCAGAGGACTAGCAAAGCTGTTCCCTGGTCCAATTACCAATGCTTATAATCAGTTGTCCACTAGCAAAAACCAATGTATGGAGAAACTGCAGCTTCCGTTTTTGTTTGTTTGTTTGTTTGTGTGGTTTTTTTTTTTTTCTACAACCCAAGACTGCCCCTTACAGAAGCCTCTTACTGAGAACAGCTAGCTAACCTCCTCCTCTGCTCTTGCTGTGTATAAAACATGTGCTGAGTTTCTGGTTGGTTTTATTTTTGGCTTTTCACGACAGGTTTTCCTCTCTGTAGTCCTGGCTGTCCTGGAATTCATTCTATAGACCAGCCTGGCCTCGAACTCACAGACACCTGCCTGCCTCTGCCTCCTGGAGTGCTGGGTAAAGGCATGCGCCACCACTGAGCTGTGTAGGTTTCTGGGTTGTGGTACATTTCCTTTAGAGGGCACAGCCCACCTGACCCTAGCTTTTCTGTGTGTCTGTTGTTTCTTCATGTCCCTGTTGTCCCAATCAGGTCAGTCCCCACACTGTGTAGATTGTGGCAGTTATACACTCTATGAATCCTTTATGAAGAATTCCTAGCCAGGCAGGGCCAGAAATACCTCATTCCCTCAGTGATCTAGGACCTTCTATTAGGCCCCATCTGCCAAAGGTTTCACTACCTTTCAATACCAGGGTGAAGCCCTGGGGACTCAGCCTTTAATCACAATGGATGTTTAGAGAGCATAAATCCACATCCACCACTTAGTCTGCAAACCTCACTCACATTTCTTATCAGCCATCTCCAAGATATTTCATTTTATTTTCTGGCTCAGAATCTCGTCCAGGATTCATGCTGCATTTAGTCATCTCCCAGCCTGGAGGAATCCTCAAAATTTTTCTCTATTTTTCTTGTCCTCTAGTTTATCAAAAGTCCAGATCCCACGTTCAGTCGGTGATCCTTAGCCTGCGGCTCAGGTTTCCTGACACACGGTCAGAATCAAGTCCTGTTTCCTTGAAAGAAAGAGCATAGGAACGGTGCTGTACCCTTGTTAGAGCGGCGTGCCAGGAAGCACGGCTTACCCCATCTCGTCAATCTCTGTCACCCCGCCCTCCCTGCCGGCGGATCCCCTGGGAAGTCATCGTTTGCCTCTCCTTTGTTTTATCTTACTTTATTTACTTACTTATGAAACATTTTGTTACATTTATTTATTTTGTGACCATCCATATGTGTCGTGGTGTACTTGTGGGGGTTAGAGGACAACTTACACAAGTCGGGTCTCTCTTTCCAGCAACTCTGAAGGGCTCTAGTAGGCCCAGCATGGCAAGCATGGCTCTGGCAGGCTTTGCTTTAGCCCCTCTGCCTTGCTAAAAACCCATTAGATTACATCTCTAAGTCTAGCCACCAAGATCTCTGTATTTTGGTCACTTAACTCCCACTGGGGTTGACTACCAAAGTCCAGCTATCAAAGTACTGAGGTCCAGCAATCAAAACCTCCCTTGTGACTACTCTAATTAACACTTCCAATCAAAATTAAACACCTCATCCTAACTCGGTTTTCCCTTCTACCTTTATAAACTGTCATTTGCCTCTGGGCTATTGTCTGTCTCCTCTCTATTCAGAGGCAGTCTTTTGTCCCTCTTCCTCCCGTCTCTTGTTCCTTTCTCCTTCATCCTCTATCTTTATCTCTTGTCTTTGTTTCTTATTCACCACCCTTTGTCCCTCTGGGGCAGATAAATCTTTGTGCTGAGAACTTGGTCTTGGGGTGTCTTGTGTAGATACCATCCTTGAAAGTTTATCCTAGGGGTGGAGCTCAGGTGTTTAGTCATGGCAGCAAGAACCTGAAGCCGGCTTGGAAACCCCTTTTTAAATTGATTAGTATTTTGTGGAGGGCGGGAGTTTGAATGAAAAATGTTCCCCACAGGTAATGTATTTGAACACTTGGTCCCTAAGTGGTGGATCTGTTTGAGAGATATGGGGTGGTTAGGTGGCCCAGCTTTGCTAGAGGAAGTTTGTCCCTAGGAGTGACAAACTTCTAGTTCTTCCCCTTCCTGTCTGATGGAATACAATTAGTTGCATCTCTAATCCTGTTTCTTGCTGCTTTTTTTTTTTTTCCACTTAGTAATTCCTCTCTGGAACTATTAGCCAAAATAAGGTCTTTCTTCTGCAAGTTGTACTAGTTTATGGTATTTTATCACAGCAACAGGAAAGCAACTAAGAAACGGAGTGATATTCTAAGGTTATATTAGTATCTGATATAAGTATCTAATATATAATAGTAACTATAGAAGGTTATATTAGTAACCAAATACACTGAGTGATATTCAAAGGTTATATTAGTATCTAATATAGTATAACATAAGTATCTAATATTATATACATTTCTAATGTATTAGTATCTAATATAATACAAACATCTAATATATAATAGTAACTATAGAAGATTATATTAGTAACTAATACATTGAGTCTAAGGTTATATTGGCATCTTGTTCAAACTTCTACCTAACAGCATTAGCCATCTGACCGCATCAACCAGCACAGGAAGGGTTGCTGACCTGGTTTTCTACCTCTTTCATTCTTTCTGTTAGGTTGATGCAGAGCATCATTGCATTTCTTTGAATTTTAAAATTTTGCTGTTTGATGTTGGAATACAATTTAAAATAATTTATTAAATAGTTAAAGTTAAATTAAGCCACTTTACATATTTTTTATTACATTATTTACTTATTTGTGTATGTGTGTGTGTATATGTGAGCATGCTGTGATGTGTGTGAAAGTCAGAACAACATTCAGGAATTCGATCTCTCCTTCCACCATGTAGGTTCCGAGGATGGAGCTCGGGTCATCAGGCCTGGCAGCAAGTGCTTTTATCCACTGAGCCATCCTCTTTGCCTTTATGTATCACTTTAATGTGCACTTCTTGTTTTATAGCTTTTGCTAATTACACATTATTTGCTTGGGTTTTTTTTAAAAAATTTTTTATTGTAGTGTGTGTGAGTATGGGTATACACATGCCACAGTATGTGGAGGTCAGAGGACAACTTTCTGGAGTCAGTTCTCTCCTTCAACAATGGGTTGTTGGGATCAAACTCAGGTCACCATACTTTTGTGCCATGTGCCCATACTTGTTGAGTCATCTCTCTGGTATTATTTATTACTTGTATTTTATTTAGACTGTGGAAATGATGTTATATAAATTTGATCCATTTTCTAATTCAAAATGGGTTGTAAAGAAATGAGATAACTCTCCACATCGAAAGTGCATTTGGCCCAAGAACTATTACAAGAGCACAGAGCAGGAGATGAGAGCCTCACATGGCTGGCTATCAGAAGCTGTCAATGACCAATTGTGAGCCATCATCAAAGGTGACTCGGTTACAAGTACAGGTGAAATTGTCAAAAAACAGCTTAGACACGGTCATTAGGCATTTGAAGCAAACTGGAAGGAAGAAACGTTTGTTAAGTGTGTGCTTCATGAACTGACCAAAAAAAAAATTGTTGCTTTTTTTTTTTTTAACTGTCATTTACGTTTATCCTATGGGATAAGAAACAATTTCTTCGTTGGCTTCTGATGTGCCATTAAAGTGGATTGTGTATCACAACCTGCAATGAGCAGCTCCGTCGCTGGACTGAGAAGCAGTTCCAAAGCATTTCCTAAAACCAAACTTGGACAACAACAGGTCACAGTTGTTGTTTGGTGGTGTGGTTTGAAGGAGAAGTGTCCCTCCCAGGCACATGTACTTGGACTCTTGTCTACCTGTTGGTGGTGCTCTTGGGGGAGGTTATAGAACTTTCAGGAGATGCAGTTGTGCGGAAGGAACTACCTCGGTGTATGAAGGCTCAAAGGGTTTACGACCTCGCCCCACTTCCGGTTTGCACGCCCTGTTTCCTGTGTGTAGCGGTAATGATCCGCACCTTCCTGTTCCTGCTGCCTACTGCTATGCCTTCCCTGCCTTGGTAGACTCTTATCCCTCTGAAATTGTAAACCAAAATAAATGCTTTTGTCTACAAGTTTCTTTTTGGTTGACAAAGGCAATCTGTGCTGCTTTAACCCACTACTGTTTTCTGAATCCTTGCATTTCTGAATCATTTCGACTGAGAAGTATGCTCAGAAGGTTGATGAAACACACTGAAAACTGCAGCATCTGCAGTCCGCCCTGGTCAGTAAAAAGGGTCCAGTTCTTCTCCATGACAATGCCTGACCCCGTGAGAACAAATGACGCTTCAGAACTTGTATGGTCTATGCTGTGAAATTTTATTCACTACATTCACCTGACCTTCTAAGTGACTAATATGCTTCAGGTATCTCAAATTTTCGAAGGGACAATGCTTCCACAACCATCAGGATGCAGAAATGCTCTGTGGGAGTTCACTCAGTCTCGAAGCACAGATTTTTACTCTACAGGATAAACTTAATTATCTGTCAAAAATATGTTTGTTGTAATGGTTCCTATTTTGATTAATAAGGATGAGTTTGGAGTGAGTTATAATGATTTAAAATCCATGGTCTAATAATTCAATTACTTTTCACTGAACTAGTATGTTTATTGTCATTTATCATTCTGTTGTAAGGAATTCATTCTGTTCCTTTCATTTGTTATATATTTGATCTCATGGATTTCTGGATCTTTTTGGAAGCAGGGTCTTGCTGTGTTGTCCAGGGTGGTAAGTGATGCCTCTGTTTCATTACATACATGCACTACTATGCCTAGATTTTCATCTCATTTTGGGTTTTGGTGTTATAAAACACTTTTTAATGTTCAAGTTTATCCAGTAGGAACCCCTTCAAGATAGCTGCTGCTTCTTCTTGGTAGGCATCTTGGTTTCTTTTCATGTTGCTATGATAAAAAATATCCTGACAAAAGCAACTTAAGGGAGAAAGGATTTAGTTTAGGTTACAGTGTGTCACAGTGGAGAAGTCAAGGCTCAGCAGCTGGTCACGTTATATCACTGTCAGAGAACAGAGCAATGCATGCATGTTGCTGGTGCCGAGCTTGCTTCCTCACTCATATATAGTACGGGATCTTCTGTCCATAAAACACCTTAGAATGGCAGACCTTCCCACCTCAATTGATGTAATCAAAACAATCTTCACAGGCACATTTAGGACTATCTCCCAGGTAACTCTAGATTTTGTCAAGTTGACAACATTGATCACCACAGCACATTTCTGTTATTCTGAATACTTCCTAATTTTTTGGATTGGAAGTATTTAGTTTGAATACTTCAGGTTTATCTTGTTCTTCCTAAGGGCCAGCCCAAAAGCATCTACTTTAACCAGCAAACCCTAAGTTTTTTTAGTGAAGGGCATTATTTAGAAACCAAACTCTAGAGACCTAAGTTCCTCATTGTTGCTTTGTACTAGAAAAGAACATTATATTGTGTTTTTAATTTTCTTAATGGATAGTAGTGAATGCATGTGTGCATGTACATACATGTCTATCACTATCTTTCAATCTGTCTGCACATGCGTGAAAGCATGAATTGATATTTAATACCTACAATTATTTGTACCTTGGGCTTCTTTCTAGTGTTCCCTCCTTCCATTTTGGTAAATACTTTCATCAGTGTATTTTCTTATCACTCACTGTTCGGTGTTCCCAATCCCTGGCATACAGGGTGTCAAAGTTAGGGGTTTAGTGATGTGAAGAGACACAATAACCACAGCAGCTCTTACAGAGAAAAACATTTAATTGGGGCTGGCTTACAGTCTAAAGGTTTAGTCCATATTGTCATGGTGGGAAACAGGCAGACATGGTGGCGGAGCCACAGGCTGCAGGAAGTGACAGTCACTTGACACAGGCCAGACTTGAGATTCTGAGACCTCAAAGCCCACCCTTTAGTGACACACTTCTTCCAACAAGGCCACACCTTCCAATAGTGCCACTCCCTATGGACCTATGAGGGTCATTTTTATTCAAACCACCACACAGGGTGTGCTCTGTGCCTTGCCAGCTGCATTTGTGTCAGCAGCGGTATCTTTCTTTCATTTTTGTTGATACGCCTCTGCATGGCTGTTGGGCCCCATTTCGGCCCTGGTTTAGACCTTGTGGACAAATCCGAGCATAACTTGAGTTTCTATGGCCTTGTGGGAGAGCCTAAGCCTAGCTCCAGTTTTGAGACCTATCTCAGTCACTTCTGTATTGGGGTGACTCAACAGGACCTGTTTGGCTCTGCCCCTGCTCAGTTTTTGCTGATGTAGAGCTTTGTAATTGGCCCTGTCAGTCACCCCATACCCTCCGTCACCCTTCCCTGCCCCCTACTTCATGTCACCTTACCAAAACTCTTCCTTCCTATGTTCCGAGTTTGTATAAACAAGAGGTTGTTACATTAAAATTGAGTTCCTGCTATGGTAAGACTCCCAGCCGGTGTTTTTCTTTGGGCTGCTGACACTCACCATCTCGCAAAGCTCCAGAGAGACCATGTAGAACCGGGACCTCTCTCTCCTCTCATCTGGACTTGGCGGCTTTAAGGAGCCAACACACGGATACTCTACTTTTTACTTTATGGTATCCTCACATTTTTGGATGCCACTAGGCATGTGAACATTGCTCCTGAAAGAAGGAGCTATTGATATTTCAGATGGTTCCATTCTCCATTCTGTAGAAATCCTGAATGCATTGCAGGAGACTTAACACCCCCCTTCCCCACTGTTAACTGCCAGGTGTGTTCCCAGTTCCAGTGACAATGAAAATGACTCCTACATATTTCTGAATTCTTCCTTAGTACTGAAAATGTGATCCTTGGAGCAGCAGCTTCAGTGACATCTGGGAACTTGTTAAAAATTCAAAAGGTAGGCTCACCCCAAACTTGAGAGAACCAGAAACTACATTTTAACAAGATCTCAGGTGATTTCTGGATGCACTAAAGTTTGAGAAGCAAAGATGGCTATCTGTAGAAAAACATTTCCCAAGAGAAACTCTCCCATGTCTGGAGGCATGTACAAAAATGTTCACATTTGAGACACTGAACCTTTGCAATGCAGATCTGCTCATGATTGGAAATCATTAACTTGGAGCACTGCTGCAAACTGAAGCTGGCAGCCACTGGTATGCAGCCAACTGAGAGAGAACAAGTCAAGAAGATCATTTGGACCCCTCAAGGTCTCATCGCTTGTGGCCAGTTACCTAGACAGGTGTCAATAAATTTTTTTAAAAATATATAAGCTGGCTTATGTAGCATTTCAGTTGTATGAAATTCAAAGAACCTAAGAAGACAGAGTTAGACTTCACTAATTTCACAAATTAGGCTGATGTGATCAAGTAGAGGTCTGTGAATGGATTGCCCAAGTGCCAAGAGGTTGACCCTTTTTGACAAGTACCTGGAGTTAGAGGAAGGCCAAAGGCTCCAGCTTTTCACCTTCAATGTTGAATAACTTTGCCCATTTACCTAGTGTGCTAGTGACAACATTCTAGGTGAGAAAAAATAGGGAATTACTGCTGCTAGCAAAGGGAAAACTTTGACATGTATATACTTGTATGTATGTGTATGTATATGTATATGTATATGTATACACAAACTCTCTCTATATATCTATATTTATATCTATATATGCATATATATCACATATATGTATGTATTCTTTTAAATTGAAGCACACATAAATTTGCAAACATAGTAATTTTCTTTTCTTTTTAGACAGATCTCTTGTAATCCAGGCTAGCCTCAGACTTGTTATGCAGCTGGCAATGACCTAGAACTTCTGGATCCTGCCTCTACTTCCCAGGTACTGACAAGCAGCTGAGAGTTCAAGGACAGCCTAATTTGCATAATAAATTTAAGCCCAGCCTGGGCTACAGTGACACTATCACAGAATGCATTATGCTTTCAATCTTGTGTATAAACACCTTGTAGAATTCTATATTATATGGTGTTATCACACCTTATAGAATTCTACATTATACTGTGTTATCACTTGGATGTATCCTTCAAATTCACATGCTAGAAATTTCAACCTTAATGCAATGCTATTGGGAGAGGACCTTTAAAATGTTGTAGTCTGAGTTGTAGCTCAGTGGTAGAGTGATTGTTAGATATATATGAAGCCCTGGCTTTGGTTGCCAGCGTCACAACAAATACAAGGCAAGCCTCTTATGAAGCTCTATTGCAAGAGTGGGTTCACCATGATGAGTTGTAAGAGTTGAGTCCTCTCTTGTGTGTGCTCTTGCATTAGTTGTTGGTTGCTGTTACAAAGGCAACTTAAAAAGCATTCTGGTATGAGTGTTAAATGTTCCTCATGGGCTTCTTTGTTTGAATACTTGGGCCCCAGCTGATAGCACTATTTTAGAGGGCTGCGAATCCTTTAGGAGGTGGAGCCCTGGTGGAGGAAGTGGGTCACTGGGGTAGGATTTATGGTTGTATTGTAAACTGGCTCCATTTCCTGTGCTTGGCTTCATGGTGATGGGGGCTGTGCTGGCTAGTCTGTTGTCAACTTGAAACAAGCTAGTGTTATCTGAAAAGAAAGAACCTCAAATGAGAAAATGCCTCCATAAGATCCAGCTGTAGAGCATTTTCTTAATTAGTGACTGATCAGGGACAGCCTAGCCCAGTTTGGGGGGGGGTGCCATCTGGTCCTGGGTTCTATAAGAAGGTAAGCAGAAGAAGCCACAGGGAGCCAGCCAGTAAGCAGCACCCCTCCATGGCCTCTGTATCAGCTCCTGCCTCCAGATTCCTGCCTTATTTCAATTCCTGTCCTGACTTCCCAGTACATTGTGGAAGTATAAGCCAAATAAACCCTCCCCTCCCCACCCCAACTTGCTTTTTGGTTGTGGTTTTTTATCATAGGAATAGTAACCTTAACTAAGACAGAGGCTCTTGCCATATTGTCTTCCCTGCTTTCATGGACTACATCTTTTCTTAACCTATAAGCCCTCAAAGCCCCTTGAAATCCTTCCTTCCTCAAGTTGTTCTGTTAGACATCTGACTACAAGAAGGAAGGGTTTGGTTTTGGGGTTATGGTTGTGGGGATACCATCCAACTTGTTAATGGAAGCAGGAGGTAGTGTTTACACTGCATCTGCAATCAGGAAAGAGAGAAATGGATGCTGGTGCTCAGCTTGCTCTCTCCTCTTTTTCTCTTCTCTCATTCCAGGATTCCAGCCCATGGGACAGTTATGTCCACAATCAAGCTGGGTCTTCCCTTTTTAGGTAAACCATTCTGGACATTTCTTTAGAAACATGCCTGAAGGTATATGTCTTAGATGATTCTGAATACAGTCAAGTTGACAGTGAAGAATATCCATCCCTTCTTTCTCTTGTCTTCATCTTCCATCATGGGATGACACAGGAAGAAGATCCTCCTTAGATGTTAAATGTTGGATTTCAACTTCCTAGCCTCCAAGGTCTTGAGTAAAATAAATATCTGTTCTTTATAAATTACTCAGTCTTAAGAATTCTGTTTTAGCAGCACAAAATAAGACTTAAGACTGGTAATATTTTAAAAATTTAAGTATCTTCCATGCTATTTTCAACAGTGAAAATATCATTATACACATAAATAGATTGAACAAGCATTCCAATTTTTCTACTGTTTTACTAGCATTTGCTGTTTTTTTGGATTTTGTTTTTTGTCCTAGTGAGTGAGATATGGCATCTTATTGCATTTTTGATTTGCATTTTTCCACTAATAAAATAACAATAATTTATATCTTTGGAGAATGCTGAATCCAATACATTGTCATATTATTGCTGCTGTGCAATTTGCAATGAGTTGTAGCATCTTCTACCTTTTAAAAAAAGTAGTACTTAAATTTTATCTGCATACGTTCTTTATTTGTAGGTATCAGGACCTCACTAGACATACAATGATACTTTCAAACCATGTGTTATTTTTTTACTCTATTAAATGTATTTTGTGAAGGAATTTTTAATTTTGATGTAGCGCAATTTGTCTCTATTCATACATTGGGTGTGGATTTTTTTTGTGTATCACATACAATAAATCATTATCAAATTCAATGCCGCAAGGCTCATCCCTATGTGTTTCTCTTCTATCTACCTGTTCTTTCTCCTCCTTCTCCTCCTCCTGCTCCTTCTTCTTCTTCTTTTTCACCTTTTTTGTGAGACAAGAGTCTTTCTGTGTAGGTCAGGATGCTCTCAAACTCATGATATTCTTATGTCTGCCTCTTGAGTGCTATGGGCTGTACACATGTACCAACATTCCTGACTCTGTTTTCTATAGTGTGAGCTTTTATATTATGCTGTGATCCACTTTGATTTACTTATTGCATGGCCACTGAATAGATGGAATAACATTAGTGTGAGGGGTAGGGGTAGTAACTTGCAGGGTAGGGATATAGTAACCAAAAATAAACAATGTCTCATTCACACCCTCAGACTCCTTATGTTGACTCTCCTAAGTGTGATTCTCTCTATAGACCTGCCATAATAAACGGAGGCAGTAGTTGTTAAATCTTGGATGCCCTGAAATTACCCACAAAAGCTCAGAAAACATAAAGATCTCCTTTCCACTGTCTGATATTTTTATGTAATTTTTCCTGGAGGTCAGCTAGGGTATCAGTTTGTTTTTTTTTTAAAGCTAGTCAGAATATTCTAAGATGCAGCCAGTGCTGAGAATTATTGTGTGGAGACTTCTGTCATCACAAACCTGAGCAGCAGCTCACCCTGTAATGATCACAGAGGCTGCTGTTGTTATAAAACGTTTCTTGCAGATGTGCAGCTTGGTCTTCAAGTGGAACTCCTAACAGTGGGAGAGGGACTGTCTCTGACTCTGTTGACTGCCTTTGGAACCCTTTCTTCATACTGGGTTGCCTTGTCTAGATTCAGTGGAAGAGGATGTCCTAGGTTTACTGAAAACTGATATGCCAGAGCTGGTTGATATCCATGGGAGGGCCCTGCTATCCTTTCTGAAGAGGAATGAGGAGAGAGTGGAATTGGGGTGGGGGTGGGGGACTGGTAAGAGAGAAGAAAAGGGAAACTGTGGTCAGGATGCAAAGTAAATAAATAAATTAATAATAATAATAATAATAAAGATCTTGGATTGTAGATGTGTGTGGGGGGTGGAAGCACACATTTCAATATGTCTCTAATATACTGCTTCTCCTATGTTCAAGTGATGGAGGAAATCTGACTTCAAGGATTTATGGATGTTTGAAGAAGAACTCTCAAATTACCACCTGCCTTTACTATTGTTTTTGTAACTATATCACATTCTCCTTTGATAAATAACATCAAGTATCTTATCCTAATGATATCTTTTGATTTCATGAGGTATATTAAACAGAGAAACTATGGGCACATAAAATGTAAGAATTGTGAATAAGCCTAGCATTTAAAAAAGCAATTCTCTACATTTTGGAGTGGAATATCCAGGCTATGGATAAAACCTCTTATTTCTCAAGCTACTTGGCTTTGAAAATATCTTTCTTCAAAAATTACAATTTTACAAATTCTCAGAAAGACAGTTAGAAACTGAGATTCCATGCTGAAGACTGTGGTGCAAGTGAGGACTGGGAAGAATGACAGGCCGGGGTGCTGAAGGCAGGAAGAAGAAGAGGAAGAAGGAGGAGGAGGAGAAGGAAAAAGAGGAGGAAGAGGAAGAGGAGGAAATGAAGAAGGAGAAAAAGGAGAAGGAGAAGGAGAAGGAGAAGGAGAAGGAGAAGGAGAAGGAGAATGTTGCTGCTTTGCACATTTGGGTGGGCCCTGATGATTGAAGTACAAAAACCAAACTGATAGGTGTACTTTAGGAATTATTGTTAGCAGGACACCATACATATTTTTCTTTTACTTTATTTATAGTTTTCACTTTACAAACATATAGGTGGCCAATCTTGTGTTTATTTAGAGCTAAAAATCTAGAAACTGCATATGATGAAATAGTGGCTTTCATCTTCTCCTTCCCTGCCTTGCCTGCCTTTCCCTCTCTCCCTTACTCCTTCCCTCTCTCCTTTCCTTTCCTTCTTCCCTTCCTGTCTTTCTTTTGTCCTTGGGATGAATTTAGAGGACTATGTATGTTGGTCAAAAGTGTTGTACTACTGAGCTAAATCCCAAGCCTCTTTTTGAGACTGGCTGTCCCTAAATTTCTCGGGCTGGCCTTGTACTTAATCTGTAGTCCTAGTGGGTACTAATCTTGTGATTCTCCTGCTTCAGCCTTATGAGTAGCTGGATTATAGGCCTGCACCAAAAGGTACCCTTAAAATATTTTCTCCTTAGATTTTTACATCAGTCTTTCTCAAACTTTACTAAGCATCAGTATCACCTGGTAGCCTTGTTAATAGTCACACTGTTGGGCTTTATTCCCAGTGTTTCTAATTTTTCTAAGTAGTTGAGAGGCAGTCATGTGCTGCTGCTGCTGCTGCTCTGGGTAGAGCAGAGGATCCATGTTTTGTGAGCCCCATGCAGTTTGAGCATCCTTAGTATAAACTATACCAAATCTGAAACTGTTGAGCACTCACGTACTACAGGTGGAAAATTCCACACCTGACCTGTAGCCAAAACACCAGCACTAAAAATATTTTACCTATATCTTAATATATATAAGATGTATAAAAACCATAAATGAATTTTCTGTTTAGATTTAGATCCTAATCCCAAGTTATATATCTTTTTAACATACACACACTTCCCAAATTTGAATAAAATTAAAAAAATACTTTGTGTCCCAAGCATTTTAGAAAATGGGTACCCACTTTGTATTCTCATCTTTAATATTAAAACCAATTTGTCTCAGGTATCCTCTGTTATTTCTTACACTGGATTTTTTCATCACCTCCAGTTTGTTATTTGACAGATGAGTGCTTGTTTTGCACACATTTCCATCAGAACCAATGTCAGCTTCACAGTTGCTTTTGTTTTTCAACTGAGTAAAAAGTCCCTAGTGGGTGATTTCCAGTGTTGGTGTATAGATTTGTTTTAATGAGTCAACATAATCCTTTGTATGGGTACAGTTGATTTATATTGTGTGTTAAAATATAACCGTGACTCTCCTAGTAGGTCAACCTTTCCAAAGTTTGGATGAGACTATGAACTATGGAAGTGGGAATGGCTGAAGACCTAAAGCCTAATGACATATAAGAAGCCAGTTTTATTAGGATAACCCTATGGGTTTAAATTATTCATGCCATTTTAATCTTATGAGCAATCAAGAATTCACTGTGGTTAAAATTTTCTGTTGATTATTTCTCCTTCAAAAGCCACACACAGCTGCTTACTTTTAACCTCTCACTGTCTTTTTTAGGGGAAACCTCTTGAAACTGGATGTAGGTTTTCCAAGTGTCTGAGTTGAAAGTGTGATGGTGTGGCAAGATACAAAGAAGACTTGATCTGTGAGAAATTTAAAGAGTCCTAATTAGCAACCTGAGGATCATGACAGTAGATGAAGCAAGGAACAAAAGCAGGGGTAAACCGCCTACACGTTATCACTGACCATTATAGTGGGCGTCTTCTGTGACGAGAGAAGGCAAACCAAACAAAAGAGCTAAGCATGGTGGTGTGGGCCTGTAGTACCAGCTATTCCATGGGCCAAGGCAGAAGGATTACTTGAGACCGAGACACTTGCCTGGACAACTTAGTAAGGCTTTGACTGAAAAAGAAAAGCAAATCTCAGATATCATAAAATCCTGAAAGAAAAATATTTAAAGAAAAAAATCAAATCAACTCGTATCAGGGGGAGCTAAGAGAGAGCCAGGAACAGGACAACTAGGAGGCTCATGGGCCCAGGAACAAAGCACCCCAGGAAAGTTCAAGCACAGAGCCCTTTTGTGTTAGAAGAGGGAAATAATCTGCCTTGGTATTTTAGGATAATAGGTTCATCTTGAACACTTAGAAAGATAATTTAATTAGCCCCAAACATTATTCAGCACTAAGAAATGTGGAAGTCTGTGTGACTTTCTAAAGAGAAAATTGAATTGGACTAACTTAAGCCTTTTTTATGATAAGAGCAGATGGTGATCAGGGCAAAGACATATCTACGCATTCATTTAAGGTATTGGGGCTTTTCCTTTTTGGTCTTAAAGACATCATCTTGTATAATGAAACAAAGATTCAGAGTCTACAGTGAGAAAGATGGCACAGGGCTTCGTAATTATCATGCTACTAAGTTTGACATCACTGTTGATAGTACTTTTTTATAGGAAATGTTTCCTCTTTCTTTTCATTTGTTTTTCAAGACAGGGTTTCACTGCATAGCCCTGGCTATCCTATAACTCACATTGTAGACGGGGGTGGTCTCAAACTCACAGAGATCTGCTTGCCTTTGCCTCTTGAGTGCTGAGATTAAAGATATGTGCAAAAGAGGTGTTTTCTTTTTTAAGACTTGAAAATTATTATTAGCATGTGTGTGCACGTGTGTGAATGTGAAGGTGAGTGTGTGTGTGAGTGTGTGATCATGTGAGCATGTTCATGTTCCAAGGATGGAGCTCAGGTCATCAGGTATGCATGGCTCGTGCTTTTACGCTGAGCTATCTTGCCAGTTCTTTTTTTTCTTAATCGTGATCTGTTAAAAGCTACTTATGTTAGGCATGGTAATGAATGCCTTTAATCCCAAAGGCAAGGCCAGCCTGGTCTACATAGTGAGTTCTATGACACCTAGAACTATGTACAAAGATTTTATTTCAAAAGCAAAAGCTAAACCAAAACCAACCAACCAAACAAAAAACCCCAAGAACAAAAAAAAAAAAAAAAAAAACCAAAAAAACAAAAACAAAAAAACCCCAAGACAACAAAAAAGCTACTTAATTCATCAAAGTTGTGGTTAAATAACATTCTACTGGACCTTCTTGGGTTTAGCCCTAGCTAACTTCTCCTTTAAAATTTTCTTATAACTAAAATTTATTTTACCTTTTGCATGAAGGGATTAAGTGAAGGTAGACACTGTGTTTTCCTTACTGGATCATGTTGGTAACATAGTAACATGGAACACAAGGTAGTCTTGTGTTCATTTGTATGGTTTTCTGAAGGTGCGATTCAATGTTTGGAACTTGGCTGGTTCTTGTTATATGAATAAAATATAAGAAAACAGAAAGAAAAGAATTGATAAAGAAGAAAGAGAAGACTTCTGTTTACAGATGAGATGGTAAACTAAGAGTAACTTCCTTTCTAAAACAATAGTGGATGAGCAAAGAAGAACATCTCCCTAGCAGTCTGGACCTAGATACACGATAGAAAGGAGGTGTGAGCAGAGAGCTTGGAGGGAGGAGGGTTTGCTTCATCTTACACACTGGCAAGGAAGGATAAGAACCAGTATAATTCTTCACCTGGAGAATGGAAATCATAAAATATAAGTTTCAAAGAAAGAGAAGAAAATTTGATCTGTCAAACATCAGGAAACAAAGAAAATATAGCAAAAATAAAAATTGAAAATGATAAATATACTTTGACACAGTAGAAGTTGTAATAATATATATAAGTAGATTGAATTTATAAATCACAAGAATGAGAATCTCAGAATGTACTTTTTTTTAAAGACTTAAATCTAGCCACATATTATTTGCAAATGAAAGAAACAAAAGATAAAGAAATAGAGTAATAGAAAACGCCAAGCTGGACCTCATGGTAAAAGCTTGTAATCTTGATCCTCAGAAGACTGAGGTGGGGTCATAAATTCCAGGTCTCCCTGAACTAAAAAGTGAGTTCAAAACCAGTTTGGACAAATCAATGAAATAATGTCTCAAACAAACAAAAAAACAAACAGCTTAGGAATATAGTGTGGTGGTAGAATGCTTGCCGAGTATGAGTGGGGCCTGGACTCAAACCCTAGTAACACACACACACACACACACACACACACGAGTAGTTAACTGAGAAGATAAAAGGATGAAGAAGTTAATTTTTTTTTTTTTTTTTGGTACAGAAAGGGAACTTTATTTTTATTTTTTTTTTTTTATTGGATGTTTTATTTACATTTCATATGTTGTCCCCTTACCCCATCCCCCACCCACCCAGGAACCCCCAATCCCCTCACACCTCCTCCTTCTTCTTAGTGGATGTAACCTCTATCTACCCCCCCACTCCCACCTCCCCACCCTCAAAACTCCCACCCCCTGGGGCATCCAGCCTTCATGAGGTCAAGGATCTCATCTTCCACCTGTGCCCAGCAGGGCCCTCCACTCTTATATATTCAGCTAAGGCCCTGGATCCCTCCATAAGTGCTCCCAGGCTGGTGGTTTAGACCCTGGGAGCTGTGGTTGGTTGGTATTGTTGCTCTCCTCATGGGGCCACAAATCCTTTCAGCTCCTTCAGTCTTCACTCTAACTCCTCCATTGAGAACCCCATGATCACTTCAATGGCTAGTTGTGAGCATCTGCCTCTGAATATGTCAGACTCTTGAAGACCTCTGAGGAGACATCCATATCAGGCTCTTATCAGCATGCACTTCCTGACTTCCACATCAGCATCTACCTTTGGTGACTGCACATGGGATGGATACTCAGGTGGAAAGGTCTTCAGACGGCCCCTCCTTCAGTTTTTGTCCCTTGCTTTGTCTCCATATTTGCTCCCTTGAGTATTTTGTTGCTCCTTCTAAGAAGGACCGAATCACCCCCACTTGGTCTTCATTCTTTATGGACTTCATGTGGCCTGTGAGTTGCATCTTGGGCATTTTAAGGTTCTGGGCTAATATCCAATAATCAGTGAGTGAATACCATGTGTGTTCTTTTGTGATTGGCTTACCTCACTCAGTATGATAATTTCTAGTTCCATCCATTTACCTAGGAACCTCTCAAATTCATTGTTTTTAATAGCTGAGTAATACTCCATTGTGTAAATATACCACATTTTTTTAATCCATTCCTCAGTTGAAGGACATCTGGGTTCTTTCCAGCTCCTGGCTATTATAAATAAGGCTGCTATGAACATAGTTGAGCATATGTCCTTATTATATGTTCGAGCACCTTCTGGGTATATGCCTAGGAGTGGTATAGCTGGATCCTCGGGTAATGCTATGTCCAATTTTCTGAGGATCCGCCACACTGATTTCCAAAGTGGTTGCACCATCTTGCAGTCCCACCAACAATGGAGGAGTGTTCCTCTTTCTCCACACCCTCGCCAGCATCTACTATCACCTGAGTTTTTAATCTTAGCCATTCTGACTGGTGTGAGATGGAATCTCAGGGTTGTTTTGATTTGCATTTCCCTGACGACTAAGGATGCCGAGCATTTCTTTAGGTGCTTCTCGGCCATTCGAGTTTCTTCTGTTGAAAATTCTTTGTTAAGCTCTATACCCCATTTTTTAATAGGGTAATTTGGTTGCCTGGAGTCTAATTTCTTGAGTTCTTTGTATATATTGGATATTAGCCCTCTATCAGATGAAGGATTGGTAAAGATCTTTTCCCAATTTGTTGGTTGTCATTTTGTCCTATTGACAGTGTCCTTTGCCTTACAGAAACTTTGCAATTTTATGAAGTCCCATTTGTCAATTCTCGATCTTAGAGCATATGCCATTGGAGTTCTGTTCAGGAACTTTTCCCCTGTGCCCAAGTATTCGAGGCTTTTCCCCACCTTCTCTTCTATTAGTTTCAGTGTATCTGGTTTTATGTGGAGGTCCTTTATCCACTTAGATTTGAGCTTTGTACAAGGGGATAAGAATGGATCAATTTTCATTCTTCTACATGTTGTCCTCCAGTTGAACCAGCACCATTTGTTGAAAATGCTGTCCTTTTTCCACTGGACAGTTTTAGCTCCTTTGTCAAAGATCAAGTGACCATAGGAGTGTGGGTTCATTTCTGGGTCTTCAATTCTATTCCATTGGTCTTCCTGCCTGTCTCTGTACCAATACCAGGTAGTTTTTATCACTATTGCTCTGTAGTACAGCTTGAGGTCAGGGATGGTGATTCCTCCCGAAGTTCTTTTATTGTTGAGAATAGTTTTCGCTATCCTAGGTTTTTTGTTATTCCATATGAATTTGAGAATTTCCTTTTCTAACTCTGTGAAGAATTGAGTTGGGATTTTAATGGGGATTGCATTGAATCTGTAGATTGCTTTTGGCAAGATGGCCATTTTTATTATATTAATCCTGCCAATCCATGAGCATGGGAGATCTTTCCATCTTCTGAGATCTTCTTCAATTTCTTTCTTCAGAGACTTGAAGTTCTTGGCATACAGGTCTTTCACTTGCTTGGTTAGATTCACACCAAGGTATTTTATATTATTTGCAACTATTGTGAAGGGTGTCATTTCCCTAATTTCTTTTTCAGTCTGTTTATCTTTCATGTAGAGGAAGGCTACTGATTTGTTTGAGTTGATTTTATAACCAGCCACTTTGCTGAAGTTGTTTATCAGGTTTAGGAGTTCTCTGGTGGAAGTTTGGGGGTCACTTAAGTATACTATCATATCATCTGCAAATAGTGATATTTTGACTTCTTCCTTTCCTATTTGTATCCCTTTGACTTCTTTTTGTTGTCTAATTGCTCTGGCTAAGACTTCCAGTACTATATTGAATAGGTAGGGGGAGAGTGGGCAGCCTTGTCTAGTCCCTGATCTTAAGGAAGTTAATTTTAAGAAGCACCTTGGAGTGTAGTTCTATTATTGTTGCTGTGATAAAATCTCATGGCAGAAGTAACACCTACGAGAAAGGGCTTATTTGGCTCACAGTTCCGGGTTACAGTCCATCATGGGGGAAATCAAGCTGTCAGAAAGTTGAAGCAGCTAGTCATACCCACAGTCAAGAACAGCAATGGATTAATGCTGTGTACCTACTTGTGCTCAGCCCCTCTCCCTCTTCATACATATAGAGACCAGGACCCAAATCCAAGAACTGTCTACATGAGTGGGTCCTCCTGCTTCAATTAACAAAATCAAGACAATCTTCTGCAGATCTGGCTACAGGTCAATACCATCAAGACAATTCCAATTGAAATTCTTTTCCCAGGTAATTCCAAATTATATCAAGTTGACAATTAAAACCAATCACCATAGAGTAGATTTTAGGTGAGATTAACAGTGAAATTAGCAAGCTTTTAGTAGAAAAGATCACCCTAATGTAGGCAGACGTCATCTAATCAAGTCCTGTATACATGAAGATGGCCAAATTCTACCAGACTATCTCAATATCAGCTCCCCTAAATATCTAACCTTCTGATCTGATACCAACTATTTGGATCTGATACTATTTATAATATGCTTCTGTTTCTCTACAAAGGAGGTATAAAGTAGGCAATTTCATAATGGTAAAGAACAGTAGGTGAGTTGGGGATGGTGATTTTAATCCCACCATTCCGGAGGATTTGTGGGAGCTCTTGAGAGTTCAAGGCTAGCCTGGTCTACATATTGAATGTCAGCCAGAGCTACATAATAGACCATGTCTCAAAAAAATTACAAGCATATATATATATGTGTGTGTGTGTGTGTGTGTGTGTGTGTGTTGTCTGAGGTAGAAATTTCTGTTTTCTTTGGAAACTCAGTTGTGTCACATGATGCTTTCCTGGAAACTGTATTGTAAGAGGATGTTTTGCTGAAGGGAGAGGTCATGTGATGCTTTGCTGGAGCAGATGCTTGGGAGAGTGTGTGATGTTTGAAAAGAGTTATAAGTAGAACCCCCGCAGACAGTGAAAGGATGCTCTTGCATTGCTATACCTTACAACACTTTGCTGGATTTTGCTGGCCTTGCAATGCTTTGCTGCTTTTTGCTCGTCTTCTTTGTAGAGAGAAATATGCCAAAGGACTTTTCATGGTATTCCTGCTGATTCATGTCATTTCTGCTGACTCTTGTCAATTTGGCTGAACCTTGTGGTTTCTGCTGGATTGATCCAATGCTACTGATTCTTGTTTGGTGTTTGCTATTGGACTGGACTGCTGATATCCTGACAATGAAGATGGAATTACCCCAAAGAACTACTTGTAAAGTAATCCTTTAATCCCCTTGTCTACAACCCCCTTGTCCTACAAACCTTTTTTTTCCCTACCTCTTATTGATGGGCGAGAATGGAGGTCAAACATTCTAGAACCCTAAATAAAATAGGGTTTGAAAAACCTAAACCTACAGTGACTTGAATAAGAATGTCCTATAGGTTCGTATAGGTGTGGCCTTGTTGGAGTAGGTGTGGCCTTGGAGAAATATTTCACTGGAAGAGGCCTTTGAGGTTTCAAAAAAAACATGCCATACCCCATCTCCCTTTCCCCCTCCCTCTGCCTACAGATCAGGCTGTAGCTCTCAGATATGGCTGCAACAACAACTGCCTACAAGCCGCCATGTTCTCTGTTATGATGATAATGGACTAAACCTCTGAAACTGTAAGCAAGCCCTTAATTAAGCGCTTTCCCTATACTAGTTGCCTTGGTCATGTAGTCCCTTCACAACAATACAACAATGTCTACAGCATAAGCCATCCAGAAATGAAGAGGTCTGATCTAAACAATACACATTCAAAACAGACTGCATAAGAGGGTAGAGTAATGGAGATGAAGTTTTGAAAAAAATCAGAATAGTAAATCTGAGAAGATATCTTTACAAATGTTTATTAAGGTAGATAAGAAATAAATAAGGGGATAGTTGAAGACTAATGAGCTTTGCCTTCCTGTCTTTCAGTGTATCTAACTTTGTCTAGAAAACAAATACCCACTTTATTGATAGAGTTCTCAGGGAACATTTGTACTAGTACATTATGTGCTTGGGTCACAAAAGGAGCCTCAAAAAAATTCTAAGAAATTAAGCTTGCACAAATTATATTCATTTAGAAAAAGCAACAATAACAAAAGGTGATATTTAAAAATATCTATTAATAAAAATTAATATCTTTTAAATACTTAAAAAGTACTTAGTATTTAAAAGAAATCAAAAGATAAACTATAATAAATTTTTTTGATTATGTCTCTGTGGCAAAATTTTAAATCCCGGATGAAAAAGACTTTCTTTAACAATTTAATAGTTTATTCCTGTTGGGAATCTGAAAGTAAAAATCAACTCAGGACTTTAATTATCTAACATTTATGGTAGTTTTGGACTACATAAATGTATCAAACTTGGCTTGAAATCAGGTGTGTAGTCACTGGAATTATTTACTTAACACTTAATCATTCTACCTGGAGCCAAGGTTCATTTTGAAAAGGCTTGTATTTTCAGTGTCATTCTAAGATGGTTTGGATGAGATCATGTGTTAGAGGATTGGTCTTCGGTGGGATAGTATTGGAGGGCAGTAGAACCCTTTAGACCTAGACACTACTGGGAGGAAACGAGATCACAGGGGTATTGGTTTTTGAAGGTAGTATTCCTGGCTTGTTGGTTAGTTTTTTCAGAATGGCTTGTTGCAGTTGGGGAGATCCTGAGTCAGTAAGGTGCTTGCCACATAAGAATGAGGACTTGAGTTCAGACATCCAGCATCCACTTAAAAAGTGAGAGGTATCTGTGATCCTACTGTTGGACACAACCTCTTTCGAACTAGGAAGGGTAGTTTAAGACTAAAGTAATTATCTATTATTATTTAAAATTTTGGAGGAAAGGGATCTATTGATGCTTTCAAAATTTAACTACCAATTAGAATTTTAAAAAGAAATCAGGACATCAAGATAACTTATCAGCATAGATAAGTTATATTACTCTATATTAGAAAATGGCTGGGCATGGTGGCACATACTTTTAGTCCTTGGGAAGCACTGGCACAAGAATCTCTCTGTAAGCTCCAGTCTAGGCCAGCCAAGGCTACATAGAAAGAGCTTGTCTCAAAGAGAAAAAAGTTGGGGGAAAAAAGGAAAGCAAAAAGTAGAAAGTGGCATTTTAATGTCAAGAAAAATCACACAACATCTATAAATTAATAAAGAATGAAGACGTCTAGGAGCTGGTGTACAGCTCAGTGCTAGAGTGCTGGTGGAGCATGCCCAGGACCTGGGCTTTCATTCTCAGCATGCACACCCCTATCAAGATTTATTACTATTAAAGGACATTAGAAAACAGCTCAATAAATAAAGCAAAATATCATGCTAACAGATGGGCTGATTTAAATGTAAACTATTTAATTCCTCTAAAATTAATTTACAGATCAATATAATTCTAATAAAACTTTGAGAGATTTTTGGAGTGAAACCAGTAGAATAAATTGTATCTGGCAAATATTTCAGGGCAATTTTAGAAAGCAAAACAAAGCAATTGAAATCTTTAAGCCAAGGGAGCAAAATACAAAGTTAGACCTGTGTATACACAGGGGTTTGACATATAGGGTCTGGATGCCACAAATTTCTGAAGAAATGATGAATTATTTAGAATTAGATATTGGAAATAAGAAAATACAAGAGATTCATATTTTTATTACAGAAGAAACTCTGACTATATTAAATATAAATGTCAAATATGCAAGAAAATATAGAACACCAAGAAAAGAAAATTTCTTTCATAAACACTATAGGCTAGGTTCTCTGGAAAACAAACTCAAAAGACTTCAGATGGAAGTTTATCAGATCTTGGAATCCAGACATATGGAGGATTAAAGGAAGCAAGCTAGGTGGTACAGTTTTCACAGAAGCTTCCGCTGATCTCCTGAAAGAAGCATGGTGCTGGGACAGGCCCTGCAGAGGTTGGGCAGAACTTCTGTTATTTGTATTGACACATGTTGGGAAGCAGGCTACCCTAAGGAAGAGGCACCACTGATCAGGAGCAACGCTGGACCTGCTGCTGCTCTGAGAGTGGGTGTACTCATATCTCACACCCAGAATGAGATGATTGGATCATATAGTACTCTATTTTTAATATTGTGAAGATCTGCAGCACTGTTTTCCATACAGCAACACCATCTTACATGCTCACTAACACTAATGAATATGAGGTGGTAGCTCAGTGTTGGTTGTTATTCCTTTAATCCAATTTATTTTAAAGGTAAAATTAATACCAGGCATGGTGGCCCATTGTAGATGGAGGTGTTTCCCTAATTGGCTTTTGATTTTGTCAATAAAGATGGCAGAAGCCGATCCTTGGGTAAAGGAGGATTTCCAGGTCATAGGAGGAAGAGGGGTAGCCTCCGCCACCGGTGGAATTCTGATATAGGATAGCTGATGAATTTAGGGCAATAGATTCCGGGCCCAGCAGTTGTGTTATCTGGCTAGTTTTAAAATATTAATGCTGTCTGGCGTTTTCCATCCTTGGAGGTGGGCAGGAGAAAAGGCACAACTGGGGCAGACTTTGGTGGAGCTAGCCGCCGGGTGGTTGACTTGTGGAGAGATAGTGCACTTTCCTGCGTTCATGGGAAAAGCATCAGAGCTGAATGAGACTGGGCAGCTTGACTAAGCTAGCCTTTGGGGCAGAGTAAGACAGCTGTTGCTGGCAGCTGATCTCGGAGCATATCCAGGGCTATAAATTACGTGCTACAGCTCACACCTTTGAAATCCAGCACTCAGGAGGTAGAGGCAGAGGCAGGTAATCTCTTGAGTTCAAGGCCAGCCTGGTCAAAACAGTGAGTGATAGGTAGCCAAGGATACATCATAGAGGGACAAAACAAACAAACAAACAAACACCTAAACAAACTGCCCAATCAAAGGGGGAAAAATCCCCAAAACAACAACAAAAACACAAAAACTTCCCCAGAATAAAATTATCTTATTATAAAAGCAACACATGCTCATTATAGAAAGTTGAGGAAAGGAAGGAAAGTATAATGAAGAAAATCTCTTGCACTTCTGATATTTCAAGATGATTGGTGTTAACGTTTTTAGCTTGGTCTTCAGAGTTTTGTTTTGTTTTTTTTTTCTGCCCATATATACCCATGGCTACTGATAAAATTCATCAAAAGGCCTCCTGTTTTCTTATGAATATATCCTGTACCAGGTCCTACCTGCCCCTGAGTGAAAGCACCCTAAACAACTTGCATAGCTATATTTTAGCTTTAAATGTACTTAAAATCATAATCCTGAGAGCATACTATTTGGTAGACTAAATGTGGTTAGAACAAAACTTACTTAGTTCCTATTGGAGAGTTGTTTATGAAGTTTTCCTGCCAAAAATACTTGTACATAAACCGTCCTACATATTTACAATGTTTTCTTTTGATACATTTCTAGAAATTACCTTGAAAACAAACTGTTTAATGACTGCTTATTGTACTGTCTGAATTGTGTTCAGAAATGAAAATATATTGTCACAATGCAGTGAAATAAATGCACTCATTACCTCTTTTCAAAGAGAACGTTAAAACACAAGACTTGAATTTACTTGATTAGGGTCACAGAAATGGAAAAGGTAGGCCTGGAACTTGAATGGATAGCCTGGGCTATGGTGATTCAAGTACAGGATAGATAGATGCTAGAAGAGTTTAAGAATAAGTACACCTTATATCACTAGTGAAAGAGAGCCTGACCATTAGATTATTTCCAAAAGGAGCTGAAATCATCCAAAAACAAACTTTTTTGTTTTGTTTGCTTGTTAGAATATTTTCTTGTCAGGACAATTATTATTCTAACAGGATGTACAGTGTTTGTTACTGAGCTTAACTCTAGAGGATAATACAAATTTACATTTAATCTATGGATGGCAATGTTTTCGTGTCCTTTTAGTTTAGATTTCAAGGCACCCAGGACAATGCTTCTCTGTGCTTTACTTTAGGATCCTTAGACAGAGGTGATGGCCTTTGTCTACTTCTTCATGTGGATGTTAAGGTCGATAATCTAGTGAGCTCTTTGAATTAAAATGTACGAGAGTTAATGGCAGAATATTACTTTCCCTTTTAAATTTAACTCAAAATTTCTGTTATTTTAAATAGAACAAATTTAGAAACACAAGATACCACTTTATATAACTGCACTTACAAATGGGAGTAAAAGCAGGGCGAGTGAGGAATGTTCGGCTTCTTCATTAAAGAAGTCTAATTTCAGTGTCTTAATATGTATAATTTAGCCAAAGAGAGTATACAGGAACAACACTGGGAAGAAAAAAAATAAATTTTAAAAGGCTAACATGTTACTAATTGTGTTATTTGGCCTTTTATTACTGTAACAAAATACTTAGATCAACATAAAAAGAGGGAAGGTTTATTTTGGCTCACAGTTCATTATCAATTGCTCAGTTGCTTTGGCCCTGTGACAGCATAGCACACCGTTGTGGATGCTCATGACATTTGAGAAAATTCTTACTTCATAGTTATTGAGACTGTAATGTTTATGTTCCTCAAGTCCCCAAAGAGTGCTTGGCACACAAAAGTTACCCAAGTTCAATAAAGGAATGATCTACCCACATTCCAAAGGCAGAGCAGACCTGTGACCTGCTGTGCATAAAACCCTGCTCTCTTAATTTCTCTTCCCCCCGCCCCTCCCTCCCGTTTTATATTCAGGAACCATTTCTTATCTACAGGTGGTAAAAGTGAAAGCTGGTGGTTGGGGGACAGTGGCGGGCGGCAGGGTTGGTGGTGGTAGTGATGGTGGTGATGTTCAGGTAGTGGGAGAAAGCATGACATTTGTATCAGCCAGTTGCTATGGGTGCAAAGAAAATTAGAAAACTAGATCTGCCCGATTTTTGGTTATCTCCGGATGTCATTCATGCAGAACAAAGGAAGACACTTCCTTAGAAGCAGGATTTGGTGAGGCGCCAGTAGGATGCTGTGGTGGAAAACCTCCACATCCGCTTTTTGCAGACTGTAGTGTAGCTCCATCCGGTGGGAGGAGGACTCACTTCAAGTTTCAGCCACACTAACCACTGAGCAAGGCAAATGCCAAGAGAGCTGCTAACCAAGATCCAGATTCCTCCTATGGGATTTAAAGTACAGGAAACCAAGCCGGGACAGGCGGTCCAAGCACATAGGGGCGTGGAGACTGAAGAGGAGTGCTGGCGTGGCATGCTGCTTTCAGTCCTTAGGCAAAGGTCGCCCCAGGTCGAGGGCTGGGCCCTGGAAGAGGGTAAGGTACCACGCAGTGCCAAAGGGCCACCACCTCCCTACTGTTCTCGATTCTTCTGGAGAATTCTGAGTTGCGAACTTTCATCCTTGCCCTGGACTGTTCATATTAAACTGCCCTTTCTTTTTTGCTGGAGGTGGGGTGGCAGTGGGGACAGTTGCCAGTGAATGAGCGACACACACCTATGGAATACCCTCAAACTCACAAATAAGGCCCGAACGGCTAAAATTACCCCTAAGAAACTAAACTGCAAAACTGCAACTCTTGCCTCCTTGCTGGGACTAAATGGCCTCCTGTTCATGCCAGCGAGTTTTCCAGTCGAACGACAGGAGACTCAAATCTACAGGGACCGTCCTGTCATGTTAAAGTTCAAATATCTGAGGAAAAAGAGAACAAGCGAAGGGAATCCGCGTGAGGCGATGCGTCAAGCTCCGCACTCAAACCTTCTAGAAGTGGGAAATCTAAGACGTCCGCGCGTCGCGGTGTGCAGCTTCCTTTCCTCTCAAAACCCTAGAAACCAGCGGTGCGTGCCTGCTTGTCAGGAGTGGTGCTGGAGGAGAGACGAAGCTTGCCGGAGAGGCGAGCCCCCAAGGGCGAGGCGTCCTCTTAGCGCTCCAGTTCAAGTTTCGGTGGAAACTTTCTCGCAGAGGCTCCGCCCCCTTCACCTAGGAAACCCGTGCGCGTTGTAGTGCACGCAATCTGAGTCTCTGGAGCACCTGGCAGAGGCGGGTCTGGGAGGCAGGGCGGGGCTTGCTGGGGGCGGGGTCTGAGGCGGCAGAGGCCCTAGGGGCGGGGCCTGGGCGCTCTCCCCTGAGTCGCCCGGCAGGTTGGGCACCGCCCCTGCCACCTCCCTGCCTAGACTTCTCGGAGGGTGCGAGCTGTGGGGCGGGGACCGACCCGAGACCTGCGAAGCTCCGCCACCGGCTGACGCGCTGGAGAAAAGTTGTTCCTCGACCTTCTCTCGCTGGGTAATTTGTCCCCGGGTCTTCAGGGTGTGTTGAAGCCAGGGCTGGAGGTCACCGCGCCCAGACGCGCGAGGGCAGCTGCCCCAGCGCCAGGAGTTGGGTGTTGGGCCCGGAGGAGCCGGCTCAGTTCTCTGTTGTGCTCTGTGCACTGGCCGCTCGGTTGTTTGCCCCCATCCCGGACAGCCGCACAAACTTTCTGACTGTCGAGGGGACACAGCGTGGCAGGAGAATCCGCGACCGTACGCAGGTAAGAAATCTGTGCTTGGAGGATTGCTTTTATTTTATTTTAGGGTGTTGGAGGTGGAAGAGGCTGTCCTGAGAACCTCCTTCCTGCATCCTGCTGAGTGGCAGGAGCAGGTTTTGGAGAGAGGACCGGCAGGACGGCTGAGAAGGTTCCAGCCTAAAGCCCTGTGACTGCCCGGGACGCTGAGGGCTCCTGCAGGCGACGTTACTCATGACCGACCCTGGGTGAAGAGGGCCAGCTTGTTTTGACTGAGGAAGATGTCATCAGGCTCTCCACCCCCTTTCTCGGTCCTTTGGGTCGTAGCGCCTGGGTCCCCAAGGGATAATTGGCAGAGACGATGAAATCTGGATCTGTCTTCCTCTCCAAACCTTTCCTGGCATACACCGGAGACGGAGGCGGTGCCACTGGACTTGCAGCACTTTCCTGCTGTGAGGAATTTATTGTTGGCTGGCTGTTGCTCAATTTCATAAATTCTCTGATGAAACTGAATTTGAGTTATGGTTATCAGTGCGTGTGCGTGTGTTTTCCCTGACTTCAACAAAGCTCTCTTGTTAACCTCACTCATGTGAGGTTAGCTAGCTATTGTTTTATTTCAGGGTCAGGTAGATGAGGTGTTTGGTGGTGACGGCTACTGTGGTTGCTTGGAGTTTTGGAGTGGGTCCTGAGAATTAGCCCAGGTTGGCTTTAGCCTCCTGTACTTGACAGATCAGCTGTCATCCATTCTACAGGTGCTGCAGCCTTCCAGATACAGAGATACCACATCCCCTTCTCCAAGGGAAAGAGCTCCAAACCAGGCCGCTTTCAGGAGGAGGAAAGGTGGGAAAGGTGGCAGACCAATTGTTGCTTTCTTCAGGTTCGGCCTACTACTCTACTCATCTGTTGGCTGCTCTGAGAGGGCCCTGCTATCCAGTTCATCTCATTAGGAAGTCAGCTGCTTTCAGCTAATAGCCATAGCAGCTCTGATGAAATTATATAGGTCATTGAAAAATAATTCCTGCTTAACCACCTTTATCCTGTTGATTAGCAAGGGGAAGATTTTCCCTCCTTGATGTACCTGTCTGACCTCTCTTGTGCACCTGGCACTAGATAGCACGAAGCTGCCTAGACCTAATGGACCCTAGCCAATGTCCTCATTTGGAGAATGTCAGTGGTCTTCTTGGGACAGAAACTGAGTGAGAGATTCAGTCCAATACGGCAAACAGGTTGGCTTTACTTTTCAGATATTAAAGACTGATTTCTTTGAACACCAACAAATTCTTTCTCATGACACTAACAAGAATTTTGTCCATCTTTGTTTTGATACAAGTTAAGGTTGAGGTCCTGCTTGTTGTTTGTCTTATAGTTTTAGGAATAAGATTAAATTACATGGGTGGAAGGGCAAGAGAGGCTGGATCTCAGAAGTGGATCCAGAGTGCCTGAGAGTGGTTTAGTCATTTAGGCTCACCTGTCCAGCTAGCTTTTTCTTGCTTCTAACTGCTGGATGGTTCTGTACCTCCCAGGTTTGGTTCAGAGCTCTTTCTGAGAAGTTCTTTCTCTAGCAGAACTTTAAGAGTCAATAGCGATAAACTAAGAAACAAATGTACAAACGTATGTAGCAAGGTGGGGGTGAGGAGAGGAAACAGTGAGTAGAATTATGAGCTTGTGTTACTTTTTTCTTTCTACAAGGTTTTAAAGTCAGTGTCTCACACTTGCTAGGGAAGCACTCTATTTCCGAGTGACATCCTTTGCTACTTCTAAGAGGAGACTTTGGTGAAGAGTATCCCTCCTGTGTGAAAATATTACAAAGTGACCATCTCTGATCTTTGCTTAGACCCCTGACCTTCATTTTCTGTGCACTTTTCCACTGGCCTGTCCAAAAGGCAGACCCTCAGACTCTGGCTTTGAAGCTCAGTTTATAGCTACTTCATCTTTATTCTCACCAAAGTCCAGGCTGTAGTTAATAGCCTACAGAGAGGGATGGTGCTCAAAGAGTGAGCAGAACTCCAAGGATTTTGTGTATGGATCTGTTGGATAGCACAGTAACAGAAACAAACCTTTCTACAGTATCATGATTGACAGGTGCTTTCAGGCTGCCATATTTAAGCTGTGTAATGTGAACACCTTTCTGTAAGTACATTGTACTTAGACTCCACAGGAGGAACAGATGAGGCTCGGAGTTGTAAAAGAGTCTTATTTAGGACACACTTAGGTTCTGGGAATAGTGTACTTAGACTTGAATGTAAGATTTTTGATTTACGGAGCGTACTTTGAATTTTTTTTCCCTGTTACAATTCATTAAGTTTTTGGATGTAAAATGAGGTTTTATTTTTTGTTTTATTTAGAAGGGGTATGTGTGTGTGTGTGTATGTGTGTGTGTGTGTGTGTATATATGTGTATGTGTGTGTTTTGGAAGCCAGAGGACATTAGGTGATTTTCTCAGTATCCTTCACCTTATTTTTTGACACAGGATCTTGTATGATCTCGATCCTGAGGGGTTTGCCTGTCTCCACCTCCAGCACTGGGATTGCAGGTTCACTGACACTATCATTGACCTTTTTACTTGGTGCTTAGAGCATGCACGTTGCTGATCAAACTATCTCCCCAGCCCAATACGAGAATTTATTAAAATGTACTTATTTATTTATTTGAGTGTGAGAGAGTGAAAATGAGAGCCAGAGAACACGTTAGTGCCCCGGTGCATGTGTGGAAGTCAGAGGGCGATGTTTGTGGAGTTGATTCTCTCCTTTACATGGATCCCAGTGTAGGAGCGCAGTTCATGAGGCTCATTCTTCAAGCTTCCTTAGCCTCTGAGCCATCTGTGGCCAGCCCCAGGTCTTATCCTTATTAACCCAAATGAGAACTCCTGTGGAGACAGGACAGAAGGAGTATGTACACACACACACATACACACACATATTTGATGGAAAAAAATCCACAACAAAACCCCCAAGCCCAACCCAAATGTAGTGATAAGTATGTCCTTTAGAAGCACTGGAGTAACTACAGGAAGATATAGCTGTGGGTTTCAGAGTCTTTTAAAAGATGTTTTTTGTAGGAGAGGAAAATATAACTCAGGGTAAAGACGTAAATTTAGGCAAGAGTCTGCTGAGCTTGGCTGTGCATTTTATGATATTAGATAATGCCTTATTCTGTGTGTATGCTTTTTTTTTTTTTTAATCTTTTGGCAAGGATAGACTCAGAGTCTGTTGTCAGATTTTAGAGCTAGTGGGGACCACTGAGACTGTTCATTTTCCATTCTCTCATCCCGCTGGTGGGGAAGCCGAGGTGTTGACTTTTACATGATGTATTTGATATCTTGTTATAGTAGAGATGAGACCCTCTCTCTTACATTCTTTTCCAGGCAGGTAGAAAATTATCTCATGTTTACAATCCTTCAAACACCTTTCCAGCATATTAAACTTTTTAAAGTTCTTTCTTTTTTTTACAATGTTGAGATAGTCACAGGACTATAAATTTAGAGACATTATCTATTATTCCTTGTATTTCCAATATAAAAACACTTCCAATACTGTTAGGGTTTGAAGAATGCATACTTTTTGCTGTTAAGTCTGTGGTTACTTTTGCATAGAATTGGTTTATCTGCAACTATTTAGAAGCTGACAGTATTGCTCAGTTGAATTTGATAAACTTAAAATTTGAAGCCCACTTTTATCCTGAGAGTGTTACTAGAACAGGCACTATAAAGGCTTTTCCAGTATCTACGGTGTTGCATAAATATTAATTTCTAAGAGTAAGGATAACACTGCCTTCTGAAATAAAAGTTGAGATATTGTCAATGAATTGTAAAGATTTCTCTATTCTTTATAAGATTTTTGCCTACTTTTGATTATATTACTAACATAGAATGGTTATTTTTCTGATTATGTATGCTATATATTATTCAGAATAAAAAGCTAGGTATTAGCTGGTCAGTGGTGGTGCACACCTTTGATCCTAGCACTTGGGAAGCAGAGGCAGGTGGATTTCTGAGTTCGAGGCCAGCCTGGTCTACAGAGTGAGTTTCAGGACAGCCAGGGCTATACAGAGAAACTCTGTCTCGAAAAAAACAAGCAAAAAAAAAAAAAAAAAAAAACCAAAATGAAAAAAAAAGCTAGGTATCAATGAAATGTAATGTTGAAAATTAAGAGTATATTGTGATCTTATCTTCTGAAAAAACTGATGTAAGTACATGTATTTTTTTGTCTTAAAAATTTCCTTATAAATATAATAGCTGATACTGAATCCTGGTGTATATCCAGAAAATTTTCTTAAATTAACTCAATTTAAGAAATTTTATTTAAAATTTATATATTTAAGAAATTTACTCAAGAAACTTTAAAAGAACCTTTAAATAAAATTTTTAAATAAGTTATTTCTTAAAGTATATATTTGCTGTTAACAGTGAGTTATACTATGTAACTTTCAAGTTTAGTTTTATTTACTTGTTTATTTTGCTGAGCTGAGAATGCCACCTCAAGGCCTCATATATGGTAGGCATATGTTTCTTTCACTGAGCTACCCTTCCAGACATTGTTTTTTATTTTTAATTTGACAATGCATTTTAAAAGGGTTTCCATGATTGTGCTTGTAGGTGACCCTTGTGTCTTTTTGCATTGCTGTTCAGGACTGTATTGAGTAACTGTACACTGGGCTGTTTAAATAGCTTTCTATTCTTGGGAATCTTGGTGGTTCCCTATGTCTTCCATAAATAGCTCTAGAAATCACCTTTGTAATTCTTTACAGAACACATGTGTGCTTTCAGTAGGAAAAGTTTATGGGATAGACATCGATATGAAAATGTCAACTTTCCTTGATTTATACTTCCAATAGTGTCTCTTTAATGTTTAGTGACGTTAACACCTTTTTTCTGATTGTACAAGGCTGAGGACAGGGGAAGTCACCACAGTGCAAAGCTCTTAGGTGGGGGTCACCTCATTTTCTTACATTTCAGGTTCTTTCGGTTTTAGTGTTTTGCCCAAAGAGGAGGAAGTAATGGATAACAGGCAAAAAATAACTCTGCAGTTGAATGATCTGTTAATTAGCTTTTATAAAGCATAAGTTTTCTTTTTTCAACATTTTCATCAGAGCATCATTCTAGGACATGCCATTAAGGAGTTGAGAGAAATCCAGTAGGGTTTGCAGAATGCCAAGGGAATGCATTTTGGCTCCTCTCTTCATATTGTTAGAGTCGCTTCTTGGCCATGGATTGATGATAGGATCTTTGGGCTTGTAGAAAGTATCAGGAATTCTCTCTCTCTCTCTCTCTCTCTCTCTCTCTCTCTCTCTCTCTCTCTGCCTGTGTGGTGTTTATGTGTGGTGTGTGTGTGTATAAAATGTGAAATGGGAGGGGTGGGAAGAACATTCCAGGGTTTTCTTGTGGAAAGTTTTTATTGATCATCATGAAGAGGTGATTAAGGGCAGGAGAGCTCAGTGGTTAGGAGCAAGCACATACTGCTCTTCCAGTGGACCTAAGTTCAGTTCCAAGTACCCACATATTCTCAATCATCTGTAACTCCAGTTCCAGGGGCTCCAATGCCACTTCTACCACTTAGGGTACCAGGCATGCATATACATATGATGTATATATAAATATACAGGCAAACCTTGTTACAGTAAAATTTTAAATCGGCAGCACCCGATCTGTTTTGTGGTATGGCCTCGCCAATTTCCTGACTAGGCAAGGCCTGAGGCCATGACCGGAGGCGTGCACTGCTGCTCAACTCTGACCGCAGCTCATGCTGGCCCAAAAGCGCTGGCCCTGCCACCTACAAGACACCAGCGTGGGAGATTGGCAGAGCCAATCCACACTGTTTCCACAAGGTTGGGCTGAACCCAGACCATCCTGCCATCCACGCGGTACCCGGTAGAAATGAGACTCTTTTGTTTAAAGATTATCCAATAGCTTTATACATTTGGTAATGCTCAAATATCAAGATGCCCACACAATTGGAAATGTTAACCAATTAACTAACCTATATATAAGTTGTTACCCAGGACTGCTCTCGATACATGGGAGGCTCTCCATGGCTCCTACATCTCTGTCCTCTCTCTTAGCTCCTCCCCTTCCTTCTCCTTCTCTCCTCACTCCGCCTACCTCTCATACAGCCCAATCGCTGAGCTTTATACAAATGTAGTGGGAGGATATCCCACTACAAATCCTCTCATACACATAACATAAAAATAAATCTAAAGGGAGTTGATTAATATTTTAATTTTGTTCAGCTCTAATTCTATTGAAGATGTTCATGTTATTTCTCAAAATGAGAGTCTTTGGTTTTGTTTGTGTGTGTGTGTTTTTTTGTCTTAGATCTATTTTCTTGGCAGTGTATTATAATGATTATGGGGGAATATATTTACATATATAGATTTCCACATGTACATACTGTATATAGGTACATGTATATATAATACTCTATGACTACACATGTGTACATACATTCATAATACAGTGATTTATTACATTTTAAAATATATTGTTTGAAGATCACTTAACAGAAAACTTTTTGTGTTTTCTGCATCTTTATTACCAAATATTTCTTCTTGCCTTTTTTCTTTTTCTTTTTTTTCTTTTTTTTTGAGACAGGGCTTCATATGAGCCCAGACTAGCTTCAAACATGCTGTATAATTAAGGCTGACCTTGAACCCCTGATTCTTTGGTATTTGCCTCGAAAGTGCTGGGTTTGCAGGTGGGCACTGCCATGCCAGGCTTGACTTTTTAAAAATCTGTGTATATATATGAGGGTGTGACTGTACATGTGTGCCTGTCTGTGGAGGCTGGAGGACAACCTTGAGTGTCACCTTTAGCAGTGCCAACCTTCTCCTTTGAGACAGGTCTGTCACTGGCCTGCAGCTCACAGGCCAGCCAGTGAGCCTCAGGATCCCCCTGTCTCTGCCTCCCAGGTAGTGGGATTAGAAGTGTGCTAACATCCCTGGCGTTTCTCTGTGTGTTTTCCAACCCATGTCCTCATGCTTTCATGGAAGCTCTTTACCTACTGAGCCATCTTCCTAGCTCCTGGTTTTCTTTATCAAAAAATTTTAATAAAAATTTCTTAGATGTGGACTTTATGATTTGCATACATACTTGTTTTGATTTCTTTGTGGGAAAACACAACACATCAAATGTATTATTTTTGGTTATTATCTATTCTATAACACTAGCATTCTTGATATGTTGAATATTTTAAATCTCTCTCTATATATTACAAGGTATTTGCATTTTTGTCTTATTTTAAAGTTATGATATAGTAGTTTAAATGCTTATGAGAAATCTGACAATAGAATTTTTATTAATCTTTGCTTGCCTGGGGAAACATAAAAGTATTTGATATTTACCTATTTAATGTAATAAAAACCTCAGCCAGCTGTGGTGGCCATATCTATAATCTGGCACAGGAGATTCTAGGGCAAGATAATTGCTGCAGATTTGAGGCCAGCCTGGGCTATATAGTGGGCTTGCCTGGGCCACAGTGTGAGACCCATTGCCAATCTCCTTTCTATCTTAAGCCAAAACTCTGAAATCAAAGCCCAAACTCAGTTGGTAATATTTGTTTCTCCTCAGCTAGATGAGGTTTCTTCTGAAGTTGCTCCTTGGACATTTGACTGCCTAGGACTTGGCATGGCCTTTTTGAAAAGTTGCTTTGGATAGTAAGAATTAGCTTCTAGCAGTTGAGAAGTGGTTGAGCTGGCCCATCCTTTTTCCCCCTTAACGTAATCCTCCCTGCTGACTAGTTTTAGGATTGGATTGTCACCAAGGAGAGTGGTCATTCCTTCACAGTGAGTCATAAACTGATTAGGGTTGGCAGTGTTTGCTGATTCAGCCTGCCTGGCTCCTCCCGCCTGGCTCCTCCTACTGTCCTCCCACCCCGGTCAGGCTGAGTCGGCTCTCACCTAGTCTTTCTTCCTAAACTTGCATCTTTATTGCTGACCTTTGAAATCCTGGGCTCTCTTTTCCAGTTCTTCCTTATAGTTCTGCATGTAAATCCTGATATCAAGTTAAACTACAGAGACCTGGAAGTGATAATGTATACCGTAATCCTAGCATTGAAGACCGAGTGGGAGGAGCTACAGTACAAGGCGAGACTGGCTTCATAGCAAGACTATCTCAAAATATATGCACTACAATGCAATGCAGTCCAATACAGTGGACACAGCACAGCGCTACATGATGCAGTGCAACCCAAGTAATGACCCCACATCTTACTCTCCTGTCAGAGTTCCTCCTATGAGGAGAGTCACAGAAATGTTTGTCGTTCACCGTCTGTTGCAGTATCTTATTGCATAGGTAATTATATGTAGTTTATGTCTTGCTTCTGGTTTGCTTTCCTTCTCCTCATCTCCCACTTCCATATCAAGGTCGGTTTAATTTGCTAAAGTGTATCTTTGTTCCTGTTTCTAGTCATAGCCCTTATTGCCCACTGGGTAATGACTCAGTTCAAGGTGTGAAGGCTTGTTTGACAGTCAACTTCCTTAGGCAACACCAGGGTGCTCAGACTCATCCTGGGTGTGTCTGTGGGACTGTTATTTCCGAGTTGGTAGGTTTAGTAATGCAGATTGCTGCATTAATGTGGGTGGGGCTCAGTCACTTACTGAAAGTCAACAAGAGTTTGAGGCAGCAGGAGCTTGTTCCCTCTTACTGTGGTGCCTGGGGATTATTACCTGTGTCTTCCTTCTCTGACTGTTGAGTTAGGGTTTTTAGCCCCAAATGGGAACTTACTGCTTTTCTTATATTCCAACTTTCCAACAGCACACCTTGGGACTTCTTCATCTATAATCACATGTATTAATTCCCAATAATAAATCTGTTTATAAGGCTCCCCCTCTCTCCATCCCTCCCTTCCTCCCTCTCTCCCTCTTCATCTCCATCATCTCCATCTCTCCCATCTCCGTTTTTATCTCCAACATGGCCATCTCCTATCTTCCCATCTCTCTCTTCCATCATCTCCACCCCCACCTCTACCTCCATCATCTTCATCTTCCATCTCCCGCGCTCCATTCCCATGTCACTTATCTCCATCTGTATCACCACCATCATCTCCGTCTTCTCTATCTTCCACCTCCCTTTCTCCACCTCTGCCATCTCCGCCAGCCCCACCTCCATCATCCTCATCTGTCATCTCTTCTCCTGGATATATTTCTTTAAGCCCCCTGACTGATTAGGGCTCCTGTGACCTGATGCCTGTGCAGATGCTCTGTTTGGAGTCGGCTTGTCTGTCCCTCATTCCTGAACTCACTATATATCTCTTCCTCCTCCCTCCTCTTCTAGGCTCAGTCTTTCCTCTTTCCAGGTATGTCAGGAATGCACCCTGTTCCCCATTCATTCTTGCTTGGCTGTCTCCCTGAGGCAATGCCATGCATCTTGGTTCTCTGATGACATCTTAGGAACCTGGGCATTTGATGGCCATGTATCTTTGAAATGTTTTTCCCTTTCTCCAGCTAAAGTATAAACTCTTTAAGAACTGAAACCAAGTTATATACTCAGTATTGATTGATGTTGGTCATAGGTGCTGCAGTAGAGAAAAAGGAGCCCACCAAGATTCTAAACCTTCATTTCTTGAAGGAGCAGAGGGGTTCAGCCTTCTTGGAAAAGACTGGCACCTAGCTAGCTCACCCCAGTTACTTTATTCAAACATTATACAAGGTTAATTGAGGCTGGGAATGATTCCAGCTACCAAAGTTATCTTGCTCTTGCTGCCTGTGAGAGCAGAGGACCCACACAAACGTCAGTCCCTTTTGACCATGGCTAGCCATAATCAGAAGTAAGAACTCCAGGTTTGCTATGACTTAGGACCAAGGGCGGTGCAGCAGCAGGTTCTTATGTAGCACCAAGTGCAGATTCTCTAGACAGACAACATTTCCTCAAGGTTCAAACGGTCTCATAACAATTTCTCAGCCTCTACCCAAACATACTAGAGGCTTTGCTCAAACATGTCATTCAAAGCCAGACACAAAGGCTTTACTGTACATTTCAGTACAGCACACAAATCCTCCCTGTTCTGGGCCTGCCATTTTTCTACTTAGGAGATGGCCAGTTTGCGTTTACCTATTAAGATTTTTTTCTAAGTTCTGAGTGAAGGAAAGGTAAATGAAGGGCTTGCATGACCCCCTTTGCCCTCCCCGATCTTGAGACCATGATAGAAATGTCTAATCATTCTGGAAGGGACTCAACCTCTTCCCTGTGCAGTGCTCTATGGATCACCTGCCAGTTCTTTGAAGTTGTTTCTAGAAAGGACCTTATATATCATTCTTGACTTAGAGACAACCTTTATTAAGGGAAATGAAATTGAGTAGTGTTTAAAGTCCTGTTGAGGGGCCTGAGAGATGGCTCAGCAGGTAAGATGCTTACTGCTCTCACAGAGGACACAGGTTCAGTTCCCAGCAGCCATGGAACTGCAGCTACAGGGAGATTTGGCCTCTGACACCCATGGGTGCTGGCACTTGTGTGTACCCCCCCCCACATATACATAATTGAAAAGGCAGTAAATCTTTGAAGTTCTGTTGAGTCTTTCTTTGGTCCCATAGGCTTCTCTTGTATCTCTTACAATTCTCTTTACTCTGCTTCTGCCGAAGTGTTTCCCCATTTTCCTAAATATTAGATGACACTTCAGGCTAGTAATTTTGAACAAATGTGAAGACGGAATATGGAAATTGAGCTTATGTTCCTAGGAAGTTTGTATATGTCTAATTTTATGACAATTCTATCCCAGCACAGTGTGATATTCTCTCCTACAGTGGGATGTAGTTTTAGAGAATCACCATTGGAAATTTGATCTCATTCTTATCTTTGGCTGGTATTTAAGTTCAGAATATTGCTCAGCCTCTGTGCTTTTAATCTCTGTTGCTCTGTTCTCCTGTGCTCATTTTAAACCTAGCATAGTTGGCTTCGGTTATTATCTTTTGTTTATTGAGTCTCTCCAAATAAGAATTAAATTTCTGTCCTTTATAAAGGACAGATATCACTCTATATTAGCTTTGGCTAAGCTGGCTTATATCTCAGGTCATAGACCAGTGGCCCAGCACTCAGGAAATGCTTATTAATTGAATGAGGGGGGAGTTGCTGGCCGGAGGCCCTTAACCTCTGAACATCTTTGTGACTTAAGTTTTCTGTTGCAGCCTCTGAAATCATTTTCTTTTTTTCTTTTTGCTGCTCAAAACTCATTACAGTTTGAATGTGAAATGTCTGAGCAGATGACTGTGTTGAAGTGCCAGCCCCATCTCAGGCTTCTATTTTGGGAGGCGGTAGAAACTTTAAGACATGAAGAAGCAGGTCACAAGAGGTACCCAAGGGTCATACCTGGTCCTTGGGCTCTTCCTGTTTCAATCTCTTCTTTCTAATTATCATGAGGGGATGAAGTTCCTCTGTCATGTAGCTTCTGCTACCATTAGGTTGTGACCAAACTCATGGACCAAGTTCACCACAAACTCAAACATTTGAAACAATGAGTCAAAACAAACCCTTCCTCCCTTGAGCTGTTTATGTTAGGTGATTTGTCACAGTGATGAGTAAAGCTAGCACATCCCTTCTCTCTAGACTTAGTTTGTGTGTATGTGCATGTGTGTGTGCATGCGTGTCCATCCTACCTGCTTCTCAGGTCTTTATCTTAGTAATAGCCATACTGAGAACCAAAGTTATTTTACATTTTCCTAGAAGTTTACATAGTACTTTCACATGTATGATCTTACCTGAGGTATTTATTGAGTCTGCAGTGGTGATTAGATTCTTTATATGGCCTGCCTGCAATCAAAACCTTCAAGTTAGCAGACCCTTTTGCCATCAAAAGGTAGATGGTAGAGGGATTCCTCTACCATTGAATCTGCTTGATGCTTGCTGTAACCAAATCAATGTAGTAGTGTGCCTCTTTGACATTTTCTTGCCTTGTAGGAGCAGTCATCAACTCCCTCTGAGAGTGTGATGTATGGCATTGGCTTTATGGTAGGAAGGTCTTCAAGTAAAGTGAGGAAAATGAGAAAGGAAGGGAAGAAAGACCACCAACAGACATTTAGGGATGCTTTGTAATGGCAGTCCCTTAGCTCATTGTTCCACAGGTCACTTTGTTACCATGAGCTCCCTCCTGGAATTACAGGCCAGGATCTGAAGAGGCCATGTGAGCGGAAGGATAGGACTGAGTGGGGATGAGAACTAGTGACTTTCAGGTTCTTTGCCAATAAATTGTCTTCCCTGATGTCCTTGCCCTTCTTGGTTTTCCTCTGAAGGGGAAGCTGTTTTCTTCCTAAAGGCCTCCTCTTCTTGCCTCCAAGCCACGGGAGTGCTCAATAACGATTAGCCTGTACGGATGACACAGGGGTATTCCTCTGAGCAAGTGGAGAGCTGTAGGCGTGCCGTACATTGACAGGTGCTCACAAATCTCTTTTTGCCGTTTTGAAATATCACTGCCAGGGGAGTTGTATACAACTTGTTCTGACAGAGTGATCTTAAATATTCATCCCTTTTAGCCATTACTTTAAGAGAAGTGCCAGCATTTAGTCTTCAGGTTGCCAGCAGCAATTCTGAAGAAATCGTATTATAACTTTTTCAAGAGACCTATTTTCACATAGCTCATTTATTTATGCATTAGCTTATTAATATTTTTTAATGATGGAAGAACATATACTTTGGGGTCAGTGGAAATCAACTTGCTAGGTGGTTGTCTTTGACTAGTTATGCCTTCTGGTAAGTTAATTAGCAGTAGTATGTGAGGCTATGTGAGTGTAATGGAAAGAGGATGCAGTTTGAATGTGAATATAGTTCAAATCCTCAATCTTTTTATTAATTAGCATACCATCTACTAATTAGTAAATGGATAAGTTTTTTTTGTTTGTTTGTTTTTTTGAGACAGGGTTTCTCTGTGTAGCCCTGGATGTCCTGGAACTTACTCTGTAGATCAAGCTGGCCTTGAACTCAGAAATCCGCCTGCCTCTACCTCCCAAGTGCTGGGATTAAAGGTATGTGCTACCACTGCCCAAGTTTTTTTTTTTTTTTTTCTTATTCATGTACAAAACGGAGACTTATCTATAAAATGCAATGGCATATATCTGTAATCTTAGCTATTGAGGCTGAGGCAGGAGGATCATGAGTAGAGTCCTTGCCTAGCAAGAGCAAGGCACTGAGTTTGAACCCCAGCACCACAAAAGGGGCATGGGAGAAAGGAGGTAATAATGCCAGCTTGGGAAGTTTCTATGGGGTTTAAATAACATAGCATATGTATATAAATGCTCAGTTACATACAGAGGAATCATTAACACATGCTATTGCTACTTATGTGCTAAAGATCTGTCTAGCACTTTTCCAAGGACTCTGAAAGTAGTTCAATAGATGAATAAGCTATGTCTGCAGAGCTACTGCAGACAGTGACAAATTCATATCTAACACACAGGAAACCAGACAAAAGAAACTGGAAAGATGGTCACAGTCTTCAGACTCATGGTGGGGGCTATATTAGGACTCCTGTCATCTCGTGTTGTTGAGGGGCAGTCACTGGTTCATAGGACAAAAGTGTGAGAGAGATGAGTTGGATCTCAGGAACCTTAGCTGGACAGTTCTGTACTACATATATTTTCTCAGAGAAACCCAAGCCGTCGCACAGTCCTGTACTACATATACTCTCTGCCTCCCATCTCTACCCCTCTTCACATTTGCTTTTTTCACATGGCACAGGATATGACTATAGGAAGCCAGAAATCACCTAGGAAGAGGACTCGACCTTCTGGATTCTCAGTCATCTCAGGAATGGTTCTTGTTCCCCTTGCTTTAGTGTTAGCTCCTGTCCTGTGCTTAGGGGGCAGAGATTACCCAGTAATGTCAGACTTGTCTAGAAATTCTAATGGGCCAGGGAAGAGGAGCTGGATTTGAAAAGAAAGATTGTTCAATCTCAGGAGAAAAGAGGGAAGTTGGACAGCAAGAGTCCAGAGCATATTAGCTCCTGAGGGGGGAAATGGAGCTTGAGCTATTTGCTAGGAGAGGGTGGAGTAGGATGTAGAGGATGAGGACTGCCGAGCAAAGGGCACAGGTGCAGAAGAAGATGGTTTTGTTAGTCAAACAGGACAGGGGAGGAACAGAGTGGATGATTTCAAGGGTTTGCTTCAAGAGTTCCCCGCAACATGATAGGATAGAAACCCAGAGACTGTTAATGAAGCATCATAGTCATACTGGATCCAGACTTTTATTGTTTAATATATGTTTTATGTTGCAGGCCAACTAATTAAAATATTACCCAAAGGGTTATATCAAAAGTGTGTTGAGAAGTTGTGCTCACTGACTGCAGATGAAGTCATTTTAGTAAGCAAGGGGCAGATATACGTCTTGGAACTATCTTAGATGCTAAATACTGTGAAGCTGTAGACCAGGTGCCATCTTCCCTTCTTGGTAAACAAGCAAACAAACAATACAAAATAAATAACAGAAACCTCTAGCTGGGTGTGGTAGCTCATTTGGGAAGCTGAGGCAAGAGGATTGCCATAAATTTTAGACCACTCTGGGCTACCGCATAAGACCTTATCCCAGTCAAAAACAAAAGACATGCAAAACAAAAACAAAACCAAACCTCCCCAAACCCCAAACCTCCTAAACAAAAGAAAAACCCAACACCCTACTTCAGAGGAACCAAAAAGATGAGTCAGATAAAATCCTGCTTTGAAGGGAATTCTGTCTGATAAATGTAAAATGAAAGGTAGCATTATCAATAGCACCTTGTTACCTCTAATGAAATAGCAGGTCTGGGGATGACCATCAGCTGCTGCTAAAGTCACTAAGCCCCACAAATCACTCCCCAGCAACGCTCTTCCTCCTCCCAACCCAGGGAAACTATTAGGCCAGCGACTCCTGGGGAACTCTGTATCTGATGTCCGGTAAAAAACCTTGGGGCCACTGATCAATCTTATCATTACAAAAAGAGAAAGAAATGAGCATGAGATGCCTCCTGATTTAATAGGAAATAGAGGCACCTATGAAGTTTCTTGATAAAGAACTCAATATGATTCTGACCGAGACTTTTAAACTCATTTTTTTTTAAGAACAGGAAAAAAAAAAAGGGATCATGATAAACAATCCAGAGATTTAAAGTTTAAACTTTAAAAAAACCCCTTTATGTTATACGTCTGAGTGCTTCATCTGCATGTATGTCTGTGCAGCATGTGTGTGCTTGGTCCTCCAGGGGACAGAAAAGGATGTCAGATCCCCAAGAACTGGTTACAGATGGTTGGTTGCGAGCTATCATGTAGATTCTGGGAATCAAACCCAAGTCCTCTGGTAGAGTAATGAGTGCTCTTAACCGCTGAGCCATCTCTCCAGTCATTTAATTCCTTAAATACAGAATGTGGAAGTCTCTGTTCGACACATTACTCAGTTTGTTTTATCAGTGGCCAGAAAGAGGGAAGAGGAAGTATTATGAGATAGGAGATACGGCAACCGCGTTTGGCTGTTGGTTTGAAGAGAGTAAGTATGTATGAAGTTGTAAAAATAAAATTATGAGGCAATTTGGAAAAATTCAAGCTCTGACTAGATAGTAGATAAATTAGTGGACTATATATATTATTTAGGAAATGATAGCAGCATTATGAAATGTAATTATAGAAAGTTGGCTTTATTTCGGGTACTGGATATTGAACATTTGCTTTAAAACTGTCTAATAAGGTTGAGAAGTGGGGAGGAAGATTAGCCCGGGCCGAGTAAGGATAGATAGCACTGTAAACTTGGGAGCTAGGTGGTGGTCTCACTACACTAGTCTCTGTAGTTTGTGTGTGCTTCATTTCTCCTGTTTATAAAAGACAGGTATGAGAATTCCAATAGCATTGTTAATTCTCCCAGTTCTTGGTAGATTTTTGGAAGTACTTTGTGTGCGTATGTGTGCATGTGTGCATACCCTTCTAAAAAGTAAAGGATTAATAAAAATCCCTTCACTTGGAGTTCAGAAATTATAAATGATCTAGGGTTTAGCTAATCTCCATTTTTCTTCTTCTAAATTTGTTAAAAAGTGGTGCATGTACAATGTGGCATGGTTATATTTGAATTCTTGTTGAAATATCTTTGTTCAGTGTATAAAATTGTGATCAGGTGAACATTTTTATTTTAGGGAGCGACATGTATTTCAGCTGTTTTAATGCGATCATGAGATGTCCAGGCGAACCTTTCCTTGGCATAGCTAGCATGTCCCCTGGGGCAGCTCAGCAGTGGTTCAGGTTTTCTGTAGATTAGTCTTCTGTGTAGGTCCACAGTGGTAGAAGCCTTGAGATTTTAAGCCCTAGTCTCAGTCTAGTTAACTTGTTTTTGTCAAAATCAAAACTGCTAAGAATTTTGTAATTTTCCTTCCTCACTCATGTTGGAAAGATTTCAAGGTAGGATTTGAATATAATCACACTACATAGAGTACAGCCTTTCTACCAAAGTGATTGTGGCAGATCAGAAGTATAGTGGGGTTTTAGAAAAATATCACTGCATGATTAATGCAGGCTTAAGCATACATGTTATAAATCATGATAATGGGCCAGATGGTATGGCTAAACGCTAGCTTATTTCACACATGCTTTAGTGCCTTAGTGTTTTTTGGGGGGGCTTGAGGGGAGGATAACAGAAATTCATATGTATTTACATTTCTTTAAATAATGCCTAGATTGAGACTTAGATTACCAAAAGCATCATGTTTAAAAGTGCATTTTGCCTTTAGAAGTCATATTATATCTGGAACCAGCCCAATGAAGAGAGTGTTTGTGACCGTGGGGACCACCAGTTTTGACGACCTCGTCGATCATATGGTTGCCAAGGATAGCATTCAGATACTCAAGAGTCTGGGTTACAACCAACTGGTCCTCCAAATTGGTAGAGGCACTGTGGTGCCTGAACCATTCAGTACTGAGTCATTCACTCTGGATGTTTACAGGTATAAGGAGTCGTTGAAAGAAGACCTCCAGCAAGCCGATCTTGTTATTAGCCACGCAGGTGCAGGAAGCTGTTTGGAGAGTCTGGAAAAAGGCAAGCCACTTGTGGTAGTTGTAAATGAAAAGTTAATGAACAATCATCAATTTGAACTGGCAAAGCAGCTGCACAAAGAAGGCCATCTCTTCTACTGTACCTGCAGCACGCTGCCTGGCCTGTTACAGTCAATGGATTTATCAATGCTGAGATATTATCCTCCTGGCCAGCCAGAAAAATTTTCTGCATTTTTGGATAAAGTTGTTGGATTACAAAAATAAACTCTCAACATTTTAAAATAACCCTAAGCCCAGTTCACAGAATATGATTAATTAAATCAAAATAAATTGATGACATGTATTTGTAGAACAATATAAATCAGTATCTTTACTATAAAAAATATCATAAGGGATTTTGTGACATAAACATTCCAGTTGGGTCTAGATCCTAATTTTAGTAAATGTTTGTGGTTTCTCTAACTTTGAATATGTAGCAGAGTCCTAACTTTGAAAATGTAGCCTTCCCAGTTTTGTCCTAAAATTTCAAAAAACAAAAGCTGAGCAGTGGTGGCGCATGCCTTTAATTCCAGCCCTTGGGAACCAGAAGCAGGTGTATCATCTCTATGAGTTCAAGGCCAGTCTTGTCTACATAGTGAGTTTCAGGACAGCCAGGGCTACCCAGAGAAACCCTGTCTCCAAAAACCAAAACAAAACCACCAAACCAAAAAAATTAAAAAAATGTTAATAAGAATCAAATATTAGGTGTTATTTTGAATAAAAAAATGCTAGCAATGTAACATTTTGGTGAGAAAATCAGCACTTGTAAAGTGGATCATAGTCTTAAGAGACAGCATTTTTGTATTAAGCAGAAAAAAATGGGTTTACTTTGTAGAAGCTAATAGTTAATTTGAAAAAGATCAAAGTATTTGATGGAGTAACTACTTTTATCCTGAAGAATAAAATAGATATGTTCATCTTTTGAACTTCTGATCCTTTAAGTGCTGGGATTACAGGCACATGCCATCATTCCTGGTAATATTTGTTCCTCTAAAACAGAAAGGCTGGGGAAATTGTTCAGTACTTGCTGTGTAAGTGTGAGGACCTGAGTTTGCATCTTCAGGATAAATGTTAGTCAGGCATGGCAGTGTGTATTTAAGATCCCTGTGCCTATGATGATATTGGTAGATGTAGACAGAATCCCTGGAAGACATTGGACTAAGCAGCCATTATTCACAACTGAATGGTAAAAAGAGACCTGTTACCAAGCAAAGTAAAAAGTAAGGATAGAGCCTGGGGTTTTCCTCTCACCTCCACCAGCTCAGCACAGGACACGTGCCTACATTCACATGGGTACATACAGATGTGTAGGTAGAATGTGATAATCTTAACAATGCCTTCAAGAATAGAGAATAAACCCAAAAATATAACAGTAAAAACAAAAAAAGAAGTTATTGACTTTCTATGGTCTTATGTGCTTTTCTTGGTAATTTTCATATTGAATTTCTTTCAAATAAAAAACTCCATTTTGTGAGTGTTATAACTGTGGTTGGAAAATCTCAACATTAGAGATTTTGTTTTGTTTTTGTTTCAAGAATTAGAATGTAGATAGTCTATTTGCATTCATGTGAGATCAGTAACAGTCCCGTTTCCCTTTGTTCTTGTTGAGCTGCTGTACACATTGCTTTGTATGAGTTTATGCAGTCTTAAGAAAGACATTCTGAGTGAACCAAAGTTTAAATATAAGATCTAAAGGATGGGGACAGGGGATAAGGGAAGTTAGTCAGCCAGCATGGTGGGGCTTGCCCTTGAGGATATGTTGAAGTCTTCATACAATACCAGCACAGTGGACCTGTAGGTGCCACTGCACCTTGTGTACATATAAACTATCCATACTATGGACCTCAACCGTCTCAGAAGTAGCAGTACTCCATAAGAATTGTCATCAAGCCCCACCCCCACCATCTTCAACTCACTTTACCCTGCCCCTCATTTGTGTAGCCGGTGCAGGTTCAATGTAAACAGTTTATGCTTCCCTCCCTCCAGTTCTGATGATAAAGTGACTCCTAGCTTTTAGATCTGCTGCACTTGTTTCCAGTTGCTATTTTGGCTCACTCCTGTTAACTCAATAAACTCCTTAATTTCAGAGATACCTTTGTCTAAAGAGTCTTGGTTTAAACTCTGTATGGTTGACTACATTTTGAATTTACTATTTTCTGTCAAAGAATAAAGTTGCAATAATTTCAGTTAATGATCTTAATTGGATTTCTTTTTATCTAACTAACTAGTCAATTAATTAATTAGAGACAGGGCTTGCTATGTAGCCCAGGCTAGACTTTAACTCAAAATCTTTCCATGTCAGCTTTTTAAGTTCTGGGAATACATGAATGTATAAAGTGTGTGATTATATCAGGATAGTTAGCATTTTCATGTTAAACATTTCTCAACCATGTTTTTGTGTAAGGAAGTCTTTGAACTCTTTTTTCCAGTTCCTTATAAAACATATAATAAATTGTAAACTCTAGCTACCTTGCGTTGCTATAGACGTCTACTTATTCCTCATACCCAACTATATTTTGGTACCAGACATGTCTCCATCTAGTTGCCCCGTCCTTCCTGTTCTCTGGTAATCACAATTCTACTGTCTTTTGTGAGATCAACCATTTATTTATTTATTTATTTATTTATTTATTTAGCTTTCCCATATGAATGAGAGCATGTGATACTTATCATCCTTGAATCAGCTTTATCTTCAACTCTAGAACTGAGCAACTGATCATCCTTTATTCTATAAAATAGAATGTGTTTGATTGTCCAGGGAAGGGAGATTGGTTTCAGAGAAGAAAAGAACTTAAGGAAAAGCGGGAACAGAATAAAATCGACTGTTCATGTCAAGGTTTCTTTCCCTGAAGCAGAAACAGAGCAGAGAACTGGTCAGTTTGTACCAGTTATTGCAGGTTCCATCTTTTGCCTAAGGATTAAAACCAAAGGAAATTCATTATCATACCATTTGAAACTGGCCCATTTGGGAGATTAGAGTGTTAATCTCTAATCCTGTTTTGTTGGATGGTCAAACAGCCCTGGCCAAGCTTAGTGACTGAGAGCTACAATCTAAGTGACTCCATTTTGGTTTTTAGCTTAGTCTATACAGGAGCTTAATTCAAAATAATGACTTCCTGTAATTTTTACTTGACAATCATTGCTGACTCTGTGACCCAGACTTACAGAGAAGCTGGATCTATGGGAAAGCTGTATTTTCTGGAGGGTGTGAACTGGAGATGGCATATCAAAGGGTTAGAGATATGAAAAAGAGTTTTCTCTAATGGGTCAAGGTTTAGATCTAAATTTTCGCAGGCTTTGTGGGCATTGTAGTTGCCACTAAACAGCTTATTATGAAACTTGGTGGTGATTATTAGATCTCAGCTGTGCTATAGTTTCAGAATTATAAAAATCACCCAGCTTATGGACCCAGCAATAAAAGAGAAATGAAGTATGGAAACAGAGCGGTTCCCTTTTGCTTGATTTGTTTTGCATTTTTAATAAATGCTTTTGTGCATGGAAGAAATACTTATTGTGTAATATTTCTGAATGTGTGCATTGTTGAATGTGCAAAGTCTAGCAGAGTTTCTCAGCCACTTGTATGTTTACATAAAGTGAGATGCTAAGTTCTACTATTTTTATGCCTTTATTTGCCATGTAAAATATGATACAGAAATACTATAAATATGTTGTAGAATGCTGATTGAAAAACTGACCTTAAAATTTGTATGATTTTTACTGTTTGGTTTTCAATTGACCAAGACACTGTTTGGCAAGATCAAAGGGTTACCTTCAAGTATTGAATATGGAATATTTCATACTTTTTTAAAAATCAATTTCATGTGCTTAGAGGCTCTCAAGTCCGTTCATTTCTGTCTGTCTTTCCTGCTCTCTCTGGTTGTTATGGTAACCTTTTCACTGGTCTCTTCCCATCGGATCTTCATCTTTAGTGGTAGAACCCAGCTGGCAGTACGGATCTCACGACGTTGCTGTCTCTGCTTTCCACTGGAGTCTGGTTGGAGATTCTCATTGCTTAATGTTTGCAAGCCTCCATGATTATCTTCCCAGCTTCATCTCATACTACTCTGTCAGTAATGCTCGATGCTTAAAGATTGCCTCTCTCTCAGCCCTTCTAATATATCATGCTGAGCCTGCGTGCATGCTGCCATTCTGCACGGAGTAGCATCTTCCTCTGCCCAGCTCGTCCCATGCATCTTCTCCTCAGTCCTGCATGTCCAGTTAACTTCGATTTAGTTTCAGCTCAACTTTATTTCTTTACCGTTTAATAATTGGATCTTACTGCCCTAGGCTTTTGCATCACCATGTATTTTTTTTTTACTGGTTATAATTTATATTTCTATGTAAATTGGTTTTGTTATCTGACTATAAACTTCATGAGGGCAGACGGTGTCCTGTGTTCGCTCACTATTACTATAAATCTTTAGTGCTTACCACATATTAACATCTCATGAGTGTATGACATGAGAGAACGGATTGGATTTGGCTGATATCCAGTTGATTAATTGCACACACAGCATCGTAGATGCCATAAAAAGAGAAATGGGCTTTCAAGAAAATAATGAAGTTGTCTATTCATTCCACATCTACAATTCTTTGAAGTGGGTTTTGGAACATTTCTGGAGAATGATCTTTAAGAGTACGGTCATCCGTCAGTTCTAGAACCATTTGAAGATGCTCAAATCTGCAGATGAGGCCCTTCCATGAAATGGCATAGGATTTGCATATAATGTCTGCACATGCTCCTGCATATGCTAAATCACCTCTGGATTATTTATAACATCTAAATCAATGTACACTATGTAAGTAGTTGTATTGTTCAGGGCCTGGGTAGGAAGGACATCTACATATATGCGTTCTGAATATTTTTTTCCTCAAATAGTTTCACTATGTGGTTAGTAGATTCAAATCCCACAGACATAGAGGACCAATTGTGGTTTACAAACTACTTAAAAAAGCATAAAAGCTTTTGAAAAAAATATATACTTTTGATAAAAAATAATATCCATGTTGGAGATTCTCCTTATTTCTGAAAGTATGTCTAGCCTACAGACATCAAATTCCACATTCAAAGGACCAGATTTGCTACAGTTGAAAATTTAAAAGAATGTTTTATACATGGAGGAAGTCCTATAGGAGTTGCATCTAAAATGTTTTGAGCATTGGTGGGAATTTTTGTAATAAGGATGTAGTCTTTGAAGAGACTAATTCTCTTATGGAGATATGGTTTTTATTTTTATTTTATTTTTTTTTTCGAGACAGGGTTTCTCTTTATAGCTCTGGCTGTCCTGGAACTCACTCTGTAGACCAGGCTGGCCTCGAACTCAGAAATCTGCCTGCCTCTGCCTCCCAAGTGCTGGGATTAAAGGCGTGCGCCACCACTGCATGGCTTGGTTTTTAAATGTAATTTAATTCTATTTGTTTTTGTTAAAGTCTTTCACAGAGTCATTCTTCATTCAGAAGGAAATTTCAGTTTTGCTGCTGGCCATGAGGTGGAGGGATGTGTTTTATTTAAGTTATTCTCCTTGTCTTAGTACTTTTTGTTCTTCATGGGCAAATAAATCTTGCAGACTTTTTTTTTTTTTTTTAAGCTAGAAGGCTTGGAATGGGGGATCGAGTTCATTATAAAGAAGTTTAAATCTCACAGATGTTGAATTCTATGTTCAGGACAATTTCCTCTTAGTGTGAACAAGTATAGAACATATGCCAAATTCTTTAGTTGAAAAGAATTAGGGTTTCTTATCAAATTGTATTATTCGAGATTATTTATTCGATCCTTCTGTTGACTTAGCTATATGCACTTCATCTCTGTTATATAAGGCACTGCCCTTTTACCATCTGATTTTAGGGAGAAAGTTACTATGCATCCTTCTTTTCTCCAGTAGCTTAAATTACTGCTGCTTTTAAAGCAGGAGTAACTGTCTTAAGTACCACATACTCTTTTTTTTTTTTTTTTTTTTTTTTGCATTATAACCGTTGGGTACCTGTAAAAGCAACTATTAGAGATTATCTTCAAGTGGGTATTTGCTGTGGGCTCCATGCAGATCACTGCCAGGCTATAGTTTCTGCTATACAAGCTCTTTGAGAAAATGAACTTTCAGCAACAAAATTTAGATGCTTTCACTGGAACGGGCAGCTGAGAAAGCTACCATTTGGGTGGGAAGCCTTAGTTCTCTGTCCAGGAACAAACATTCTTTTGACCTTTCCTTCTGGTGTCCTTATTTGCACCTGAGCCATGGAAGCTCCATTCCCACTTGCTGATAAAAGCTTACATATTCCTGCTGCTTTGGTTTTGACATTATTTCCTTCTGCAAATATATTCTTTGTGTCTAGCAATAATGTCAAGATTTGTGAGAGCATTTCTGCTCTTTTGAATGTGGTCTGTTGAAGAATGGTCCTTTGCCAAATACCAGCGCAAGCAGGTTATTATGCTTTAGTCAATAAGGCTGGTGAGAGAAATCCGTAAGGTGTTGAGAGGACTTGCTTTGTTCTTTGCTTGTCTGTGTGAATTTCAGCAAGCGTTAAGTTGCCACCTTCTAGTGCCCAGCTGACCTTCATCTGTGTGAGCCCTGGCCAGACATCCCTGCTTCCAAATGGAATTGTCCCTAGAGGGATTTGAATGATGTCACATCCATTTTGACTGAGATGCACTTACATTTTGGTTTAGTCCTTTTATATTGTTTTCTAAATCTTCTATTCTTAAGCTGGAGCCATGTTATTATGTAATGTATTTGAGAGGCAAATACATAGCTCTTACCTGATTGCCCCTCTGTTTCCTGTGTGGGACATTAAAAGAAAGAGGATTACTTTTTTTGGTGACTTAGTGACATCTAGGGAAATTATTTTGTGTTGGCTCCAGGAAATCTCAAGAATGATGGCAGTAACGTGCTGAAGTCACTTGTGCCCACGAGACGAGTACTGAGTGCTATGAGGTCACGAGAAGTTAGTGGAGAATTAATGCTTTGTAAACATAATTCCCTCCTGCTTCAAATAATGACCTGCTCAAGTTCAGACAGTATATTCTACAATCATTCAGATATGAATTGGACAATTTAAAACCGGTTAAAAAAAGGAGGGAGGTAATAAAGGGTGCGGGTCTGGCCGTTTGGCTGTGAAAGCCAATCCACTGCTTTGCATGACAGGTTTACTAGTCTTTTAGGGAGTGAGCTGAGGTGGAAAGACTTTAACCAATGGCAGAGCTGGCCTCTGAACTCTGACCTCTGACCTCACAGCTAGTGACCCATAATACTCTGCAAGGCCATCTTTCCTCTGGCAGGGAGGCGTTATGTTCCCTAAGAAGTAAGACGGAATCATGGGCTGGCTATGCAGCCCAGGAGAGAGCTAGCTTTTCATCTTCAGCACTACAACAGAAAAACAGAATGTTTAGTGAAAAGAGAAGACAGATTCAGGTTTAGAAGATAAAAATGAGTACTTGAGCTTTGGTCAAATCAACTTGAATGTATAATAGTGACTCTGTTTTCATGGAAATAAGAAAGTTGTTTATTCTGAGTCAAATATGAGTGATAACAGTTCAGGAGCACAGATTCAAGTTACTATGAATCACGTGTTCAACTGGGGAAGAGATTATGTGAACTTTTGTACTCACAGAACAAAAGAAAGCTGTAAGTCAATACAGTTAGCAGTGGGAGCATCCCTAGGTGGGATGTAGCACAGCAGGCATGTCTTCTATAGGCTTCAGATGTCCAGAATCCTGCAGGGTTCTTAGTGTAGGGTTGGTGGACTTAAAAGTATGCCAAGTTAAGTGATGTATTCTGAGAAGGTTGCCTATTAATCACTAGAATGTCAGGCCAGGCATAACAGTTAGGATAATTGGCCTTTGAAGGGCCAAATCAAGTCAGATGTAGCAGCACAAGCCTGTAATTTTACTATTCAGGGGGCTTGAGGCAGGAGGATCATAAGTTCAAGGCTTGCCTGTTGTGAGTTCAGCACCTATTTGGGCTATACAGTAAGATCTCATCTCAGAATAAAAAGTAAAAAGAGGCCTGGGGATATGGTCGAGTAGTAGAGGGCCTGGGTTCAATCTCCAGCACTGGGTGTGGAGGAGGTAATTATTTTTTTGGTTTTTTTGTTTTGTTTTGTTTTTAGAGTTCAGGAGAATGTTGGCTCTTGACCTACAACATTCCATAACTCTCCATAATCACATACAAGATCAAGTATCCTGCAACATCTTTAATATTCACCTTCTTCAGAGAACTACATAGCAATATTCTGAGCTCACAGAAATGTACTGAAGGCCTAGTGTGTGCTAAGCACTGTGTGAGATGCAAGAGAGGATGCCAAGACCATCAACTGTCAGAACTTAGGAAGTGTATCAAAATAGAAGGGAGGATTCATTCACTCCAGAGGACACGTGTGCTGTGCTCGTGGTGTGCCAGGAATAGACAGCATTCCTTAGCTCACCCTGGACTTTTGATTGTCTACTGTGTGCCAGATGATGTTCTAGATGTCAAGGATGTGACCGAGAACAGGGCTAGCACAGTCTGTGCACTGATTGTGCAAATGTGTTTACTATGAAGGAGAGAAACTGTAAATAAGCAGGAAAAACCCCAAGCAAAGGAGCAAGGTGGACTGTATGCAGTGAGTGGGTGGACATGTTAGATGCAAAAATAATAAGGTTTTTATCCTGGCTCTTGGAGGCAGATGTGTAGAATGTAAACTACATGATCTCCTATTTAGAAAGATTGAAGTGAGTTTGATTTGGTTGGAGAAAGAACCTACTGTGGAAAGCCTGGAAGATCCTCATGAAGATACTGAAGGATGACTCCAAACACTGAGCTGACAGGACCAGTGTGGACGGAAACTGAGGGGCAGTATGAAAACTGGGCTGTCCAAGAGAGATCTGGAAAGATGTGATGATTAAACTTTGTAGTGAGAACCCTGATTTAGGGCATGGAGCTGGAGAAAAGAAGGAGTTATTTCACAGGAGAGAACTAAGGGGTTCTACCTGGGTGTGGTGACATTTAAACTTGGCCATTAACCTGCAGAGATGGAGGTGAGGCATATATCCCACACTGGCATTGCCATGAGCAGAAGTGGATAGACTCAGCTTATTTTTAGATGAGTGGACTTATGATAGCTCAAGATATGAGAAGGAAAAGCCACTGGGAGCTTTGGACTCAAAGAGAAGCTTGCTTCAGGACTGCAGAAGGACTTCAAGTGGGTATTTGAGAGGCCGAGATAGTTACAGCTTTAGAGCTTTATGCTGGTAGCATCTTATAAATAAAGTGCCATGGAAGACAGGTCAAGGGAGACTGTGGAGGCTTTCACCATGTTCTTGAAGGACTGGAGCCCTGCTCTGGGATATGGATAATGATGGATTGCTGAGGAAGGAAATGAAGAGTAGTTCTGATCAGACATAGAAAGACAGAGGAAAGAGAAGACAGAGACCCACTGACAGCATATATAAGTGGCTCTGTGTCCTATTCACTTGTTCAAATGTCACTGGGAAGGTTTGTTGTTTGTTCCTTTGGTTTTTGTTTTTTGAGACAGAGTTATTATGTGTAACCCTGGCTGTCCTGGAACTCACTCTGTAGACCAGCCTGGCCTTGAACTCAGAGATCCACTTTCCTCTGCCTTCTGAGTACTGGGATTAAAGCCATAGCTTGCCTGGGAAGTCTTTTTTTAAAAAATCTCATCTTCTGCCTAGAACAGCTTTCTCAGAGTAAGAAATAGGAAATACCTTTGCATCCTTCAGGAGGAGTGCAAATGCTTGTCCTGATGGAACCAATACCCAAGACTACTGAAATGTGTTTACATTTTCATCCTAGATTACTGTGAAGCATAGGTTCAAATTCTTTCTTGAACTGTGATCGTGTAGGTATTGAACCTTATTGTTTCCATATTAAAATCCTGTTCCAATTTTTCATATTCAATTCTAGAATCTTTTCTCCTATTCTAATTTATAATTTTCTTCCTGAATACATGCATTTATTTTAAGCTCCCTCAAGTCCATTGTAGAAGTAGTGGAGGCTAAATAAATATGATGCTTTCTATGAGATATTATTAGAATGCTCTGTGGTGGTTTGAATGGGATATGTCCCCTGTAGTCTTGGGTATTTAAACACTTGGTTCCCAGTTGTTGGTGCTATTTGGGGAAGTTTGGGTAGTGTACCCTTCTGAGAGGAAGGATGGTGATTGGGCTTTGGGATGAAAAGCCTAGAGCTACTTTCAGTTTTCCCTTTTCTGCTTCTTGCTAGTGGTTGAGGGTGTGAGCTCTCAGCTTCAGGCTTCTGCTGTATGCCTGCTGTTTACTGCCACGTCTCCCCATGGTGATGGACACATACCCTTCTGGAATCATAAGCCCAAAGAAACCTTCTTCCTTCCAGTGCTTTGCTTATGGCTTTTTTGTCAGAAAAGTAACAAATACAGTTACAGATCAGAATGTAAGCACAAGACTCATAGTTTAGATGTATGTATTTTATTTTCCATGTTCATTGTCTTAATTGGTTATTTTCATGGATAATTTTTGAGGAAGTGGTCTATATAACTTCAAACTGCAAAACTAAATGAAAGATGATGCAAGTTGAGGACAAATTCATGGGCAAATATTTGCATGCTGACCTGGCCCACTCTGTCTCTTGATCAGTTACACATTTCTAAGTGTATGATTCTTTGCAAGAAGAACTGAAAAAAGAAAAAGAAAGAAGAAAGAAATAAAAAAAAGAAAAAGAAAGAAGATATTTCATTCACAAGTGTTTGTGGTGGTTCCATTTGGAAACTTAGCATTCATATTATTAATGGTTCAGAGGTAATCCTTATACTTAAGGTAGCTCAATATAGTATTACTGTGATTTCTAATCAGTTTATGCAGACTCTGCCTTAGGAAACTGTGTAGCATTTTGGCATTGCTTACTACTGGGTGTTTAGTAGGCTGCCGAGTAGGTAAGAAGAGCTGTTTTCTTGCTGCCCAGATTCTGCTGAATAAAAAGAGATCTTTTTAAAATTTAATTATTTTTGTAAAAGGCAAACATTATTTCTCTCAGTGATCAGATGATAAAGTAGATGCCATTATAACAAAAATATTTTTAATTAAAATAATCCAATAGGTAAGTAGTTAAATACTTAAGCATATTAAATACTTTTTTTATATATTTTTTTTATTGGATATTTTATTTACATTTCATATGTTATCCCCTTACCCCATCCCCCACCCACCCGGGAACCCCCCATCCCCTTACCCCTCCACCTTCTTCTCTGTGGATGTAACCCCCACCTACCTCCCCCCCCACACTCCCACTTCCCCACCCTCAAAATTCCCACCCCCTGGGGCGTCCAGCCTTCATGAGGTCAAGGATCTCATCTTCCATCTGTGGCCGGCAGGGCCCTCTACTCTTACATATTCAGCTGAAGCCCTGGATCCCTCCATAAGTGCTCCCAGGCTGGTGGTTAGGACCCTGGGAGCTGTGGTTGGTTGGTATTGTTGGTCTCCTCATGGTGCCACAAACCCTTTCAGCTCCTTCAGTCCTCATTCTAACTCCTCCATTGAGAACCTCATGATCAGTTCAATGGCTAGTTGTGAGCATCTGCCTCTGAATATGTCAGACTCTTGAAGGCCTCTGAGGAGACATCCATATCAGGCCCTTATCGGCATGTACTTCCTGACTTCCACATCAGCATCTACCTTTGGTGACTGCATATGGGGTGGATACTCAGGTGGAAAGGCCTTCAAATGGCCCCTCCTTCAGTTTCTGTCCCTCACTTTGTCTCCATGTTTGCTCCCTTGAGTATTTTGTTGCTCCTTCTAAGAAGAACTGAATCACCCCCACTTGGTCTTCCTTTTTTATGAGCTTCATGTGGCCTGTGAGTTGTATCTTGGGCATTTCAAGGTTCTGGGCTAATATCCAATAATCAGTGAGTGAATACCATGTGTGTTCTTTTGTGATTGGCTTACTTCACTCAGGATGATAATTTCTAGTTCCATCCATTTACCTAGGAACCTCTCGAATTCATTGTTTTTAATAGCTGAGTAATACTCCATTGTGTAAATATACCACATTTTTTGAATCCATTCCTCAGTTGAAGGACATCTGGGTTCTTTCCAGGTCCTGGCTATTATAAATAAGGCTGCTATGAACATAGTTGAGCATATGTCCTTGTTATATGTTCGAGCATCTTCTGGGTATATGCCTAGGAGTGGTATAGCTGGATCCTCGGGTAATGCTATGTCCAATTTTCTGAGGAACCACCACACTGATTTCCAAAGTGGTTGCACCATCTTGCAGTCCCACCAACAATGGAGGAGTGTTCCTCTTTCTCCACACCCTCGCCAGCATCTACTATCACCTGAGTTTTTAATCTTAGCCATTCTGACTGGTGTGAGATGGAATCTCAGGGTTGTTTTGATTTGCATTTCCCTGACGACTAAGGATGCCGAGCATTTCTTTAGGTGCTTCTCGGCCATTCGAGTTTCTTCTGTTGAAAATTCTTTGTTAAGCTCTATACCCCATTTTTTAATAGGGTAATTTGGTTGCCTGGAGTCTAATTTCTTGAGTTCTTTGTATATATTGGATATTAGCCCTCTATCAGATGAAGGATTGGTAAAGATCTTTTCCCAATTTGTTGGTTGTCGTTTTGTCCTATTGACAGTGTCCTTTGCCTTACAGAAACTTTGCAATTTTATGAAGTCCCATTTGTCAATTCTCGATCTTAGAGCATATGCCATTGGAGTTCTGTTCAGGAACTTTTCCCCTGTGCCCAAGTATTCGAGGCTTTTCCCCACCTTCTCTTCTATTAGTTTCAGTGTATCTGGTTTTATGTGGAGGTCCTTTATCCACATAGACTTGAGCTTTGTACAAGGAGATAAGAATGGATCAATTTTCATTCTTCTACATGTTGTCTTCCAGTTGAACCAGCACCATTTGTTGAAAATGCTGTCCTTTTTCCACTGGACAGTTTTAGCTCCTTTGTCAAAGATCAAGTGACCATAGGAGTGTGGGTTCATTTCTGGGTCTTCAATTCTATTCCATTGATCTTCCTGCCTGTCTCTGTACCAATACCAGGTAGTTTTTATCACTATTGCTCTGTAGTACAGCTTGAGGTCAGGAATGATGATTCCTCCAGAGGTTCTTTTATTGTTGAGAATAGTTTTCGCTATCCTGGGTTTTTTGTTATTCCATATGAATTTGAGAATTTCCTTTTCTAACTCTGTGAAGAATTGAGTTGGGATTTTAATGGGGATTGCATTGAATCTGTAGATTGCTTTTGGCAAAATGGCCATTTTTATTATATTAATCCTGCCAATCCATGAGCATGGGAGATCTTTCCATCTTCTGAGATCTTCTTCAATTTCTTTCTTCAGGGACTTGAAGTTCTTGTCGTACAGGTCTTTCACTTGCTTGGTTAGATTCACACCAAGGTATTTCATATTATTTGCAACTGTTGTGAATGGTGTCATTTCCCTAATTTCTTTTTCAGTCTGTTTATCTTTCATGTAGAGGAAGGCTACTGATTTGTTTGAGTTGATTTTATAACCAACCACTTTGCTGAAGTTGTTTATCAGGTTTAGGAGTTCTCTGGTGGAAGTTTGGGGGTCACTTAAGTATACTATCATATCATCTGCAAATAGCGATATTTTGACTTCTTCCTTTCCTATTTGTATCCCTTTGACTTCTTTTTGTTGTCTAATTGCTCTGGCTAGGACTTCCAGTACTATATTGAATAGGTAGGGGGAGAGTGGGCAGCCTTGTCTAGTCCCTGATCTTAGTGGGATTGCTTCAAGTTTCTCTCCATTTAGCTTGATGTTGGCTACTGGTTTGCTGTAAATTGCTTTTACTATGTTTAGGTATGGGCCTTGAATTCCTGATCTTTCCAAGACTTTTATCATGAAGGGATGTTGAATTTTATCAAATGCTTTCTCAGCATCTAGTGAGATGATCATGTGGTTTTTTTCTTTGAGTTTGTTTATATAGTGGATTACATTGATGGATTTCCGAATATTGAACCATCCCTGCATTCCTGGGATAAAACCTACTTGATCATGATGGATGATTGTTTTGATGTGTTCTTGGATTCGGTTTGCTAGAATTTTATTGAGTATTTTTGCATCGATGTTCATAAGGGAGATTGGTCTGAAGTTCTCTTTCTTTGTCGGGTCTTTGTGGGGTTTGGGTATGAGTGTAATTGTAGCTTCATAGAACGAATTGGGTAGTGTTCCTTCTGTTTCTATTTTGTGGAATAGTTTGAAGAGAATTGGTATTAGGTCTTCCTTGAAGGTCTGATAAAATTCAGCACTAAAACCATCTGGTCCTGGGCTTTTTTTAGTGGGGAGACTTTTAATGACTGCTGCTATTTCCCTAGGGGTTATGGGACTATTTAGATGGTTTATCTGCTCCTGGTTTAACTTTGGGACCTGTTATCTGTCTAGGAAATTGTCCATTTCTTCCAGGTTTTCCAGTTTTGTTGAGTATAGGCCTTTGTAGTAGGATCTGATGATTTTTTGAATTTCTTCAGTTTCTGTTGTTATGTCTCCCTTTTCAGTTCTGATTTTATTAATTTGGATACTGTCTCTGTGCCCTCTGGTTAATCTGGCTAACGGTTTATCTATCTTATTGATTTTCTCAAAGAACCAACTCCTGGTTTTATTGATATTTTGTATTGTTCTTTCTGTTTCTATTTGGTTGATTTCAGCCCTGAGTTTGATTATTTCCTGCCTTCTACTCCTCCTGGGTGTATTTGCTTCTTTTTGTTCTAGAGCTTTTAGTTGTGCAGTCAACTTGTTAGTGTGTGCTCTTTCCAGTTTCTTTTTGTAGGCACTTAGAGCTATGAGTTTTCCTCTTAGCACTGCCTTCATGGAGTCCCACAAGTTTTGGTATGATGTGTCCTCATTTTCATTGAATTCTAAAAAGTTTTTAATTTCTTTCTTTATTTCTTTCTTGACCAAGTCATCATTGAGTAGAGAGTTGTTCAGTTTCCATGTGCATGTGGGTTTTCCATTGGTTTTGTCATTATTAAAGACCAGTCTTATTCCGTGGTGATCTGATAAGATGTAAGGGATTATTTCAATCTTTTTGTATCTGTAGAGGCCTGCTTTGTGACCAATTATATGGTCTATTTTGGAGAAGGTACCATGAGGTGCTGAGAAAAAGGTATATTCTTTTGTTTTAGGATGAAATGTTCTATAGATGTCTGTTAAGTCCATTTGGTTCATAACTTCTGTTAATGTCAAAGTGTCTCGGTTTAGTTTCTGTTTCCATGATCTGTCCATTGCTGAGAGTGGGGTGTTGAAATCCCCCACTATTATTGTGTGAGGTGTAATGTGTGTTTTGAGCTTTAGTAAAGTTTCTTTTATGTATGTAGGTGCCCTTGCATTTGGAGCATAGATGTTCAGAATTGAGAGTTCACCTTGGTAGATTTTTGCTTTGATGAGTATGAAGTGTCCTTCCTTATCTTTTTTGATTAATTTTGGATGAAAGTTGATTTTATTTGATATTAGAATGGCTACTCCAGCTTGTTTCTTGGGACCATTGGCTTGAAAAATTGTTTTCCACCCTTTTATTCTGAGGTAGTGTCTGTCTTTGTCACTGAGGTGCGTTTCTTGTATGCAGCAAAATTCTGGGTCTTGTTTGTGTATCCAGTCTGATAGTCTGGGTCTTTTTATTGGGGAATTGAGACCATTGATGTCAAGAGATATTAAGGAAAAATGATTGTGGCTTCCTGTTATTTTTGCTATTAGAGGTAAAGTTATGTTTGTATAGTTATCTTCTTTTGGGGTTGTTGGAAGATTACTTCCTTGCTTTTTCTAGGTTGTAGTTTCCCTCCTTGTGTTGGCGTTTTCCATCAATTATCCTTTGAAGTGCTGGGTTTGTGGGAAGATATTGTGCAAATTTGGTTTTGTCATGGAATATCTTGGTTTCACCATTTATAGTGATTGAGAGTTTTGCTGGGTATAGTGATCTGGGCTGGCAATTGTGCTCTCTTAGGGTCTGTATGATGTCCGTCCAGGCTCTTCTGGCTTTTATAGTCTCTGGTGAGAAGTCTGGTGTAATTCTTATAGGTCTGCCTTTGTATGTTACTTGACCTTTTTCCCTTACTGCTTTTAGTATTTTTTCTTTGTTTTGTGCATCTGATGCTTTGATTATTATGTGACGGGAGGTATTTCTTTTCTGGTGTATTCTATTTGGTGTTCTGTAGGCTTCTTGTATGTTTATGGGCATCTTGTTCTTTAGGTTAGGGAAGTTCTCCTCAATAATTTTGTTGAAGATATTTACTGTCCCTTTAAGTTGGGACTCTTCATTCTCATCTATACCTATTATCCTTAGGTTTGGTCTTCTCATTGTGTCCTGGATTTCCTGGATGTTTTGAGTTAGGAGTTTTTTGCATTTTGCATTTTCTTTGACAACTGTGTCAATATTTTCTACCGTATCTTCTGCATTTGAGATTCTCTCTTCTATCTCTTGTATTAGGTTGGTGATGCTTGCGTCTATGACTCCTGATCTCTTTCTTAGGTTTTCTATTTCCATGGTTGTCTCCCTTTGAGCTTTCTTTATTGTTTCTATTTCCATTTTCAGATCCTGAATGTTTTTTGTTTAATTCCTTCTTTGTGTTTTCTTGCATTTCCTTAAGGGATTTCTGTGATTCCTCTTTAAGGGCTTCTATCTGTTTACTTGTACTCTCCTGTATTTCTTTAAGGGAGTTACTTAATTCCTTCTTATAATCCTCTATCATCATCATGAGAAGTGATTTTAATTCTGAATCCTGCTTTTCAGGTGTGATGGGGTGTTCAGGGCTTGCTATATTGGGAGAACTGGGAACTGATGATGCCAAGAAACTTTGGTTTCTGTTGCTTATGTTCTTGCGCTTGCCTTTCGCCATCTGGTTAACTCTAGTGTTGCCCGCCCTCACTGTGTAAGACTGGAGTCTGTATTTCCAGTTATCTTGCTTGTTGCAGAGCTCCTCAGAGTCCAGATGTCTCTGTAGTCTTATGATTCTAATCTTGGTGTCTGCTGCTCTGATTGCAGTGGCTCCTCTGCTGCTCTGAGTGCAGTGGCTCCTCTAGGATGACTCAGGAGTCAGTATCTCCACAGGACAGGAGTAGATCAACTCAGTGTCAGCTGCTCTGAGTACAGTGGCTCCTCAGCTGCTCTGAGTGCAGTAGCTCCTCTAGGATGACTCAGGAGTCAGTATCTCCACAGGACAGGAGCAGACCAACTCTGTGTCTGCCCCAGCCCACAGGACCAGGAAGGGGCCATATTAAATACTTAACATCAAAATAACTAGCTATGATGGCTACATTTATTCTGTAATTTCTTTATTACCCCAAGCTACACTTTCTGGTCAGTTTTTCTTTTCTTTTCCTTTCTTTTCTTTTCCTTTCTTTTCTTTTCTCTTTTCTTTTTTCTTTTTTCTTTCATTCTTTTCCTTTCTTTCCCTTTGTTCTTTTCATTTCTTCTCTCTCTCTCTCTCTCTCTCTCTCTCCCTCTCCCTCTCCCTCTCCCTCCCCCTCCCCCTCTCCTTCTCCCTTTCTCTCTTTCTCTCTTTCTCTCTTTTTCTCTCTCGCTTTCTTTCTTTTGAGACAAGGTGTGTATCCTGTGTATCCTTGGCTGTCCTGGAACTCACAATGTAGACCAGGCTGGCCTTGAACTCAGAGATCCTCCTGCCTTTGCCTCCTGAGTGCTGAGACTAAAGAGATGAAACTTGGAATGGAGTGATGGTTTAGCAGTTATGAGCAATGACTGCTCTTCCATAGGACCTAGGTTTGATTTCCAGTACTTACATTCCCAGTACCGTCATATAAAACTAAAAATTCCTAAATTGATACACTTTGTTTTAGACTGGTGGCCTATTTTCTGCTTCTATGAAGGATCACAGTGTTTTTTGTGATTTAATTTGTATGAGGAGGAACGAGTTCAGTTGAACAACACAGTGGCATTTTCAGACCCTGGTCGAGTCTGATCGCAGCTGGAGAGGTGCAGTTGTCTGAAGCGGGTCAGCAGTGCTGCAGAGTCTCCTTGGTGGACAGCCCAGGTGGGGAGCTGAGCGCTCTTCTGACTGTGTGCATGTTAAATGGCCTGATTTATTTTTTTAACTGGAACTGCTCCTCTCCATGAAAGCTGATCACTGTTTAGTGTAGAAAAAAATATGTGTAGGATTTTTATTACATTAAACAGAATCTTCTGTTAGGAAGCACAGGATGCATTTCTTTCTGATCTCAGTATCAAAAATAGTTGCTCTTTCTCTTGACCAACTGGTTTATTTTTACCCTGTGGGCAGGAATATTAGAGCAGATCACATTTCTGTTTGCATGTAGACTGTAACAAAACCCAGAGTTCATCCCTTTCTCTGTTCATCCCTACAGCAGGTGGGTATTTTGTTTTTATTGCTCTCACTTCTTGTGGCCACAGTTAGTGTTGCACTTACCTTACTTCCTTAAAATCTGCTTGAAGACAGTGCTTCCACTAGTTACACTCTTTGAAGTGCTTTGCACCTTGGCACCTTGACAATGGCTGAATGAGTATCAGTAAGCTGTTTAAAAATAGTTCCATTCCTTGGCTTAGCAAGTAGAATGCTTGCTTAGCACACAACTTGCCCAGGGTACAGTCCCCAGCACTGCCCCCGAAGGGGCTACAAGTGCAGCCTTTGAAATGCTGAAGGTCATAGGATTTATGTGAGTGAGAATAAGGCGTGGGGCTGGGGCTCATGTGCAGTGCTTGTGCAACATGCAGGGAGCCCTGGGTTTGATCCCTAGCACTGCAGAAGTCAGGTGTGGTGGCTTACATTCTTGATCTCAGTATTTGGGGGATAGAAGCAGGAGGAGCAGAAGTTCATTGTCATCCTCAGCTACAGAATGAGTTAGAAGCCATGCTGGGCCAGAGACGTTGGCTCAACAACCCCTCACCCAAACAAACACTTCCAAGACACAACAGACAAACAAACAACGATTTAAATGTTAAAATGTTGACTACAACCCTGTCTCAAAAAAAAAACAAACAAAAAAAATGTTGACTACAAGAACTAAGTGCAAGCACTAACAATAGAGTTGGCCTTGGGGGTGGTTATGGGGGTGATTTCAGTTTATTATCCTGACAGGACAGTGGCTGGCAGGAAATGAGTGCCCGGTAAGTATTTGCTGCTGTATTATTGTTGTTACATAGCTCATGCCCTTTGTGCAGTTAAAAACTTTTTTTATTACCTCACCTGCAAAAGTACTTGACCTTTTTTTTTTTCTTCTACTTTTGAAGAAGTTACTGGAACGCTATAGTCTTGGCTCTCCCTTCTGCTTTCAGCCCTCTTCTGCTCTAAGATACATTATTTAAATTTTGTGTGCCTCTGTTTCCTCATATGTAAGGTGCTGTCTTTAATGTTGACAGTTCTTTAATTCTTTAAGTCTTTAAGTCCCAACACTTCTTCAATTCTTTGATCTTGCCTTTGCTGAAGCAAGAAGTTGGGGGTTGCTTCTGTCTGACTCTTTGATCTGGGATAGCAGAATTCTAGCTCTGGAAGGGACATGGACCAATCACATTGCTCCTGGGACCCTTCTCTTAGCCTAATCATAACATATTTTGTTTCCTTCCTTTGATACTATTTCTCTTTTTTAAGAAAGCATTTTTACATGCTATACAATGCCTTGTGTCTGTTCTCTCTCCCCCTCCTTGAACATCAGTTTGACAAAGGAAGAGGTCTTTGTCTTTTTGTTTCAAGTGCCTGACATACAATAGGTGCATGTAGGGATTCAAATATATTCTTGGATGATCAAATAGATGAAATCTTTTTATGATCAAATAGACAATGTTGAATGCATATTTCTGTTTTTCACTTTTATTCTCTTCTGAAATAATTTGCTTTTCTTCCACCAGCGACACAATCTTCATGTTACCATCAGGAGGAAATTCCTGAAGGATGGGGCGGCCACACCAGACAAAGCAAATGAGTTGATTTTCAGGAGGATGTGGACAGTCCTGTGTTCAAGATGCAGACACAATTGTTAGGACTTTTCCTATACAAGGTAGATGGAGCTGTCTTCTCAAACAGAACCTCAAGGACTATAACAGGCGGCAGCTGGAATCTATTTCAAATGGCCAGAATTTCTCACTAAACTCTTAGTTTCCATTGGCTTCTTCTGATATGCTTTTTGTGTCATTGGAATTCCACTGGGGACTCCTTGTGGCTTCCACGGGCCGAGCTCCACAGCTGGCGTTTAGCTGCTAGAGCTTTTAGTGTCCTTTGCTAGTCTCCCGCCCAGGCAGGTGCCTCCTGAAGGGGCCTCCATCCTGCCTTTCACTGTGTCATTGTGGCTTTGTTCCCTCCTCCACCTCCGACCAGTCCTTCTTACTCAACTAAACGAAATTTTTATCCCCCACTTGCCGAAAGCCCTCAGATCATGCCTGTGTACTTCCAAACAACCATTAGTCTTAAATATCTCATCTATTATTTATAATATTTATGATTTTCCCAACTTAGGATTCCCTTTTGAGGGACAGTGTAGTGGGGAGCAGTGGACGGGTCACAGTTCATAGCTGAGATGGAACCTGATACACTGCGCTACAAAACTGACCTGATGCAAGTGCCTTTCTAGCATGTCATAAACTTTCAAGGGATTTAGAAAACTCTGAGATCATGTCCTTCCTACTTTTGGGTGTTATTAAAATATCCTTTTCTACATTACATGATTGTTAAAATATCTAACAATAGTAATGGCTTCAAATGAATTGTTCGCTTGGAAAAATAGGAAATTGGCAATTTAGCTGATCAAGTATATGTGTGCATTACACACACACACACACACACACACACACCATATACCCCCAGCCTCTCACCCTTCATGGTCAGCTTTTGTTATCAGCTTGGGACCCCTGGGAAGAGAGCACCTCAAATGAGGAATTGCCTCAGTCAGATTAGCCTCTTGGGCTTGTCTGTGACAGTTTTCTTAATTGCTAATCAGTGTAGAAGGCCCACCCACTGTGGGTGGTGTCACTGGGCAGGTGGCTTGAGCTGTGTAAGAAAGGTAGCTGAGAAAGACAGAGGAAGCAAGCCTGTAATCAGGGTTCTTCCTTTGGCTTCTGTTCCTGCTTTGAGTTCCTGTCTTGGCTTCCGTCCATGATGAAACCTGAAGGCCAAGAAACCTTTTCTTCTTTCCAGTTCTTGGTCAGTGTCTTGTCACAACAACAGGGAAGCAGACTAGAACAACCTCTTTGTGTATATTTAAAGTAATTTGCTTCTCTACGAGACCAGAGACTCAGAGTCCTATTGACTGCTAATCCCAGGAGCATAGGCCTCCGTGTCTTTCCTCTGTTCAGCCATTTTCCAGAGTCTTTTAGACATTGGCTTAGAATTCCTGGGCTATGGTTTGACTGTGCTTATCCAGCCAGGAGATGAATGGATGTAACCTTTCCCATATGCAAAATAGTCACCATCCCTATATGCAAAAAAGTTCTTTCCTTTTCTTGAGCTTCTAAGAATATATTTTTTCCTTTCAGTGCAGATTAATCTAGACAGTGGCATCCTGTGCCCTTTATAAGTAAATCAGCTTTCTGCAGGTCACCAGAAGAGAAACTGTGCACAGCTTTCTAACGTTTCAGCTTATTAAAGCACCCAGTGAGGATACAGAAGACACTAATTTGCTCATTTTCTTTCTAAAGCTCCAACTATTTGTTCTCCTGTTCCGTATTGTAAGGCGAGTTAACATTCTCCTCTTCCTAATTGTTCCACAATTTCAAGTTTTCATTGAACATTTCATCAAATTCACTGTCTATTTACTGTTGGATTTGACATGCTAATTATTAGGAGTGTTTGATCACATAATTCTAATGATGTTCAACAGTATCACACAGCTCACATTTGTACAAAATGCTGTCAGAGTGACAGGCAGCAGCAGCCAAGACTATGCTCCCACTGCACAGCTGCTGAGTGGTTTTATAGGAGATGTGTGTTGCAAAGAGCAGAGGCCTAAGCAAGGTAAAATAAAATAAAGCTTCAAAGCCTTAAGAGAGATCTAGGATTCAACCTCCAAACTCAGTGGTACTGGTAGTGTCCATTAGGAATATGCATAGGCTGCTGTGGTTCCAGAGTCTTCTTCCTGCCGCCTCTCAGATTCTTCATTGTCTGCCTGTGTTGGCTCTTCTCTCCAGTTATCTACACCCGATGACACCCCATAATCGTTTGGTTTCAGGCACTTATTAGAGCCAATGCTTTTCATAAGTCAAATTGTCAAGACATAGTTTGATGGACTCAACCAGAGGATCCATTCCCTGGTGGGTAGCAGTCCTGGGCTCAGGGATTTTTGGGGGTTAGTACAGGGAAAGCTTTACAAGTTAGGAACTGGGCAGCTTTGAGTCGGATATTGTGGCTCCTGACTGGGCTCTTTGGTATTAATCTGTTCTTTCGTATGTCCTTATTATTATTATTATTTTTTTTTTTTGGTTTCACACCTTGAGAAATTTCTTTGCTATTATAGTACTTCTTAAATTTTTATTTTGACTATCATATTTTATTGTTGTCCATAATCATTTTATTTTGTTGTGTCTTATTCTCATTTAATGGTTGCAGTATCTTGAGTCTCTGAGTTGTATGGTAGTTATTCTTTTTAAAGTACTCTCATGTGTTCACAATTAACTGTGCAGTGAGGGTCTACTTTCTTCCTCCTCTCCCCTGTTACTGGTTTCAATTGGTTGCCTGCTCATAATTAAACATGAGGCCCTGGGGCTGAGGTGTGTGTGTCTTCATCAGTATAATGCTTGATGTGTAAACAAAAGAGCTTGAGTTTGATCCCTAGACTCATCTGAAAAGCCAGGCATGGGGTACCCACTTGTAATCCCGGCTCTAGGAGGCAGAGAGGGCTGGCTTCCTAGGAACATACATCACCAAGGTTGACCTCTGGCTTCTAATGCATGCGCGTGCGCGCGCGCACACACACACACACACACACACACACACACCATTTTCCTCTACTCTTTCCTTTTTTTGTTCTTCCCCCTGTTGTACCTCTCTTTCCACTTGGAATGTGCTCTCTCCTTTCCCCCTTCTCTGTGTGTCTGTGTGTCTTCCTGTCTATGTGTCTGTCTGTCTGCCTGCCTGTCTGTGTCTTTGGCAGAGTATTGGAATATGTGATAGCCAGCTCTGTTTTACCCCCAGATGCCCAAGGATGAAGGATTTATTCTGAATTGCAAAAAATCACTTCAAAACCCACACCTCACTCCTCACTGCAGTTGGTTCAGTTTCTTTAGACATGAGTGTTGACATGTTTGGTCTGTCAGGTTGCTCAAGGGCTTTGTTTGGGAGAGGGGAAGGCTGTTGGGAATGTTAACACTCATGACTTCAACCCTCCTTCCCATCCTGTATGGTTCTCCCCTCTTTCCCATGGATACATGTTGGCTAGCCTAGAGCTCCCTGTTCTGTCCACATGGCCTTGGGCAGTAGCTGTCTTCCATTTCACCTGTCAGCACTGTCTTCCATTTCACCTGTCAGCACTGTCTTCCATTTCACCTGTCAGCACATGCCCATGCTATCTTTTGTTTTTCAGAAATTTGTTGAAAAGTTTTGTCTGTTGAAAATTGTCCTCTAGGTCAGTGAGAGGGTTTAGTGGATAAAGCTTTTTGCTGTCAAGTCTAACAGCCTGAGTTCAATCACCAGGACTGGCATGGTGGAAGGAACTGACCATTGTCTGCTTTCAGTTACCCCAGTTACTTAGAGCTGTGGCATATGCCTCCCCGTATAAACAAACAAATGCACTTACAAACTTAAATTTCTCTTGATGTATCCTCTTTCAATTCCATGGAATTCTTCTGTTGTGTTTTTCTTTTTCTTTTTTTTTTAATTTCATAAGGAACTCAGGAGGGACAAGCAGGCTACCAGGCATACTTACTAGATTGTTCCTTTGAGAAGTAGCACTGGATATTGGCTTTTAACATGTTTTATTTTTATTTAGAGAATGTGTTGTGTTTTCTCTCTCTCTTTCTCTTCCTTCCCCTCTCTCATCCTCCCTTCTCCTCCACCCCCAGGACAACTTTTAGAAGTTGTTTCTTGTTTCTCTCCTTTTTACCCTGTAGGTTAGGGTTAGATCTCAGGTTATCAGCCTCACTAGCAAGTACTTTTACCCAGTGAACTACGTTGGCAGCCTCACTTTGGTTTTAAAACTGAGAAACATGCATGTAAACACCCATAAATGAATGGATAGGCTGGGTGTGGTGATATATACCTCTTATTCTGGCACCTGGGAGGCAGAGGCAGAAGGATTTCAGTGATATGGAGTGAGACCCAGTGACAGAAGAGCCCCAAATCAAACCAGAGCACCACTACCACCAAAACCCACTAATGAAGGTGCTTGCGTACCTTTCAGGAAACTAGTAAAATGAGCACCAGCCCCTATGCCTGTAGCCTAGGAAATGGAGTTTTCTATTGCCATCCCAGGCCCATCACACGTCCTCTTTGGGTATCAGACTCTCATCTGTGTTGTCTCCTGTGATGATGTCTAGCCTGCATTCTTTAGTCATTCTCTCGACACTTTTTCTTTCTAGAAAATGGATTTGCCTCTTGTGTGTTGCTTCCAAACAATATAATGTTTAATTTTAGCTGCATTTCCTCTCTCTACAAATGGACTCAGATAGCATGTCCACCTCTCTGCTTTGCTGTTTTGTTTAAGGTTGCATTTTGAAGTCCATCCATTTATTCATGAAGCTGTGTTTTATCTAATTTTGTAACTGTTGACTGTTGTACTGTAAGCAGTTCCCTATGCCACAAGTTTAGAGATTGATTGTTTGAGAATTTCGTACATGAATTCTGTATTACTTCATTTTCCCTTCTCATTCCTCCCTCATCCCTCCCATGTCTTCCCAAATTCATGGCTTCTTATTCCTCAGTTAAAATTGTTACAGATATGTAAATAAGTTTATAGATATGACCTGCTGAGATCATTTAGTGTTGGTCGTCTGTGCTTAGAGCTGATGTCTTGGGATTGGCTAACATATCTAGGAGTTCATCCCCGGAGACTGATTTCTTCCTCTAACAGATAACATTGCATGTGTTTATGGGCTAGGGAGATGACTCAGTTGGTAAAATGCTCTCCTTGCAAGTATGAAGACCTGAATTTGATCCCCAAAACCCATATTTAAAAAGAAGCCAGATGCTGTGGAAGGTATACCTTTATAATCCTAGCTCTGGGGAAGCAGAGTCAGGTAAATTCCTGGAGCTTCTTAGCCAGCCAGAGATTCTGTTTCAAATAAATAAATAAATAAATAAATAAATAAATAAATAAATAAATAAACTGGTGGAGACAGTGTCTGAGGAATGATTCCCAAGGTTGTCTCTGGCCTCTACATACTTGCACACCTATACATATACATGCACTTACATGAACATATAGCATACATGAAACTTACATGTATTTATATGTATAACATGTACAGTATGTATTTATGTGTACAACAATCTATGCAGAGTGTAGGCTGACTGACTTGTAATTTGCATATGTGTTATTTCAGATTTTTGTGAGGAGGCACTCTCAGCATGTTTGTTTTCATTTTTCCTTTTGTGATGCTGGGGATGAACTGCGGCCTCATAAATTCTAGATAAGCTCTCTTCATTGAGTTCTACCCTCAGCCCAGCACTTCTCAAGAATACAGTGTTACTAACTGTTGTCACCATGTTATATGGTAGATCTCTTAAACTTAGTCATCCTAATTGAAATCTTTATCCTTTGACCAAAATCTCCCTAATTATCTTTTGGAAAGAGGATAGATTTCCTCCCATATGCATACAGAATGATGCAATCCTGTTCTTTAGTTCTTGGTACATGCATAGTGATCACTTATTTCCTACACTTGGCTACAGTCAGAGTTCCATGAGGGAATGTTGACAATTGCCAACTTTTTCCAAATAGCTGTAAAGTGTACAAACCAATATCCAGATGACATGAGTAAAATCTGAAGGGTCTAAACTTGGGAATACCTCTTTATTCTGTGGGACTTGGGGCTTTTTCCCCATTATCCATCATATGGACATGTTCTTGTTCACTTGTGAGGAAATCTTCTAAACTCGGTTATTTAATGTTTTCAGTGTATGTGCTCGGTTAGCTCATTGATCATTGGTGATTTTTTGTTTTTGAGATACAGTTTTGCTATGTACAGATCCCAGAATGTCTTTGAACTCAAGATCCTGTTTCTGCAGCCTCTTGAATGCCACCATGCCTACACTGTACAGTCTTGTTTGTCTCTTGCTCCTCTTCCCTCCCCAGAGGCCATGGATTGGAGTATGGAAGGGTAAGGGTAGAGGAATGGGGAAAAGTGTAATCCAGTAATTGGTCACATTCTCTGTCCTCCAAGAGTTCCTCAGCTCATCACAGATTCACAGAAGATACCTCTCTCACCCCATCCTTTAGACAATTCAATGGTTATAAGAATTCTTGTGCAAGGAAATCAGAGAGGAAGTGCAAATATATCTTTTTGCTTTAAAAAAGATCCCAGCTGTGTACTGTGGATGGATATTTGTGTTGGTGTAGCTTTTTATTCTCTTGAGGTAGATTGGTATGGACAGTTTTTCTGCTGCATGTGTTTCTTTAGTGTATCAACCTTGGAGTCACTGGGCAGCTCCACCAGCCTCTGGATGCTAGAATTACAGGGGTACACCACCATGCTTGCTATATGATAAATTTTTAAACTGTGTTTTTCTGTGAATATTTTAAAAATGTAGTCAGTCCTCTGTATTTGTTGATATCACACCCTTGAGGTCTCAGGCTAAATATATTGAAAGAAAAAAATCATGTCTGTCCTGAGCACGTACAGATTTCCTCATCATTACTCTGAACACTAGACCATGGGAAGCATTTACACATTTTTTTTTTTTTTTTTTTTGGTTTTTTTCGAGACAGGGTTTCTCTGTGTAGCCCTGGCTGTCCTGGAACTCACTCGGTAGACCAGGCTGGCCTCGAACTCAGAAATCCGCCTGCCTCTGCCTCCCGAGTGCTGGGATTAAAGGCGTGCGCCACCACCGCCCGGCGCATTTACACATTTTATTGTGTTAAGTAGTACATGTAATCTAGAAGGGACTTAAAGTGCACTGGAGGATGTGTGCTAATACCTCACCATGTCCCGTGAAGGGCCAGAGAGCATCTGGTGATTTATATCTGCTGGGGTTTCGGGAAACAGTCATCTTTACTCAAAAATCCTTTCAAATTTGGAATTTTCTAGACTCCAATATGAAAAAGATAAGAAACAGCAAAAGAAAGTGGCCAAATGGTACAAATATAAAAATCCAGGTTGCCAATAAATCTATAAAAATAACCAATACAACTACACACACACACACACACACACACACACATACACACACAAAGTATATGTTAGATCCATGAGTTCTGGTAAGGAGAAATAGCCAAAAGACACTACTAAAACGTAACATGTGATCTTATCCGAGTCAAAAAAAATACATAGCAAGTACACTGGAAGTACTTTTATTGTGTTTCTGGACTTACTATGAGCAGAAATTTCACAAAAGGTTTAAATGTGTTTGTTGACTGGAGATATGAAGTCCATGAGTGCCCTTTTCATATGTGTATTTATTTTGTATGTAGCTCATTGTGTTGACTGGAGATATGAAGTCCATTAGTGCCCTTTTCATATGTGTATTTATTTTGTATGTGGCTCATTGTGTAGCCAAGCCTGGCCTGGAACTTGCTGTGTAGACCAGGCAGCTTTAAACTTGTAATCCTCTTGCTTCTGTCTCTTGAGTACTGGGACACAGGCACGAGACACCATACCTGACTTCAAAAGAAGTTGTTTGATTTAAAGTACTGTCTGTACATTGTAAGAAGTCTGAAAGTATAAAATAAAAATAGAACCTCATTTAATACTTGAATTTAATAGTTTGCATATATTCTTGTTATGTTCTTTTAAAAATTTGACTCAGGTAAGGTCATATATACTATTTTCTTTTTAGTGATGTCTTTTGGCTATTTCTCCTTACCAGAATTCATGGGTCTAGCATATACTGTGTGTGTGTGTGTGTGTGTGCGCTCGCATGTGTGTGCATATGTGCGCACGTGTAATAGTTATTTTTATATATTTATTGGGTATTTGGATTTTCATATTTGTACCATTTTCCCACTTTCCTTGCTATTTCTTATCTTTTTTGTGTTGATTGTAAGTGGTCTTAATTTGTTTTTATTTTAGGTCACTGGAGACCAAACCCCAGGCCTTTCATATGCTGGACAAGTGCTCCCTTTTCCCCAGCTCTTTTAATTATCTTTTTATATTAATAAAATTTACATTACACACTGTAAATATTTCCCCAGATTCTCTTTCATCTTTGTTTTTGCTTTAACTTTTAAAAATATGTATATGTTCATGTGTGTGTGTGTGTGTGTGTGCACATTTTAATACATTTGAACGATAATTTTAAATAGGAGGTTGAATCTAGTGAATCTACTGTTCTTTCTGGCTTTTTGGTCAACGTTATGATAGTTTTCTTTTCCAGAATGTTCTACTTCCCCTACATCTTTGCATAAAGAGCCTATGAAAATATAGCTAAGCAGCTAGCTTTTTCCTACTGGTCTGTTGACTATCGATAACTGGCTGATCTTTTTTTCTTGTTAGCAGTGCAACACATGTATTTAGAACTTGAATCCCACTAAAATTCAAGTATGTTAGATGCCATGTGTTATAACAGAGTCTTTTTCTTTCCGGTTGGATGTATGTTTAAGGCAAACCTCACAGGGCTTCTTTCATTCGTGAGTCTTGTGGAGATCAATGTGTGCATCTGGTTAACGGTGTTCTTAAGGGAGACATTATTGAATGTGAAGCTTGAAGATGTTGCTTTATGTCAACACTCATTTGAAAAAAACGCCTTGGTTTTCAGTGTGGGCGCTGCCAGACCAACGTGCGTGTGATCCTGGAAAGTCTGAGCATGTCAGTGAAAGGAAATACACACACCTGGCCTTCAGGCCTCAACCAAGCTTTTCAGTTTTTAAACATAGTGGTTTTTTTCTGGTTATAAAAGTAATACATAGGGGGCTGGAGAGATGGCTCAGCGGTTAAGAGCACTGACTGCTCTTCCAGAGGTCATGAGTTCAAATCCCAGCAACCACATGGTGGCTCACAACCATCCGTAATGAGACTGGATACCCTCTTCTGGTGTGTCTGAAGACAGCTACAGTATATTCATAAATAAAATAAATAAATAAATAAATCTTAAAAAAAAAAGTAATACATATACATTCTAGAATGTCTTGAATATTTAGAAAGAATAAAAAGTGCTGTGTTCTCATCAGCTATGGAAATTACCATGCATTTCTTTATAGTCTTTAATTCTGTGTCTGCAGGCAGACACTGGAATAGATATATCCATACCGACATGTGTAGCTATTTTATAAAGTCAGGACGTAATTGAAAAATTTTTACTTGCTATTATGGCATAAGCATTTTTTCCATGCCACTACATATTATTATACACAAGTCTGATAGTTAACTATGCAGCTATCAAGAATCACTTAACTTCGCTGTTCCTTATTTGTAACCAGGTCAGTAATACTAACGACACCTACCTTACAAGTCTGTAAGCATTAAATTGATGTAATGCTTACAATGAATTTGTTAATGTATTTAAAATATTTGGGACAGACTTGACATCTTTTGAGTGCTTAGGATCCCTTCCTCATTTCCTCTCTTGTCTGAGGTAAGATATGTAGCCCAGTTGGTCTGAACTAATGATCATCTTGGGGTTACAGGTGTGTGTCACATGCCCAGCAGGTTAGTGTTATTCTTAATAACATGGTATATAATTGTTCTGTAGTATTTCATCATGTGAATATATGGTAATATATTTAGCATCTATTTATTGGATACCTTTTAAACTTGTAAATAATTCTTTTAGGGCTGTATTTCTAGGGCATGCTGTAGAACTGGAGATCCAGGCTTTTATGCATAGCGCAATGTCTTTTTGATTTTGTTGTGGACAGGTGAAAAAATTTTGTCTTTTAATTGTTACTGGTCAAGCCAGTTGATCCCCTAGGGGTTTACCTCAGCATTAAGCTGTCTCTTGATTTGGGCATTTTACCACATCAGAAGCCAGTGTAGTTATAGATGGGGAAGACTACCATGTCCTGTATGCTCTTTGGGCTGAGGAATCTGTTCTAGTAGATGACAGTGGATCTGCAGGTGTCCTACAGGAACCTGTAGGGAATATAGCATCCTGCAGACTGAAGTGGTTTCTCTGAAGACTAAGGAGGCTGGTTAGCTGTGGTGGGCTGATTGCCTTTCCTCTTCTGTGTATATGGCTGTGTATTTGTGTTTGTTTTAAATGTTCATGGACTTGAAAATTACAGTCTAGGGAAGAAAACAGAACAAGGTTTAGGCAAATCAGGCCTCAGGAATCTGAAGCAGAGTTTATAATCAAACACAAGGAACTCTGGGAGGCACACAGGTGTATCCCTGGGGGGCATTTTTGAAATCACAGAGATTGCCCATGATGTTTCGTTATAACTTCTTGAAAGATTAGTTGGATTAGGAATACTTATGAATACAGCCCTCAATTTTTAGCTTGCTCGTGAACATGCAGAAGACTACATGCTTTGTTTTCTCACTTATATGATTTACTCTCATCCCAACAGCAATTCTTCAGATTGGCAAACTACACATCATCCTTTTCTGTGGTTTGGGACAGAAAGAGCTGCCGGGTATCATTGGGAGGTCAAATCTCAGATGCCCCGACTCCTCCCACCAGCTACTTCAAACCCCAATTTGTGCAGATGACAACTTGACCTCTAAGCCACTTAGTTTCTAATTAGAAGTTCACCGTGTTAAGGAAACAGTAGCAGCAGGAGCATCACAGGATCTAGTAAAATTAACTTTACACACACAACTCATATTTTTCTTTATGCAATTTGTATGCCAACTAGTTTGAGGTTTCACAGAAATATAATTAGAGCTATTGAAGCCAAAGATGATTCCCCTGTTATTAGCCAGTCTTCAGCATCACTGCGATAATAGCATCTTGTCTAAGAAGACTGGAAGCCCTGCCAAGGCTTTGTGGGTGCTATAAACTGAGACATCCACAACTGTCATTAAAGGAGGGCAGGTCATCCCTTGGCAGGGTTAGCTACTCCTGCCTTGCAGTGTTTGTTGGCTTAATTCTTTCTGGAATAGTAAAACGGGGTGTTCCAGTTTCATTTCTGTTGCTGTGATAAAGTACCCTGACAAAAAGCAACCAAGAGGAGAAAGGGTTTATTTTAGTTCACAATTCCTGTTTATGGTCCACCATTGTGGGGAAGTCACCCAGAAGGAGCTTGAGACAGCTGGTTACATTATGTCCACAGTCAGAAGCAAAGGAAAGTGAGTGCAGACAATCTTGCTTGGCTTGCTTGCCTGTGCTAAGCTGGACTTTTCTACTTTTAAAACAGTTCATGACTCCCTGCCTAGAAATGGTGCCACCCTCAGTGGGCTGATTCTTCCCATATCAGTTAATTAAGACAATCCTTCAGAGACCTGCCCATAGGCCAACCCAGTTTAGAAAATCCTTCACTAAGTTTTCACAAGGGATTCTAAGTTGTTTCAAGCTGATAGTCATCTAACCATTCCACAGACATTGCATGCCTGTACCAGAAACTACAGAGGGGGCACACATGGATTGCTTCAGTGCTACAAAATGCCACTCTTCCAGATCCTTGCCTCTTCTTCATAGAGCTAGTCAAAAAAGAAAGCATTTTTTCTCTTTCCAAGCTGTAGTGTGTTCTTTGAGTGTTGCCAGCTGGCCTGACTTTAGTCAGATGGACACATTTCTGCTTTGTTATTGTATAGAATATAGTGATGCCTCCTAAAAGCAGAGAAGCAGAGGGTTGGGCTGACTGCACTGTTCATTAATTGACTGGTGAGCTGTTTTGTTTATGTTTAACAAATAGGTATTATAGTTCTACTGTGTGTTGAAAGCTCAGTTTTGTGGAGTCAGGTAAAACAAACATAAGAACAATTCCTGTTGAAAACAGCCTGGAAGTCTAGACATTGAACAGCCTACCTAGCAGCACAAAGGACCGTTCTCTGATCTAAAACTTAGTTCTAGGGAATTTGAGGACCACCCTTGTTGCGTTAATTATTTAAAAATGGCCACTGGTCAAGCCGACTATATAAGCTGCAGCGGCTCTGCTGAGCTCAGCCGCCATGTTCCGTGGCCAGAGGCCACATGAGCTCCGCAGCCAGAAACACCAGCCCTGCCACCCACGAGATACCAGCGTGGGAGTTGGCTCTGCCAGTCTTCCATGCTGTCTCCACAAGGCTGGGCAGTTCCCAGACCACCCTGCCAACCACACGGGCTCAGTACAATAAGACTCTAATGCTCAGATTATCCAAAGGCTTTATATATTTGGTAATGATTAATAACAAGATGCCCACAAAATCAGAGGTATAATCCAATACCCAACCTAGATATGTCAACTATCTTTGACTGCTAGAGACAGGCGCACATCCACTTCCATGTCCTCCCCCCTTCTCTCGTCTCCCTCTTCTCTCCTAGATTCTCCTCTTCCTTCTCCTCTTCCTCTCCTTACTCCTCCCACTGTAGCTCCTATACCCTGGTCATAAAACCCCTCAGAGAGGATGCAAGGCAAGCAGAGGATGGTTAGCAGGTGAGAGCTGCTTTCAGCATACACACCCACAGCTCCTTCTTTATGGCCGTGTGGGAATGTACCCTGGTTCTCTAACAGTGGCTAAGTACATTATTGTTTAAAATGCATAAATAAGCATTTTCCATCTCACGATGAAGTTACTACTTCCATAGAGCAGAGGGCACAAGACAAAGCTGGACCTAATGTTACGGGGCTGTAATCCAACAACAAGGGAAGCTGAGGCTGGAGAATCCCAAGTTAGAACATTTTCTCTGACTAGACAGTGAGTTCAAGAACAGATTGGGCAACATGACATCTGTCTCAATATTAAAAATTAAAATTTAAAAGAGGGATGGGGATAGAGTTTGGAGGTAGAGTACTCATCTAACATGTCTGAAGCCTTCGGTACTACGCAGATCAATAGATTAATAAATGAACTATTTATAATCTGGTCACCTGGAAATAACCACCATTTTGCCCCCATTTGTTTTTCAGTATTTGAAAGTGAATGGCATTATTTATATATTCTAATGTGACTTTGGAGTTGGAATCCAGGGGCCTCTGTAGTCTGGGGTAGCACTCTATCCCTGAGTCTTACCTCCAGCATGAAATAATTTCATTTTAAAAAATGATTCCAGGCTAAGGAGATGTCTCTAGTACAAAATTGAGTTTGCATCCCTAGAACCCTCATGTAGACTGGTCCCAGTAGTGTTGGCTTCTGCACTCCCTGTGTACCCCTACTGGAATATTGGATGCAGAGAAAGGAAAGAGGGAGGCAGAGACACAAAAGAAGGACAAACACTCAAGGTTGTCCCATCATCTCCATACATGTGCCCCAACCCCAAGAGAAGGGGGAAGGAGGGGAAGTGAGAAGGGGGGAGAGGGAGGATACTTCAATGAATAGATTTTGAGGAATGACAGACGAGACAGAAAATTTCCTCCCTTTTTGGTTTTCTCTGTGATTACCTCACTATGTATATTTCAGGCTGCCTCCACCTCCCAAGTTCTGGGATGATAGGTGTACATCACAAGAAAGTTAATTTATGATGTGGATGGCTAAATGTCTACAATAGGGAAGTATCTTGATAGGCTTGCTGTAACTTTTTGATGTTTTCTGCATCTCTTTTTCAAGAAACGGTAAATATTAAGATGGTATTTAAATGTATACTCCAGGCCCCCCACCCCACACCTTTTTTTGGTTTCTTTTTTTTTTTTTTTAAAGATTTATTTATTTATTTTATTTATGAGTACACTGTAGCTGTCTTCAGACACACCAGAAGAGGGCATCGAATCTCATTACGGATGGTTGTGAGCCACCATGTGGTTGCTGGGATTTGAACTCAGGACCTCTGGAAGATCAGTCAGTGCTCTTAACCGCTGAGCCATCTCTCCAGCCCCCTTTTTTTGGTTTCTTGAGACAGTGTTTCTTCGTGTAGTCCTGGCTGTCCTGAGACTTGCTCTGTAGATCAGACTTGCCTGGAACTCAGGAATCTGTCTGTCTCTACTTCCTGAGTGCTGGGGTTAGGAGTGCACCACCTAGAAAAGAGAGACCTGGGAACAATCATCCCTAAATGGGATGTCTCCATCAAATACCTCTACACCTGTGAGGGAACCCTGCAGAAGAGGAGGCAGAAAGAGCCAGAGGGTATGGGGTAAAGGAAGGAGACAGGGCCCTCTGATGCATATGAGGATTCACTGGATATCAATCCTAACAGGATTGATGCATATGAAGACTCACTGAGTCAACAGGCACGGGGCCTGCGCGGGGCCTGCACGGGCCTGCATGGGCCTGCACCAAACGGGGTCCTAGAGCTGAAAGGAGAAGTAGATACATGACCCCATCCCCAAACCAGAAGCTATCTCTAATTTATAGCTTGTGAGTGGAAATTTAGTTTTCTTTAAAGGAATCTCACTGGGGAAGTCTTAAGGGTAGGCTACACGTCCAGCAGTAGGTGCCAACAGGAAGTGAACTCAACGACACCATTGCAAGTTCTTTGTCTCAGTGTTTTTTAGGGCTTTGTTCATTTTTACTGTTTTAAATTCTACCTTATTTTTAATTTTACATATATATGTAAATACACACATAAACATGTAAATATATTTACATGTGTAAATATATAAATATATACATATATATGTAAATACACATATCTTTTTACTCTATAGGTCTTCTGCTTATATATTATGGCTTCCAATTTAGTGCTTTTATGGAATTCCCAAGTGTTGAAATGAATGGGTCTCTGTGACTGTATCTGTTTCTTGTGCCTTTTTTTTTGGGCTCGTTTCCCTTTGTTTTGCTCTATTCCAATGTATTAGCTTTTGTTTTATCTTATATTTTATTAGGATGCCTTAGAAGCTAATGAGAGACAGAAGGGGTGTGTGTGGATCCAGATGGGAGGGGAGGTGGGGAAGAACTGGGAAGAGTATAGAGGAGGGGTAAACTGTAATCAAGGTATATCACATGAAAATAAAATCTATTTTCAGTAACAGGAAAATGTGTGAGCATGGTAAAAATAAACATTTGAAATAATAAAAACAAATGAACAAACAAAAAACCCAAAACAAACAAAAAAGAAATATAACATAATGCCTGGTTTATATGTGCTTCTTAATTATTAGTTTTGTCTTTCCATCATGAATAGAAATCTGTATAGGCTAAATGGATAAGATTAGCCATATATTAAGAACTAGACCACCTAGTTTCCTGACATGGGCAAAGCCAGTGAATTTTACACCTTGACCTACAAGTGTCTTGGACCAGAGCATTCCCTGTGCAGTGGCTGGAAATTGGGAGACAGAAGCTGGGCAGTGGGGACGCACTTGGGAGGCAGATGCAGACGGATTTCTGAATTTGAGGCCAGCCTGGTCTACAGAGTGAGTTCCAAGACAGCCAGGGCTACACAGAGAAACCCTGTCTCGAAAAACAACAAAAAAAAGAAAGAAAGAAAGAAAGAGAGAGAGAGAGAGAGAGAGAGAGAGAGAGAGAGAGAGAGAAAGAAAGAAAGAAAGAAAGAAAGAAAGAAAGAAAGAAAGAAAGAAGGAAATTGGGAGACAGAAAGGAAAATTGTCAGGCAGCCAGCTTGGTATAAATAGCATTGAACAATCTCAGATACCTGTTTTAGGGGAACAAACAGCATCAGGACCAGGTCTGGTGAGGAAGTCAAGTTCTCGAAAATTCCTCACCAGGTACTTTGGGAGGCAATTCCCTTTTTAGGGAAGGAATACAGAAAGAAATAGTTTTTGTGGGGTGCCAAAGAGGTGGTGGTGGTGGTGGTGGTGGTGGTGGGTGTGTGTGTGTATGTGTGTGTAGTGTGACCAGCACATAGGAGTGGAGAAGTCAGACCAAAGGGAGTTTTGAAGTAGCTTGTAATGTAGCTTTTGGCAGAGGTGAACAAGGTTTTCATGGATATTTTTGCTTGGTTCCTTTCACTGAGTATGAAAGACTATCTAGAGCTGGGGAATAAAGATCTAAAATGTGTGGGGGCAGAGATTTAATACAGGGCTTCCTGTTACAGTAAACTTTAAAGCTAAATGAAGCTTTAGTCTGATGCAGGGACTGGCTTTTGTCTGGTCTGTCTCCTCGTCTCCCACTTCACGCAGCAGAGTTGCTTTTCTGGGGCATAGTGGATCTCTATCTGGAACTGGCATTTCCCATGCTATTCAGTAGAAAGAGCCCCAGGAAGAGTGTCTCCACTAAACCTTCAGTGCTGGACTCAGCTGCATCTCTGAAACATTTCTGCTGTTAACATTGTACCTTTAACAAACATGTGGCTGACGTGGGTGCTAAGGTTCTCAAAGCCTCCCTGTCCCAGGGACTTTAACATGAGGAAAGAGAAAGAGAAGCTGGCCAGGCTGCTGCCAACCGGCTGCCAACCGGCTGCCAACCGGCTGCATGTGAGCAAGAACCTCAGGAGTGGCTGCCTCTGTGAGAGCCTGCCTGTACAACCTCGGAGAGTTCAAAGAGTCAGGATGAAAAAGATACATGTACACACACACACACACACACACAGGCACACACACACACACACACACAGGCACACACACACACACACACACACACACACACGGAGGCACTCACACACATGGAGGCACACACACACAGAGGCACACACACACACGGCTGCACACACATGCACACACAGAGGTACACACACACACACACACAGAGGCACACACATGCACACACAGAGGCATGCACACACACACACACACACACACACACACACACACACACACACACAGAGGCACACACACTCACTCCCTCTATCTTGACTAAAAAAATGTGAATTTACCCCCAAAGTATATAAGAAGGTAAAACAGATGGAATTTGGTTCCTGTCTAAAGGTTTTAACATAAGCAAGGAAGCGGGAAAAGGGAGGAGGGAGGAGGGAAGAGGGAAGAGGAAAGAGGGAAGAGGGAAGAGGGAAGAGGGAGGAGGGAGGAGAGAGGAGAGAGGAGGGAGGAGGCAAACTTGTTTGCCAGAAACCTAATACTGCTAGAAGCTACTGAGGGTGGGAACAAAAAGCGAAAATGCGTAGCCCCAGGGAAGCTCTTCCTCTGATTGTTCCATTGGTTTGAATGATCATTTTCTTAGAAGCCACAGACAAACTGGTCCAGTTTGTTTTCCCGAGCTGGAAGTAAATGATTCTGTAGCCAGCTCTCAGCTCTGCAGCATTTCCACCTGGAATATCATTTAAGAATTTTGCTAGATCTCAGTGATTTATGTTTAGCAAATAAGATTATCTTCAGCTTCCTATTGTGAAGGAGCAAATGGTTTGGGGTTTAGTTGCTGTTTTTCAGCCTTTTTTAATTGCTTCTTCAAGGTAACACTGTGTTAATCTCCCTGATTTATCACCAGTGTCGACTCGCAGGGCTGGTTTCTTAGGCACAAAGTAGAGCAGTGTTGAAGCAGGATGGCTTACAGTATTAATACCTTTGTTGTCGGAGCGACTCCAAGGTACAAGTTTACTAATGATACTGGAGAGGGAGCAAGGAAGAACTTTTCATACGCTTGGAATCAGCATCTTCCATCTCGTTGCATATTAAGACGGATTATTATTTTAGGGATACTATGAAAGAAAAGAAATCTTAAGGTAGTTTATTTTAAACCCCAAATTTTTGCATTTTAAGAGTTTAATTTTCTCCCAATATAGGAGAATATATAGCTTTGAAATTGTATCAACTGAAAAATTACGTTTCTTTTGAAAGTTGAAGATACATTATTATGACAGTATGATTACTGACATTATTGAAATGCAAGTACATTTAAAAATATGTAAGTTTGCTACTGTTATGAATCGTAATGTAGATATCTGTGTTTTCTAATGATCTTAGGTAACCCTTGTGGAAGGCTTGTTAGATCTTCAAGGGGTCAATGACCCACAGATTGAGATCCACTGTGATAGGCTAAAGGTCATCTTAGGTCTAATTTTGTGAGAGATGAACATTTTACCAAAGAAATGATTATTCTCCAAAGTTCAAAAAATTTTGTTTCAGAGCAGGAATGTTATATGTCCCATATTTGATAATCTGTGCAGGTAAAAATCATATCCATTTAGTAAATCTGTGTGTCACTACCAACCGTGGGTCCTTTTGCTAAATGTTGGATCAAGGGTCTCTTCCTAGGCTACCACAAAATTTTCATTTTATACCTGGAATACAGTACCAACCAGACAGAAGATAAAATATAGAGGCCACTGTTTCTCAGCTCTCTCAGCTATTCTGAATCGAGTTCTCAAACTGCGTGTGATATCTTGGCAGCCAGCCATGCAGTTGTCATTTGGTCCCATTAGTTAAGTCTAGTCCTGTTAAGATCAGGTTTACTTGTCTTTTTAATTGCCTGATTAAAATTTTTCATTTCCAAAATCAGGAGAAGAATTTATAATGGGGGTAAGTGTGGAGTGAGGGCAAGCACCATCAAAGCTGTGAACAGAGGTGCCCGCTGAAGGGGCAATGAGGGTGATGTCAAGGCTCTTGGGAAGGGATGGAAGATTTCTGAAGCATTTGTAGCCCGGAAAATGAGACCAGGCTTAGACTATGTAGTTGTATGAAAATATGTTTAAGGTCATGTGACTGGTATACGCATTTTCTTTGTGCATTCTTGCATTTAAATGTGCCACGTCATCTTCCAGGGAATAGACGCTATGTCTTAAAATGTTGGAAAGTTGAATAGAAATGGATGGAGGCATGATAGAATATGGGGAAAAACAGAAAATGGGGTGCTCTCTTATCTGACTTGATGGTGATATGTTAAAGGCAGGTAGTGTTCATGAGAGAGAACATCTTCACGACTGTGGATAATTCTAACATCCCAGGAAATAAAGTCAGCTCTACCTAGAAGGTTACACCTCTTCCTTTGACTGCCACGGATGATTTTGAATGCTGGCCTCATGAGTGACTTACTAATTAAAGCTTCTAGTATTCCCATCTGCCTCCCAATTCCTCATTATTTTCTTTTCAAGTGTTGTGTTGTTGTGTCAATGGTGTTGTAGAGCACAGTAATGATCCTGGTGCTTTATACATAGTGTGGGCACTAGTTTACAAATATGTGATATAAAGAAAAGTTTTAGCTGTGTAATAGGTGATGTTATTCAAAAATAAACACCAATATGTGACATCTTCTTTTGGACACAGTATCACCAATGTCACTTGCTGAAAAGACCCTGATTCTGACTGGTATCTACATACCAGTCAGAATTGGACAAGATTAAGTAAGAGTAGTTGTCATAGGAGCACGTCTGTTTTTTAAATTCCTTAACGTGCAAGTTCAGTGGCTGCCTTCAGTGAGTTTGGAAGCTCCTGTAAATGAAGTCTAGACACAAATGTGATTTGACTGGTTATCACTCATTCTTCTGCTGTGTGGAGGCTTTTGTGAGCCTCCTGGGCTGGTTTGTGATTTTTGTTTTTGTAGTATCTTATCGAATAGTCACCCTTTGTGTTTGCTTCCAACTGCTGCCAGAGTTCTTAAGGAACTTAAGCTTAGTGGAGGGGGGAGGATTTATTTTTGCTCATAGTTTCAGAGACTGCAGTCAACAGTTTTGGCTGCTTTTTTTTTTTTTTTCCTGATAGTGGTTGTGAGGCAGAACACCGCGGTTGGGTAGGCATGGTAGAGCAAAGCTGCTCACAGCAGCCAGGGAGATAAAGGAGATGAGAGAGGAAGCCTGGACAAGATGTAATCACCAGGAAAAGCCTCACAATAACGCGTTTCCTTTGGCTAGGGCCCTGCCTCCCACCTTTCTACTGTCTCCCAATCTTCCATTAAGTTAGGAACTGTCAATGGAATCAGATCTATCCAGCCGGTAGCCCATCAGCTTCACGTGGCTGAGGATAGCTATGAATGTGGATCCAAGGCAAAATTGCAAACATTATGAATTTTTTGTGTGATTTTTTAAAAAACTGGATGGTGTGATTCTTGTCCATGTTGCTGGTAGATGACAACATTTTGTCACAGTGTCAAGAGGATACAGTCAGAGCCCTTGTGATCCAGGAGCTCTGCAAAGTTTTCTACTCTGATCGTGCTCTGTTGTGGAATAACCTTGCAACATACAAGTCTTCGGAGGGCCCATTCAAGCTGCAGTATAATAGAATCACAAATGGAGGGGCCTGGGTATAATTAAATTCAGTGGTGGCTCTAAAACCTTTTAATATTCTTACAAAAGGATGGCAGTATTATCAGTAAAAAATGTGACTTACGACAGTACGTTAGCTGGAGAAAAGCCTAGCTTCTGGTTGAGGGAGTAGCAGAGGTGAAAAGCTAAAGTTTCCATCATGCCTCCTCTCTCTCCCGCCCCAACCCTTGGCGTGTCTGGGAGTCTATGGAGCACAATTTGCAAACCACAGCTCTGGAGCCATGAAGGGATTTCTAAGTGGTTGAGTAAATCCTCAGAGCACCAATTTGCTGTTTATTGTTTCCTGGGGGGTGAAAATTCAATACAAAACCACTCCAAGCCCTTCCTCTGTATCTGTCTGTGGCGAGAATTTCCAGCAGCCACTGCCAGTTATCGGGAAGCTCACTGTGTGCCTTGAATACTCAGGCTAACCAACATACTCAGTGGGCACTGCCAGTGAGAGGCTGATTTGGATGATAGAGCAGTACTTTTTGTTTTTTAAATTTGCTTTGGCCTCTGGATGGTGCTGTGAAAACGCTTAAGAAGGTGAGATATTCTAAGTGTGTGGGGCTCCAATTTTATAGGTTAGTGTAATGATTAATGTTAATTGTCAATTTGACAGTGTCTGGAATCACCTGGACAGTCGTCTGGGCACACCCCAGGTATTATGTAGAAAGGGTGGTCTTTCAGAATATTCATGAGGAGTGGTCTTGATTGGGTTGATGATGTGGGAGGACCCACCATCTTACTTGAGGATGGGGTCATTCCCACAGTAGGGATTCGGGACTGTATAGAGTGGAGAGGTTGAGCTGTGACCTACTATTCATTTCTCAAGGCTTTTGACTATGGATTAACTGTCACCATCGGCCCCAAGTTCCTGCTGCCTTGAATCCCTGGCATGATGAACTATACCTTGAGCCTTGAGCTGAAATAAACCCTTTCTTCCATGAGTCGCTTTTGTCAGGATGTTTTATTGCAGCAATGAAAGCAAACTAAAGAGAAAGAAGGGAAAGAAACTCTGACACTTTGTGAGCACATGAATGTGTGTGTGCTCGCATGTGTAGGTGGTAGATCTGGGGACACCAGTACCAGTCTTCCATAGAACCTGTCACAATGTCAATTCCCAGAACTGCTGAATCAGAAGCTCTGAGGGTGGAGCCCAAGCCCGGCAGTTTGTGTTTAATAACCTCGGTGATTCTGTTGTATGCAAAAGCTTGAGAAGAACTCGTTTCAGTGAGCCAGGTGGAGAAGCTAAGAGCTAGCCTAGGGCTTCTCTTCCTTGTCTCCCTCCTCTAACATGCTTCTTGGTCACTGAAAATTCGGCATTTAAAAAAAATATATGTTAAGGCTCATTGAAACCCCTGGGAATTGAGATGGTGTGAGCTGCCATGTGGGTGCTGGAAACAAACCTGGTCCTCTGGAATGGCCGCAAGTGCTCTTAAGCCCAAGTCCTTCCATCCTGCCCCCAAAGTTTATGTTTAAAGTTCAGCCTTAATAGGTATACGGAGTGGGTAAGATTATCCCTATTTATAGACTGTGCTCTGAGGCTAATAGTAAGAGGGAAATGGTGTGACTGGGTTTGCCTACTGTGGAGAAGTTTGGATATGCTCACTAGGCTCATGCCCTAATTTGTCTAAGCTGTTGGGCGGTGGGGCCAGGAAGCTCAGGGTGGAGCATAGTAGTGCAAGGCCCTGTGCTCTATTGCTAGTGCCGAAGCAGAAGAAAAGAGAAGACTGAAGCTCAGATAGTGCCTAGAACAGTCTCAGAAGCTCACTGAGACTGACTGCTTTTCAGCCTGTGCAGTCATTCTGCTCTATCTCTAAGGCAGTGGTTCTCAACCTGTGGGGTGTGGTCCTTTGGGTGTTTAATGACCTTTTCACAAGGGTCACCTAAAACCATTGGAAAACACAGATACTTACATTACGATTCATAGCAGTAGCAAAATTAAATTTACGAAGTAATAATAAAAATAATTTTATGGTTGGTAGTCACCACACCGTGAGGAACTGTAATAAAAGGTTGCGGCACTCGGAAGGTTGAGAACCACTCCTTTGAAGCAAGTGGATCACGTAAAAATGTTGATTTCTTTTTGCAATTTCTCATTTAATGTTTCTTTAAAAGAGCAAAATGCTCTAGGTTTAATTTGTCAGTCCAGTAAAGGCTGGCCCCAGCCTCTCTTCCTTTGTCCTCTGTACAAAGCCCTCTTGCTCCTGGTTTTTTAGCGTGCTAGGTCAGGAGAGGGCAGCCCACTGGCCGCTGCAATCATCACCTCATTCCCATTGTTCTCTGGTTTCGGAGACCAGTGCCCTTGTGATGTACATTACACGGCCTTAAAATTGCACATAAAAGTTTGCTGTGGAGGACTGGCGAGTGTGAGATGAATTGGGAAGGTTAAGGGGAAACTGTGCTGAGAGCGTCTCCTAAATGAATTCTCATCATAAAAGCGCACTGCTTTCTCCAAGTGACAAATTAACTCGAGCCTTGTGCTTTGCATTTTTAAATAATGAGCGGCAGGGTAATTCCATTTGTGCTCAAGCCAGAGGTTAAAGCCTCGGCTTCTTCCTCTCCTGCTTTTGCACTAGCGTAGGAAAGGGATCCGGAGAGGGAGGCATTGCATTTGCTTGTTGAGAATGCTTGTGATGAAGCTTGGGCCAGAAGGACTGCTGTGCTTAGAAATCTTGTAGGGATTCTCATTCTGGCTTGAATTACTTGCACTCAGCAGGGGTATGGAAAAGGACATCAAGATGTCAGTCATTGATTTTGGTTCCCTGTTGGTAGATGGATAGGAAACGTGTTTGTGTGGGTGGTGGTCTCTTGCTAGCCATCAAAAGGTTTGATAACTATGAGTTAGGTGACTCTGTCTCTATCAGGAATGGGCACATTAGTGCCACATGGGCATTATTTTTTGTGGATATATCTATTAATTTTAGGTTTTGCCCTGTGGTTTGTTAACTGGTATTGAAGGTGAGAAAGGATTGCTGCCCTCTTTCCTACAGTCCCTCTGGTCCAACTGTGTGGATCATGTGAGGGCTCTTGTGTTTGTCTAGTCACTGGTGTCAGTATTAGGAGTTTAGACTCAGTAATTGATGATAACATCGCTGCCTTCTGCATTCCTCTATCTTTTTGCTTCCTTTTTTTGGCTTGTGGCCACATCCCATTTTCTCTTCAGGAGTTTATGCTGTGGCAAAGAGACAGAGGGCATAATGTTAACTAATTGGCCCAAATACTGGCTGGTGTGGACTTGACCTTTCTGAGATGGAGCATGATGCCAAAGATCACAGTTTTACCTGAATGAGGCTTTGTTAGTTTAGGCTAGGCTGTGGGAGGTGTAGTATCTGGGGATCTCAGTGCAGATACAGAGGGCTCACTGAGGAAGGGCAAAGCTTGTGTTCGGGGGCTGCAGAGCTCTATGCTAGAATCCCCCAGCCTGTGGTAGGGAATCTATCTGGTCAGGGGGATTAGCTTAGGAGGAATCTGATGCATATTGGCTCTGGATTTCCCTGAAGTTTTATTTTTCTGACCTGAGATTCATGATGTAGCACCAGGCTGGCCTCAAAAGACTTTCAAACCCAGAAGTTCTCCAGCCTCTACTTCTCAAGTTGCGGATTACAGGTGTGAGCTACCCTAACTACTTTTGAAATTCTTATTAACTTGGGACCTTCCTGGTGACCAATATCTTTTTTCTTTAAAATTAAACTTTTTTTTCCCAATAGGAAAACAAAACCCAAACAGCCTTCTAAACCTCTGCTCTATGTGGAAGAGGCTGGTATGATAGAATCATTTTGCATCCAACTAGAAAAGGTAAATCCAGGTACTCTAGAGGATAGTCTATGACAAGACAGGAGGGGTGGTTGTTCTGTCAACTGACACAAGCTAGAGAGCCCTCTAAGAAGAGGAAACCACAGCCCAGCAAATGTCTGGCCAGACTGGCTTGTTGGCAAAACTGTGGGGCCTTTTCTTGATTCATAATGGATTTGGGAAGGCCAAGCCTACTATTGACAATGCCACCCCTGGGCAGGGGGTCCTGGGTTGTATAAGAAGGAAACCGAGCAAGCCAGGAGGAGCAAGCCAGTAAGCATCACTCCTCCATGGTCTGCTTCCTCTCTCCAGATTTCTGCCTCGAGTCCCTGCTCTGGTGACTTCTCTCACTGTAACAGTAAGATGAAATAGACCCTTTCTTCTCCAAGTTGCTTTTGCTCATAGTGTTTATCACAGCAATAGAAAGCAAAAGGTACACTAAGACAATCTATGATTTTCGTTTGTTTGTTTTTAAAGATTTATTCACATGTATATGTGTCTCTGTGAGTACATGTTGTATGTGGGCTAGAAGTGGGTGTCAGATCTCCTGAAACTGGAGTTACAGTCAGTTGTAAGCTGCCTGCTGTGGATGCTGGGCACCAGACTCAGGTCCTCTAGAAGCTCAGGAAGTGCATTTAACCACCAAACTATCTTTCTAACATCTTTTGTTTTCAATTTTTAAATTTGTTTTGATAATTTCATGCATGAATTCTGTATTTACATCCCCCCATTCCCTCTCCTCTCTCTTTCATTTTTCTGGGTCTCCCTTTCCTTAAGCCCTCTCATTTTCATGACTTCTTTTTTTTATTAAGAAAAATTTTTTTGATAACAGTTTGTCTTTGTTGTTTTAATATTTTGTGTGTTAGAGATGGCATTTGACAGTTGGGATTTTTGTCAGCCACTTACAGCTGTGAACATCTCCTGCTTCCATGATTCAAAGGCACAAGTTGTTATGCTTTGTTGGGATTATAAAGTAACACATTCATAGCTTGATTTGTGTGAAGTACTTTTGAATGTTGGAGTGAGTTTACCAAGTCTGTTATTCCTGTAAGTCTGTGGCATGCGTGGCCACAGGCATGAGTAGCAGAGTAGACTCCAGATACCCTCAGAGTTGGATATGCTTCCTTTCCTGTAGTATGATTTACCCCTCTCTCCTCCAAAACGCCCAAGCTAAAGAAAGGATACCACTTACTGTTCTTTCCTCTGAGGTTTCCTCAAACATGGATCCCTTCTATTTCCCTCAGTGTTAAAAGTCAGGATGGAAAAACTAATTTCCTCCATGTGTCTCTCCCTTCCCTTCCTCGTCCTTTCTCCCAACTCTCTATTTCTTCAAGGTCTCCTGTAGCTCAGGCTGGCTTTGAACTCCCCGTGGAGCTAACTATGACCATGATCATGACCTCCCGCCTCTCCCTTCAAAGTGGTGGGATTACAGATGTGGTGCTGCGAAAAAAGCACAGGGCTGTTTGCAAGCTAGGCAAGTGTTCTGCCTCCCGAGCTGCCCTGCCAGTCATAAGCTGAGTTTCATGAAGGTTTTTATTGATTGCTTTTAAAAGAAATTTAAGATTAACTTTTATTTAAAAAAAATAGTAAGTGTTGTTGCTTACTTCCAAATGCTAAGACATTTATAATTCGTGTAACTGTCATACCCATAATTTAATGGTGACATCTTTAAGATGTTGCTTTAAAAAACTCTTCTTTGGACCATTAATTGTAAAAAAAAGACTTCAGTTGACTTCAGTTTAATAATCTTATGCCTTTAAGAATTTGAGTTAAGTGTTAGAATATAATTTCATAGTGAAATTTAAAACTTTAGGTCTCAGTTTTCTGTTGTCACTCTGTATGCAGACTTAAAGGACAAACACACCTGGGAGCACTTCTTAGTTATATGGAAAGATCCTTTCCTGCCTCACCATCTTGGTGGGTGAGAACGTCATGGGAACAGTCACAGAGTGGTTTGAAAGAATGGAAGGTTACTGGGTGCCCTAGATCCTGCCTCCTCCCAGGTGGGAAAGTTTACATCTGTGGCACCCAGAAGGGAAAAGGCTAAGGGACAAGTGTCTCCCTGGCTTTGACCCAGGTGAGAGTCTGAGGTGGAAGAGTCAGGCTCTGCCAAGGAGGTGCTTAGTCACATGCCCAGTCCTCAGTTTTGTTATCTGTCATTGGAATTGAAGAGTAAGTGAAGCTGATGTAATCTCACAGCTCATAATGCAGCTCGAAAACAGGTTTTCTTTTGGTTGATGCATTTTAAGTAATTGAATATATTTCCCATTAATTTTACTGCCTTCCATTTACCTTTGAATAGGAGCCAGTAAGGGGAAAGTATCAGAAGAGTCTTTTTGTGGTTTTTCCTCAAGTGAGTGCCAGAAGAAAAACTACTATAATTTGATAGCGAAATGTTGGAAAGTGATATATTTACTGTTTAGAAATACCACAAATGGGCCATGCCTTTTTAAATTCATGGGTTCAAACATTCAGCTATGCCTCACTGGCTCAGTCTCTGCTCATTATGCTTTATGTTGATGGAATTAAATGTGACATGTCGCCATGCTGTATCAGCCCTGCAGGTCTAAAATATGAAGTTTGATTAAATTCTGAAAACAAATTAAAGATACTGTTCAGTATTATTCATGGAAATTTGTACAATTTTGTTTTTAGACTAAAGTTGCTTTGAGGAAAGAATGAAAGAGAACCAAACCAAACCAAACCAAACCAAACCAAACCAAACCAAACCAAACCAAAAGCACCCATGAGGAGTACCCAATTCTAACTTGGTTACTAAAACAAAAACAAAGTTGTCTTTAAAAGAATTAATAGTTGATTAAAAGTTAGATACAAACAGGTTGTAGTGGCACATGCCTTAACTCAGTACTTGAGAGGCAGAGGCAGGTGGATCTCTGTGAGTTCAAGGTCAGCCTTGTCTACAAAATGAGTCCAGGAGACCTAGGGCTTTATCACACAGAGAAACTCTGTCATGAGAAACAAACGAACAAACAAACAATGTATGTTATGTCCTCATTGTCAACACTGACCATAATGGAGTTCAGGAAGCCTCCTGGGAAGCAGAACTTCTAGTATGTGTTTCACCAACAGTGAACACGTTTCTCAGTCACTTGGTCCTAAAATATCCACATTTTTCTCTTGGATGTTTAAGGACACGCATAGATGCTCTCTGTGTTATGCTATGCTGCTTTCTATGAGGATCATGGGTATTGGGAAGAGAGCCCACTTAACACGATGCCTGTAATTTCCAAGAGGTCTTTGGGAAACATCTGCTGATGGTTTTTCCTCACTTGTACATAGCTTGTCTGGCCAGCTTTGCTGTGACTCAGTCAGTGATGCTTTAGTAGTGCTAAGATTGTATGCCCACTCTCCATGACCTGTAATCATGCATCATTTGTTTTAACGGCTAAGGGAAAGAATGGAAAGTTAGTTCAGAGTGCTGCAGTTGCAGCTTTGCCACTGTGGGATTTTACTTAGCAAGCCTTCTAAGCATCAGAATCTTATTTGTTCCTTTTCACTGGCACATGCAATGAATACTAAGAGTTGGTTTGTTGTTGTTGTGTTTTTTTTTTTTACAGTGTTGAGCTTATTCTTAATGCTAAAAAGTGAGAATAAGGACAAGCAGCTAAACTGTGTCCTTTCCTGAGGCTCGCTTCCTGCTGGGCACAACGTAGACTGGTGATGTACGCATATTGCACCTGTGAATATATGGGAGATGGTGCCTGGGGTGCAGACAGAATCAGCCAGAGTTAGGGTAGAGTGTAACATAACCGGAAGGCATTTACGTGGGGCAGGCAGGAAAGGCCTCTGGGATGAGATCACATATGAACAGAGACACAGAGGAATGGTGTGGGGACATCTGGGGACAGTCAGTCAGGGGACAATGTGTATGGCAGGTGCAGCTTATTCTCTGAGCCAAGAACAACCTTGACATATGTGGAGGCCAGTTTGACTGACTGTGAGCCAAAAGCATGCAGGATAGGACCCAGTCTTGAGGGCTGCTTAGGAAAATGAGTGAGGTAACATTTAAAATATGGTCGTTGTATATTTAGAAAGAATAAAGCACTGTAGCAAGTGAGGTTTAAGAATGCAAGAATATGTAATACTATAAAGTTTATTAATGGCATTGCCTTATTAGTTATAAAAGAAAAGTGGATTATTTGTATGGTAGAGGCATTTGATGAAATTCAGTATTTATTATTGATTTTGTTAAAAAAGAAACACCTCAAAACATAATAGGAAAATATCCCAGGAATGTAAGTTATTTTCATTTTAACCCCTAAAGCATTTCAGACTTACAAAGAAATTTGAGAACATTGCTATTAAATTCAGTACCATGTAAGGATAATATAGTATCCTCCCCATTTACCGGTAGTATTTTAGAATAACAAGCCAGTGCCACTGGACAAGCCAAAAAAGAAAGAAAGAAACAAACACAAAACAAAACAAGTGTTATAAAGGCATAAAACACAGAAAAAAGATAATTAATTGCTACTTGCAAATAATGGGATAGGAGATTTTAGCAAAATCAAGTGAAAAATTAATAACAAGAATTAGATAATAAAAGTACCCTGCTGACCAATGATGTGTCAACACCCATAGCTTCTACATGTACTAAGGATAGCCAGCTAGAAGATTTAAGAAGTGAAATCATTATCATTAAAAAGAATAAAATGCTTAAGAATGAACTCAGGGGGTCCCATGAGATGGTCCTCCAGGTAAAGGAACTGCCATGGAAGCCCAGCAGCCTGAGTTCAGTATCTGGAACCCACAGAAGGGTGGAAAGAGAGAACTGACTAAACGACGTTGTCTTCTGACCTCTACATATATGTTGTGACATGTGCAGCCACACACACACACACACACAGAGACTCACACACACACACAGACTCACACACAGACACATACATACACTCACACACATACATACACACATATACAATCACACACACATACATACACACATATATACACTCACATACACATACATACACACACATATACGCTCACACACACAGACTCACACACAAACTCACATATACACACACACTCACACACACACACATACACACACACATACACAGACACAGACTCACACAC
>NW_021620662.1:759474-769887 GCF_004785775.1 Grammomys surdaster
ACAGATTCATACACACATACACTCACACACACACACACTCACACACACAGACACACACACACTAACATAACATTGGAGAAGGAACTTACACAGTACGTATGCTGTCTATGAAGGTATTAATACACCTGAGAGTTACATAGAGATGAAAGCTAGAAAGGCTGTCATATTCCTGGATATGAAGATGCCAGTTTTCCTTCAATATCTGTGTGTTTCATGTCAGTTTAGTAAAAAGTATCATGAAGGTTACTTGGAGCTGTTTTATGTTCATGTGGGGAAGTTAAGTACAAACAACTAGGAGCGATCTGAGGGATTAAAGTCTAGCTTTATGGTTATAGTAATGGAAACTCTGACATTGCCACATGCTTTATTTGTCATAGGATAAAAATGGTATCACAAATCTGTGGGAGAAAAGTGTTCTAGTGAATCTGGAGTGGTAAGATAATCAGATTATTGTCTGGTGGAAAAGTACCTCAAATGTTCAGCCCCAATCCATGTATTTTTAATAGAAAATTTAAAAATTAATTAGGTTAGAGAAGAAGATTAGGGAATTATTTTATAATTTTAGAGTACTATGGCCTTTTTCATACAACTGAGAAAGGTGAGAGTTTTGTAACTTTAATTGTAGTTATAAAACCATAACACAACAGGGCTGGAAAGGTGGCTCAGTGGTTAGGAGCACTGGCTCCTCTTCTAGAGGACCCGGGTTTAATTCTCAGCACCCACGTGTCAGCTCACAATTGTCTAACTTCAGCTCCGTGGGATTTAACACCTCACACAGGTATACATGCAGGCAGAGTACCAATGCACATAAAATGAAAATAAATCATTAAAAAATATTTATAAAAAAGTAAAATAAAACAGTACAAACCCTGAACCAAATCTACATCAGTCAGGAATAAAGAAGGTGGAGACAATATTTGCTTTTCATTTCATATCTGAAGGAGCCAGTTTTAAAAAATACAATAAAGAACTCCTATAGTTGTGTAAGAAAAGCACAAGAGTCTGATGGAAAAAATGTACAGAGGGCACAAGAGTAGTCTACAGGAAGGGAAACGACAGTGCCTTTAAACATTCAGAGAAATTAATAACTTTACTCATCCTAGTAGATGTGCATGTCATAACTTTATGGAGGGACTGTTCATTGTGCTTAGATGGACAGTTAATAAAGTTTTGTAATTTCTGTAGAGAGAGCACGAGCACAAAACAGTAGCATCTCTTTAGTGAGCAGTGTGGCAAAATTTACAACATGAAAAAAGCCATATTCTGGGCTGGAGAAATGGCTTAGTGGTTAAGGGCACTCATTGTTCTCCCAGAGGTCCTGAGTTCAATTCCCAGCACCACATGGTGGCTCACAGTCATCTGTAATGGGATCCGATGCCCTCCTCTGGTGTGTCTGAGGACAGCTACAGTGTACTCATATACATAAAATAAATAAACAAATAAATAAATAAATAAATAATTCTTTTAAAAAGCCATATTCCTTAAACTAGGACTTTCTATTTTAGGAATTTATTCTGGGTACAAATTGTCCTAGATATTCCTACATTAATATATTCTGTCAAAATCATTCACATAAATACATTTTACATGCATGATAAAATGACTTATATAAGAAGATATTCATTGTAGAAGTGTTGACAGTGGCTGAAAATTGGAAACAACTATGGTTTCCCAGTAAATTTATTATATTACAGATGAACATTAGAAAGGACATAGCCACAAAATGCCACTGGACATTTTTAGGTAGTGACTTGTAAGTATTGCCAGTATATGTTGCTTGGATAAAACGTGAGGTATAGAGCACTGTGTATAGTATGTTTGTCTGTGTAAAAGTATAGATATGGGATTTGTTTGTTGGAGACAAAGTCCTACTATGGAGCTGGATTAACCACAAGGCTGGGTTAAGGTGCATGCCAATATACGTGGACCTAGCCAAGATGGTTTGTGGACATATAAGGCCGCTGACAGCTTCTGGGGAGAATAATTTGCTAGCTGAAGACAGTCGTATTCTCCTTATGGGATAAACGTGTTTAGTTTTCATTTTACCCACAAGGTTCCTTTGCCTCACAAGTAGAAGAGGAAGGGTGTTTGACTATAAGTACTGCATAATGGGACTCTCTCAGGTGATTCATCCAGGAATACACTTCCTGAAGTATGTTTCCTGGTGGCTGACAATACAAGTGCTGCAAATGGAAGCCACCTGAAAACATTGGAACACTGGGTTGAACAAAATTAGGCTTTTTTTTTTTTTTGGTTTGTTTTTCTGTACCTTACAGGATGCATATACAGAACACAGCACTTCCAAAACTCATTTGATCATACACTTTAAACATTAACTTCAAAGAAAATGTATATATATGGGTGTTTTGGCTGCATGTATATCTATGCACTGTGTGCCTACTGAGTGTTCAAGGAGGCTAAAAGAAGGCATCAGATCCCTGGAACCAGAATTACAGACAGTTTTGAGTGCTGGCAATGGGACCCAGGTCCTCTGGAAGGACAGCCAGTGCTCCTAACTGCAGAGCCACCTCTTCAGCCCTAAACAGCAACTTTTGAAAAGGAACATGAAGAGCTATCATGTTGGAATATTACTTTAATTCTTGAATTTTGCTTTGTTTTTATTTTTAATCAATCATCATGCTTATATTGGTTACAGTTTTTGTAAAGTTGACACAGCCTGGGGTCATCTAGGCAGAGGGACTCTAACTGAGAAAATGCCCCTATCAGACTGGTAAGTAGACAAGTCTGTGGGTCCATTTTCTTGCTCAGTGAGTGATGTGAGAAGACCTAACCCTCTGTGGGTGGTGCCACCCCTGGGCAGGTGGTTGTAGGTGTTATAAAAACGCTAGCTTAATGAGCTATAGAGAGCGAGCCAGTATGTATGTTTCCTTGTAGTCTCTTCTTCAATTCCTGGCTTTGGGTGCCTGCCTTGCCTGAGTTCCTGTTTTGCCTTCCTTCAGTGATAGACTAGGATGGGGACATGTAAGCCAAATCAACTCTTTGTTTTCTCCTCAAATTGCTTTGGTCATGATTTTTTTTTCACATTAATAGGAAGCGAACTAGGAGAATGCTTTTTATTGCAGTAATCACCAATGGAACAAAAACTATTTTGGATGAATAAATGACACACAAAGCTCTATTTACTCTGTAGCAACATCGTTTTATAAGTGGCTTATAAATCAGTACTCTTGATTTATTATTTTTGGTATATTTTATTGACTATTTGGAAATTTCACATAATATATCCCAATCACATTCATTTCCCAGTCTTACCAGGTCCTGTTTCCACCCTTGTGATCTCCCCAAAAGTAGAAAAAGAAGAAAAAAAAAAGGATAACAAATTCAATACTCACTGGAGCATGGTCAGACTCCCAGTGGCCAGCCTCTTAAAGAAAACTGAGTCCTTCCCCACCCCCATCTCAACAAGAAGCCATCAGTTGGGAAGAGCTACACTATACCATCTCCATCCCAAGTTTTCAGAGTACTCTTCAATGGGTTCCTGTTTAGACTGTTTCTTTTTGTGTGGGGGGCATGTTGCAGGAGAGAGGTTGACACAGAATGTCTCTCATTCTCAACTGTGAGTTTGTAGTCATTGATCCCACTGTAAAAGAAGCTTGCTTGCCCCTTTATAGCCAGCAGCAGCACAGATAGGGACTTACACATGGTTTTTGGTGACAGCATGAGCCATAGACATCAGCATGGCTTCAGGTGGCAACACAGACCATAGACATCCCCATGGCCACATCCCCATGTGGTAATATGGGCGGCTGACACCGACTTGGTCCCTGGCCTCTGCACAGATTACAGACATCACCTTTGGTGGCAGCTCAGCCCACAGACATCAACATGGCCTCTGGTCACAGCATGGGCCATGGACATCAACATGGATTCAAGTGGCAGCACAAACCACAGACATTTCAATGGCCTTTGGTGGCAACACGGACCACAGATACCAACATGGCCCTCAGCAGCAGCATGGAGTACAGACACTGATTTATTTTTCAGATGCTGTGGTCTCTCCCTTTTCTCACATGTAATATCCTTCAACTTATTAGTTGGTTGTATAAATGAGACTTCCTCAGAGTCGTATATTTGTACTAACAAGATGTTTCATCCTGTGGAACTGGAGTAACAGGTGTTTGTGAGCCGCCTGTTGTAGCTACTGCAAAACTAGGTCAAGTTATACTAAAGTTTCTTGATTGCAAAAGAGAATTCTGTATTATTAATAGGATGTTTTAGGGATTGATTGAATGGAAGTTGAAGATTGAAGTCTCATTCAATTAAGCTTTTTCTGAAAGCATTGAAAAGGGTTGCTGGTCATGGGAGGAGTGCGAAGAAATCAATAGTTGGATTGCCGTGGAATCCTGACCCCCATAGACGGTAGCATCAGTATTAGAGGTCACAGCTCCTAACCCATTTCCCATCTGCTTACATTTGAACGTTTGATCAGGCTGCTTAGCTAGCCAGGCTTCAGTTTTATCATGTGTACGTCCAGGCGTTGGATTTTGGAGACCATCATGGGCTTGCGTATTTAAGACTTTAGGATATTACTAGGTTGTTTAATGGAGTCCGGATGGTTGTGTCTGTGTAAGCGTCCACATATGAGTACCATCTCTCAATTGCTCCAGTACAGCCATTTTGGAGAAAGAAATTATTCAACAATTAGTTCCTTGTCAACTTCAGATAATGGGAACTTGTTTGACAGTTTTCTCTGTGTTGGTTGATTTCATAATTACCCTTTGGGAAAGCACATACAGGTTTATTACAACAGTGCTATAGATGAATCCATATCTGCTGAGGGAAGACCCTGGATACTTGTTTTTCATATGTCAGAGGAAATCCATAATGTGGATGTTAGGCAGCATCAGTGCTCAGTTGGTGAGTTTCCTTTCTTTTTGTGACTCCTCTGCCTACTAGCAGATTTCTAAAACACAGTTGAGGCCTCAATTCACTGGATTTACGGCATCTGGAAATGAGCTTTAAATTTCGTTCCTGCGTTGAAATTAGGGGTGTGACATAGTTATTACAAGGGGTGCCTGTGAGCCTGAATTTGATTTTGTTATGTGGAGGTCGGATGCTTTGTTAGAAGGGAAGCCCTTGCCTGGGGAGAGATCTGAGTGTGACTGAACTGTTAACTGTCCGCTCCCTCCCATTTTAGCAGGAGACATATTTTGTTTTTAAATGAGATGACAAGCGAGAGAATTATCAAGACTCAGTGAATTTTAAGAATCTCCTTTCAATTTTTTCAAGTTCCATTTAACCTTGCTTCTGATATCATTCTGTGCATTACTGTCAAAAGAGCAGCTGCCTTTGAAGTCGGGAAGCCTCGCTGCTGGCAGTCACGATGGTAAAATACAAGCAAGGCTTTCAGTCAAGTCCTTGGTGATACACAGTGAGGCCTTATTACCTGTGTGAAAGCATGAGTGTGTGTGTGTGTGTGTGTGTGTGTGTGTGTGTACCTAAAGACTCGGAGTGCGTGGGGCGGATATATGATAATGGACACTGAGAGGGGAGAATCATCTCATGAATTAGGGATGCCCTTTCATAATTCATGAGTTGCGGCTGAGGAGAACATGAAATCACCTGAAAAGCATCTGGAAGTGATCTGTAATTTTGAAGAGGCAGCCAAAGAGCCTGTATCTCTCCAGTACATGATGATAAAATTGTTTGCATGAGATTCTGGGGGGAGTTACTTGTTACTAGCTAAATGTCTCACCATTAAATATGCCCCGAGATTTGATTATGAGATGTTGCTGTCTCTTTCAGGGTACTCAGTAAGCCATTAACTGATTAATGTGAAGAAGGTGGGTTAGGATTATTTATTGGCATGTGGAATATCTTTTTAATCTAGTCTTCATGCAGGTGTGTTACTGGTGACTCCAAAGTGTATCCAGTTTTGGAGATTAAAGTCATGTTTACCCCCCTTTCCTTTTGTTATAGCCAAAGGTACTGTATTTCAAACTGTGAAGCTATGTCTATGTATGTTACACACAGAATCTCTTCCAGTAGTTCTAGGAAGTGATCTTTTATATTGGGCTATTGCAGAAAAATTGTGATGTCAGAGAGTGGTTTGCCATCTGGGTCTTGGACAATTTTCAGTATATGCAGCTATGGAAAGGGTGCATTTGTGCTCTGACTTGGATTTTTAGCTTAACCTACCTAGAGATGGGAAATATTATACCCAATACTAAGAAAACTTGACTTCCCCTCCCTGCCGTGTTTATGAGTAGCTGTGGTCATAAGAGATTACAACCCAATACCTATCTTGAGCTGCCTGATCCTTCCTTCCTTTCCTTCCTTCTTTCCTTCCTTTCTTCCATCCTTTCTTCCTTCCTTCCTTCCTTCTCCCTTCCTTCCTTCCTCCCTCCCTCCCTCCTTCCCTTCCTCCCTCCTTTCCTTCCTTCCTTCCTTTCATCATGTGTAGGCTAACTTTTGATTCATGAGCCTTCTTCTCAGCCTCCCCAGTGCTGGAATTGAAGATGTTACCAGGTCTGGAATATCTTCCTTTTCTATAGTATAAAAGCAATTTGCTCATCTTATTATAAACTCATCAAACCTACTAATCACTAACAGAATTATGCAAGATAAATTATTGTAGTAACAAGTGTAGTTGACTGCTTCTCTGTCACTGGGCATTTAAATGTCTTCCTTTATTAAAATTACAGTACTTCCTATTTTCTTTTTTTTTTTTTTTTTAATTTTTTTATTGGATGTTTTATTTACATTTCATATGTTGTCCCCTTACCCCATCCCCCACCCACCCAGGAACCCCCAATCCCCTCACACCTCCTCCTTCTTCTTTGTGGATGTAACCTCTATCTACCCCCCCACTCCCACCTCCCCACCCTCAAAACTCCCACCCCCTGGGGCGTCCAGCCTTCATGAGGTCAAGGATCTCATCTTCCACCTGTACCCAGCAGGGCCCTTCACTCTTATATATTCAGCTAAGGCCCTGGATCCCTCCATAAGTGCTCCCAGGCTGGTGGTTTAGACCCTGGGAGCTGTGGTTGGTTGGTATTGTTGCTCTCCTCATGGGGCCACAAATCCTTTCAGCTCCTTCAGTCTTCACTCTAACTCCTCCATTGAGAACCCCATGATCACTTCAATGGCTAGTTGTGAGCATCTGCCTCTGAATATGTCAGACTCTTGAAGACCTCTGAGGAGACATCCATATCAGGCTCTTATCAGCATGCACTTCCTGACTTCCACATCAGCATCTACCTTTGGTGACTGCACATGGGATGGATACTCAGGTGGAAAGGTCTTCAGACGGCCCCTCCTTCAGTTTTTGTCCCTCGCTTTGTCTCCATATTTGCTCCCTTGAGTATTTTGTTGCTCCTTCTAAGAAGGACCGAATCACCCCCACTTGGTCTTCATTCTTTATGGACTTCATGTGGCCTGTGAGTTGCATCTTGGGCATTTTAAGGTTCTGGGCTAATATCCAATAATCAGTGAGTGAATACCATGTGTGTTCTTTTGTGATTGGCTTACCTCACTCAGTATGATAATTTCTAGTTCCATCCATTTACCTAGGAACCTCTCGAATTCATTGTTTTTAATAGCTGAGTAATACTCCATTGTGTAAATATACCACATTTTTTTAATCCATTCCTCAGTTGAAGGACATCTGGGTTCTTTCCAGCTCCTGGCTATTATAAATAAGGCTGCTATGAACATAGTTGAGCATATGTCCTTATTATATGTTCGAGCACCTTCTGGGTATATGCCTAGGAGTGGTATAGCTGGATCCTCGGGTAATGCTATGTCCAATTTTCTGAGGAACCGCCACACTGATTTCCAAAGTGGTTGCACCATCTTGCAGTCCCACCAACAATGGAGGAGTGTTCCTCTTTCTCCACACCCTCGCCAGCATCTACTATCACCTGAGTTTTTAATCTTAGCCATTCTGACTGGTGTGAGATGGAATCTCAGGGTTGTTTTGATTTGCATTTCCCTGACGACTAAGGATGCCGAGCATTTCTTTAGGTGCTTCTCGGCCATTCGAGTTTCTTCTGTTGAAAATTCTTTGTTAAGCTCTATACCCCATTTTTTAATAGGGTAATTTGGTTGCCTGGAGTCTAATTTCTTGAGTTCTTTGTATATATTGGATATTAGCCCTCTATCAGATGAAGGATTGGTAAAGATCTTTTCCCAATTTGTTGGTTGTCGTTTTGTCCTATTGACAGTGTCCTTTGCCTTACAGAAACTTTGCAATTTTATGAAGTCCCATTTGTCAATTCTCGATCTTAGAGCATATGCCATTGGAGTTCTGTTCAGGAACTTTTCCCCTGTGCCCAAGTATTCGAGGCTTTTCCCCACCTTCTCTTCTATTAGTTTCAGTGTATCTGGTTTTATGTGGAGGTCCTTTATCCACTTAGATTTGAGCTTTGTACAAGGGGATAAGAATGGATCAATTTTCATTCTTCTACATGTTGTCCTCCAGTTGAACCAGCACCATTTGTTGAAAATGCTGTCCTTTTTCCACTGGACAGTTTTAGCTCCTTTGTCAAAGATCAAGTGACCATAGGAGTGTGGGTTCATTTCTGGGTCTTCAATTCGATTCCATTGATCTTCCTGCCTGTCTCTGTACCAATACCAGGTAGTTTTTATCACTATTGCTCTGTAGTACAGCTTGAGGTCAGGGATGGTGATTCCTCCCGAAGTTCTTTTATTGTTGAGAATAGTTTTCGCTATCCTAGGTTTTTTGTTATTCCATATGAATTTGAGAATTTCCTTTTCTAACTCTGTGAAGAATTGAGTTGGGATTTTAATGGGGATTGCATTGAATCTGTAGATTGCTTTTGGCAAGATGGCCATTTTTATTATATTAATCCTGCCAATCCATGAGCATGGGAGATCTTTCCATCTTCTGAGATCTTCTTCAATTTCTTTCTTCAGAGACTTGAAGTTCTTGTCATACAGGTCTTTCACTTGCTTGGTTAGATTCACACCAAGGTATTTTATATTATTTGCAACTATTGTGAAGGGTGTCATTTCCCTAATTTCTTTTTCAGTCTGTTTATCTTTCATGTAGAGGAAGGCTACTGATTTGTTTGAGTTGATTTTATAACCAGCCACTTTGCTGAAGTTGTTTATCAGGTTTAGGAGTTCTCTGGTGGAAGTTTGGGGGTCACTTAAGTATACTATCATATCATCTGCAAATAGCGATATTTTGACTTCTTCCTTTCCTATTTGTATCCCTTTGACTTCTTTTTGCTGTCTAATTGCTCTGGCTAAGACTTCCAGTACTATATTGAATAGGTAGGGGGAGAGTGGGCAACCTTGTCTAGTCCCTGATCTTAGTGGGATTGCTTCAAGTTTCTCTCCATTTAGCTTGATGTTGGCTACTGGTTTGCTGTAAATTGCTTTTACTATGTTTAGGTAGGGGCCTTGAATTCCTGATCTTTCCAAGACTTTTATCATGAAGGGATGTTGAATTTTGTCAAATGCTTTCTCAGCATCTAGTGAGATGATCATGTGGTTTTTTTCTTTAAGTTTGTTTATATAGTGGATTACATTGATGGATTTCCGAATATTGAACCATCCCTGCATTCCTGGGATAAAACCTACTTGATCATGATGGATGATTGTTTTGATGTGGTCTTGGATTCGGTTTGCTAGAATTTTATTGAGTATTTTTGCATCGATGTTCATAAGGGAGATTGGTCTGAAGTTCTCTTTCTTTGTCGGGTCCTTGTGGGGTTTGGGTATGAGTGTAATTGTAGCTTCATAGAACGAATTGGGTAGTGTTCCTTCTGTCTCTATTTTGTGGAATAGTTTGAAGAGAATTGGTATTAGGTCTTCCTTGAAGGTCTGATAGAATTCAGCACTAAAACCATCTGGTCCTGGGCTTTTTTTAGTGGGGAGGCTTTTGATGACTGCTGCTATTTCCTGAGGGGTTATGGGACTATTTAGATGGTTTATCTGCTCCTGGTTTAATTTTGGTACCTGGTATCTGTCTAGGAAATTGTCCATTTCATCCAGGTTTTCCAGTTTTGTTGAGTATAGGCCTTTGTAGTAGGATCTGATGATTTTTTAATTTCTTCCGTTTCTGTTGTTATGTCTCCCTTTTCAGTTCTGATTTTATTAATTTGGATACTCTCTCTGTGCCCTCTGGTTAATCTGGCTAACGGTTTATCTATCTTGTTGATTTTCTCAAAGAACCAACTCCTGGTTTTATTGATATTTTGTATTGTTCTTTCAGTTTCTATTTGGTTGATTTCAGCCCTGAGTTTGATTATTTCCTGCCTTCTACTCCTCCTGGGTGTATTTGCTTCTTTTTGTTCTAGGGCTTTTAGTTGTGCAGTCAACTTGTTAGTGTGTGCTCTTTCCAGTTTCTTTTTGTAGGCACTTAGAGCTATGAGTTTTCCTCTTAGCACTGCCTTCATGGAGTCCCACAAGTTTTGGTATGAT
>NW_021620662.1:774887-789710 GCF_004785775.1 Grammomys surdaster
TCTGGGGCTTAGGGAGTGAGATGGAGTTCTTACCAGCTGCTCTGAGTGCAGTGGCTCCTGGATGACTCAGGATTCAGTTTCTCCACAGGACAGGAGCAGACCGACTCTGTGTCTGCTCCAGTCCAAGGGTACTTCCTATTTTCTTAAAAATGTTTTTCCTCGCAAATTTTCTCCAGCTTTTCATCCATTGTGATGTTGAGTGATAAGTTTGTGATTTTACCTTGTATTTATACTAGTTTTACATTCCACACCTCCAAGTATTTGGGGTTAGTCATGTTACATACTCTTATTTCTGTCTGGAGACTCCAGCTTATTTGTTTCATAATAGGGATGGAGTCATATGTCTATGTTGTAAGACTCGCCTGTTTGTTAGGGCTGATGATAGACACACATCTGAGAACAGAGCCGGCTTTGGCCAGGGAGAGCAACAGTTAAACTATCAATTTTTTCTTATCTAGATATGTACTAGGGGGCATTTTGGGGATATTGCATACTTTTTTGGAAAGATTTTCAGAAAAATTACTTTGATTCCTTTTTGACTTTATGTTGTCATGTTAATGATTCAGGTGATTTATGGTGTGGATTTATTTAGCTTCAAATGTTTTTATTCTCTTCTGAAAACAATATATAATTATTTTATAACATTTACAAGATGGCAGAATCAGAGTTGGAGAGATGACTTGCAGGTTAAGAAGCACTTGCTATTCTTACAGAAGACTTGAGTTGGATTCTCCCATCTTCTTCAGGCATCTCACAAACATCTGTAATTCCAGCTCTAAGAGATCCAGTGCCCACTTCTGGCCTTTGTGGGCCCTGCATATACATGTCTTTCCTTCACATAGAATACTTGTAGGTAAAAATAACGAAAGCAATCTTAAAAAAGATGGAAGAATGTTATGCTACTTTCTGCTGCCTAGGAGAGTTTTCTCATGTTTTGAAATAAAAATATACTTTTTACTTAAAGATTTAAAAGTATTTATTTTTGACTTTTCACATATGCATATAATGCACTTTGATCACAATATTGCCCTTTACCGTCTTTATTCCCCTCCCACTCCCTGTTTTTTTCCTTCCTAACAAGTCCCTAGCTTCATAGTTGCTTCTATGAGTGTGGGCATGGGGTTGTTTACTGAACTGGGAACTTAATAGTGGCTATAGCACTAAAGAAAACTGGCTTCTAGTTCCCCGGCAGCCATTAATTGCCCATACCTCCTAACGAGCCTTACGAGTCCTTTATTCATGCATGATGGAATGCTGATGGACTCAATGTGTTGTTGTTGTTGTTGCAAGTCTTGTATAGGTAACCACAGCTTCTGTGATCTTAGGAGTGCCATGGTCATGCCATGGTCTGGAGATAGCCCCTCATAGCACTTCTCTACATCTATATCTCTTTGCACCTTCTTTCGGGATGTTCTCTGAGCCTCGGATGAGCGTGGTAGAGATGTCTCATTTCGGGTGAAGCACTCAACAGCCATTATTAGCTGTTTTGCCAGTTATGAGTCTCTGCATTAACCATTGACCACTACAAAAGGAAGCTTCTCTGACCTGTGGACATTGGAACGGTTAATCTTAGTTATCAATTTGATCTAGAATCTCCCGAGAGAGATACTTCAGGGCTTGCCTGTGGGGATTATTTGGACTAGGTTAATTGAAGTGGAAGAGCATCCTTCTCTGGGCTGGGGATCTAGACTATAAGAAGAAACAGTGAGCTGAACACAATCATTGCTTTCTCCCTCTTGACTATGCATGCCGTGTGACCAGCCTCTTGATACCAGTTGGCCTGTAATAGATTTTACCCTGAAACTGTAAGCCAAAATAAAACCCTTTCTTTCTGCCTTAGGTTGCTTTTGTCAAGGTATGTTATCATAGCAACAAGAAAAAGTAAGAGAGACAAGTATAAACATAAGTGATTGAAGGCCATGTGACAACATGTTCATTTAGGAGAACAACAGTAGCGTGTTCTCCTACCATGCCTATTACCTACCCAGCCATGGGCTTTTGTGTAGGCTTGCAGAGCCAGGGATCATTTTCCTCCTGTGCAGTGGGTACTTAATCCAACTGGAAAGGTTACCTTCGTCACCATCATGCCATTATTGCACTAGTGGGCATATCTTATTGGCAGATCAGGATTGTAGTTCAGAGCACCCATCACTGGGTAAGATTGTTGATGTCTTTTTACCTCAGTGACCTGCATGGCATCTTCTGGTGCTATGAAAGATAGCCAGAATCGGGGAAGCTTGCAGCTCAATTTTACCTTAATTTCTCTATGCCCTGCAATCACAAGGTGTGGTGTCTTCAGCAATAGGGTCTTACCATCTAGTTCAGGGGGGCCACCCACCAAGAACAATGACAACATCTCTGAGACTCCCCCATATTTTTTAATTTTTATGATAAAGACAAATGTGACCTCACCCAGTACACAAACAGAAGGAATGTAGATTTGTATTTGTAATTTATTAGTGATGACAAGGCATTTCCTTCCTTTCTGTAGATTTTGAGTCTTCTGGTGGTTTCTGGACAGAACCAAATGTTAGAGAAGTCCTTTATGTTCCTCTGAAAGGTGAAGCAAACAAATACAACCCAACAGTGTGCTACTGAAGAAAGCATTCACAGGTAATGTTTTTCTTGCTGTGCTTGTTAGTTTGAGTCTGTTGAGAGTCACCTGGGAGGGGGACCCTCAGCTGAGGAATTGCTTTCATCAAAACCAACTGGCCCATGGGGCATTTTCTTGTTTAGTGATTGATGTGGCAGGGCCTAGCTCACTGTGAGTAGTGCCAGCTGTTGTAGGTGGTCCTCCATTTTACAAGAAAAACAAGCCACGGAGCCGATCAGTAAGCAGTGCTTTTCAATAGCTCTGCTTCAGTTTCTGCCCCTGGGTTCCTGCCTTGGCTTCCCTCAGTCGGCAGACTATAAGCTGTAAGATGAAATAAAGCTTTCCCTCTCCAAGTGCCTTTTTGGTCATGGTCTTGATCATAGCAACAGAAAGCAAACTAGGGTATTTATGGGGTTACTATTGGTATGTATCCAGTGATTTTAATAAACTAGTTTTTAAGTCAGCTCTACTTAAATATGTCTGCATATCCAAGTAAACATCATCACGTTCAAAACAGAGTTTTTGAGAATTTATACTCTATTTTTCTACTCAAATATTTACAAAACATTTCTTTGGGAATGCATTCTGGACACCCCCCCCACCCTCTCCTCCCCGCCAGTGGCATTCTTTTAAGCATCCTGTTTTCTGTGGAGGCATCTGTCAGCACTGTGGCACTGTATTTGAGAAACAAGGTAAATGCTTTTGGCTAAATAAAAACACTATTATGTTGACCAAAACCAAAAAGAAGAAATAATATAAGGTACCAAAAAGCAGAAATAGTATAAGGTAAATAGTTTTCCTTTTTGTTGTCTCTGTGTAATTGAATCCCTAGAAGGGAGTGTGTGTTTAAACAGTGATGACACTGTTTTTTAAAAAAGCGATTAGGTCATGTCATTTACAGAGAAACATTATTTATTTGGCTTATAAATATTGTTGTTCCTTCTTATTAAGATCAATCAATCTGTCATGGTTATAGAAATGTTACTGTATTAATCAGGTTAAATAAGGTGATATCCAAACTCTCTGATGCTGTCTACCTCTCAGGCTTTTTAATTTGCCTCTTATAAACGACTCCCTGCAGGTGTTTTGGAATGTTTCTCAAAACATTATCAGAGTGCTTGTTAAAATACACATTAAAAGTTTTAAATTACAGGGCTGGTAGTAGAGAGTATACTTACCATGAATGAGGTCCTGGGCTCAATCCTTTATACACTTACAATTCAGATGATTAGAATCCTGTCGTGACAAGGGCTGGGAATCTGCATTTTATGAGTATTACCAAACACTGACACCTCATAAAGAACAAACCCAAACTTCTATGTATATATGTACATTTGTATGTATATATGTATGCATGTATGTATGCATGCATATATATGTGAGTAACATGTATATACACCTAGACATATCTGTTTTATAGTTATTTACTTGATTTTTTGCTTTGAATGCAGTCATTTATTATGCTATTTTGGCAAGGGTTGTATTTCCGAGTAACTTATAAGGTCAAATTGAGGATATAATTGGATAAAATTGAATAAAATATTTGAACTTTATAGCTCCATTAGAAAGGGAAATGTTTTCCCCTGGATATGAATGGGCAAGCCTACTTTTTTTTTTCATCTAGCTGCCACATACTAAGTTGTATTAAACGTCTACTTTTCAAATGTCCTAGTAAGTCTAGGGCAGATCCTAACAGGGTGGCAGTGGAGGCCCCTGACCCATGCTGCGCCACACTGAGCGTCCAGTGCAGCATCTCTCAGTAACATTGTGCTGAGGTTGGGCTGTGGTTATGCTCTGGAAAGACATGTTTTCTTTCTGCTGTCCTGAAGTCTTGTGAATGCTTCAAACCCTTCAAATGAAAGGAACTATTAACATGTAATGAAGCAGCCGCTTCTGTAGGAAACAGTTTTCATTATATCCCTGCAATTCTGTCTTCTGTTATCCTCTGATGGTATAAAGCCCTAGTTTCCAGGGCCTAAGTGGAGCCAACATCATGACAGTAAAGACTGGGCACTAAGGAATTCTGTCAAAACTCTGGATCCATCCCCAGCCATCCACCTGTGTAGACATTGTTTGAAACCTGTTCTTGCCTCTTGGCTCCAGTAGGCAGTATTTGTTGAAAGAATGACTCTTAATAGTGTTTTTGGTTTTTTGTTTGTTTTGTTTTAATGGTTGTACTCTAAATATTGTACTTTTAAAAATAAAGTTTTATTGTTTTTGTGTTTTTGGTCAAAGTCAGGAGGATATTGGGAGATACAAAGAGAATATGAGAAATGAAAGAAAATATTATAACAAATATATAAGGCTTAAAGTTTGATGGGGATACCTAGAAGTCAGAGGGAACAGCACATGTGTAAAGTAACTGTGACTTAGGTAATGAAGGGATCTAACATTCACATGTATGTCTTGGGAGGAAAAGATAACAGACAGGGAAGGCACACAGCAAGAACATGAATGGTAAATGGATCTGAAAATGAACTTTAAAGTATTGAGGCGGCACAGCATAAAGCACTTGGGATTGTCCTGAGGAGGTGCCATCAGCAGAATTCATCTGTTATGAATTTCGGATGTCCTCAGAGCAGTAAGGCAAATAGCAGGCAGACAGAGGCAATTACAGGTATTCTGAGCTATTGAGAGACAATCACGTATTTGAGTATACTATTTGAGGGTTAAGAGCTGTCTAAATACGAGAGTAGCACTGAGAGCAGCCTAGGTGCTAGCATGCTGGGGATGGGAGTCATGCAGAATGGAGGGGTGATGGGGATGCCTCGGAGGTTTCTCAGGTTCTGTGGGAACCAGCGGGAGGCCACTGTACAAGATGATTTTCAACAGCAATCTGTCCTCAAGAGTTGTTTGGGACTAGGGTTTGCTAACTTAGCAAACCCTAAATAACACTAAAGGATCTTCCAAAATCAGTTATGGTTGGGTAGTCAAGCAGCTGCATTAAAAACAAAAAATCAAAAACCCCAAAAGCAAACAAACGACAAAAAAACCCCAAAACAAAAACTAAAAGTCTAAAGTTTAAACATTTTTATTTGTACATACCTTTTTATAATCTCTTAGGTTTGAATCTATATCTATTTTCGTTTGTGCAGGAAGTGTTTTCGTTTGTTTAGCCACGTTTGTCTCTTCATACAGCTCATGAACTTCACAATTTCATTCCCTGTTTTGTTCTCAGCATTTAAAGTCTCTTCTAATAGACCTGAATAGTTTAGAATATTTATGTTTGACTGTGTGTGCTGTTTACTTTTCTAGGTTTTTGTTTGTTTTGAGATAGGATTTCACTCAGTAGCTCTGGGTAGCCTTGAACTCATGGAAGTCCAAGTGCTGGGATTACAAGTGTGAGACCCCAACCCTGGCACCTGTTTTATTTTCAGCATAGTTTTTGAAATGCCTTATCTTTTTGGTGTTTGAGTGTGCCTGTCACACTTAAAGAACATCTCTAACATCTCCATGACAGTTTTCTAAACATTAGCCGAAGTTGGGCCCCATCATCCTTACTGGGAACTTGTTAGAAATGGATATTTTGGGGCTAAATCAGAAACCCCTAGGGCAGAGCCCAGTTTGTGTTAATGAGCCATTCTGTTGATTCCAGGGCAGGTTGGAGCCTGACCCTGGACATATTCAATAGCTATGTGCTGTTGCTGAAGTCACACATGGTCCTGTGCTTTGCCCCCTTAGCAGGTAGATTAGGGGTTCTCAACCTTTCAGAGCTTGTTCACAGGCTTAACCAAATCACCCCCTCAAACAAAAAACAAAACACCAAACCAATCAAAGAAAACAAAAACAAACACTTCCCCTCACACAACCTCAGGACTCAATGACCTCTGACCTTATGCTCTGCTGGCAGTTTGGCTGGTTTCTGGTGACCCAGTTATCTGCAGTCCAATCAGCTCTCTGAAATAGTTCTCATAGTTGCTGTCTAGACTAGGCAAGTATCTATCCTCCTCCAGCTCCAGAGCCAACACGGTTTAAATGGCTTCTTTGGGCTTGGTAACTGAAACCGTGAGGCCAGAACTTTATTTGCAAACAGCAATTTGAATTTTTTTTTAAGCCAACTGTGTTCGATTTCTTTCCTTGAACAGTCGGATTTTTTTTTTTAAAATCTACTCAGATTACTCTTTTTTTTTTTGTCCCCTGAGATTTATCCTCCATGGTAAGGCTGTTCACTGTGAAAAGAGCTTTTTAACCCTTCCTTGTAAACTTAGAGGTTTCCTAAGCAGCTGTCTAGGTAGTCCATATGAATCATTTAAACAGTGGTTCTAGGGAGCCCACTCCTCACTGCCTAGCCCTGTGTGTGGAGTCTCTACAAGGGTTCCTTAGGAATGATGCCTCCTTCATCTCAATATTATTCACTTTCTTTTTTATTTTAGTCTTTAAGAGTATTCTTATTAGGATTGATATTTATATGTCTTTCTCTTGTTTTTCAACACTACACTCCCAGCTCCCAAGTCTCTTTTTCTCCCCATATTTTATCTACAGGAGCCTCCAAGTTCTTTTTTGGTACCCATTTCTTTGTGTCTGCTATGTCCTCTTTCCGATGCCACCTTCACACTAGTATGTATCAAGGTGGGTCTCATTCCCACGGCTCTGTCCTTACGCCAAGCCACCTACTAGATGTTCCAATCTAGATGCACATCCAAAACGGAAGCCATTGTTCTCCCTCGAATCTGTGGCTCTTTCAGTCTTCCTAGCTTAACAAGAGGTGCTACCATCTATCAGCTCAGTGTGTCTAACATTTTCTTAGCATTTCCCATGTTACAAACCAGTGTTTAGAAACGTTTTGTAATTCTTCTGCAAGTCCCAAGACAAATTCTGTTATCTTTGCCATTACTCTGCAGGGCAGGGAACCAAAGCAAATACAGTCAAGCTGTTTTCATGAGGCCACAGAACTATCAGTGGAGGCAGGATCCAAGCCAGACTGTCTTTCTGCAGAGCACAGGGTCCTAATTCCTGTGTTCTCCTTCTGTTCTCTCTTAGGTGTTGTACTAGCTAGGGTTCTTATTGCTGTGATGAAACACTATGACCAAAAGCAACCTGGGGAGTTAAAGGTTTATTTGGCTTATACTTCCACATCATAGTTCATTACTGAAGGAGGTCAGGATAGGAATTCAAATAGGGCAGAACCCGAGGCAGGAGCTGATGCAGAGGCCATGGAGGAGTGCTGCTTACTGACAACCTCTTGGCTTGCTCAGCCTGCTTTCTTATAGAATCCAGGACCACACCAGGGATGGCCACACCCACATTAGACTGGGCCCTCTTCCCTCAATCACTAATTAAGAAACTGCTCTAAAGGCTTGTCTGCAGCTCAATCTTATGGAGGCATTTTCTCAGTTGAAGTTCCTCTCAGGTGACTATAGCTTATGTCATCTTGACATAAAACTAGCCAATAGAGGCAACAAGGCTAGAAATCTAGGATTGCTCTTTACCCTTCTCATTCCTGCTTGTCTGCTTGAGCCTTTTGACTTCATCTTTTTAAAATTGTGACTCCACTTCTGCATTGCATTGTAAGCATTCTAGACTGGTTCTCCATCACCTCTGCCTCTACCATATAATTACTGTCTCTTCCCATTCATACTCCACTCTCTTTTTAAATATTCAGAGTGTTATTCATCCTAATGCTAAATATGATCTGAACACATGTTTTTTGTTTTTTGTTTTTTGTTTTTTTTTTTAAACGAGCCCAGTTCTTGTACTGTCATACTGTCAGTTACCCATAAGGTAGCCTTTCTCTAGAGTCTACTTCATTGTTGAGAAAGCCCTACCAGTTTTAGGGTTCCAGATGGTTAAGAACTACACCATAAGGCAGAGAGCTGCAAGAGAGTCAGTAACACTTTAGTGATACCTGACACTCTGAGGGATAGAAAATTAAGGAGAAATGATGGGTTTTGAATAGTCTTTTGCCTATTTTAGTCCTTATTGTGATGAAAATATAATAAAGGAATTCATTATCTGGTCTAGCTGAGGAAACATAGTCTATACTTTTGTGGGTCCCCAGCAGAAGGCGGCTTCATTCCACCCCTCTGCCATGCTGTGTTCTGCCTCTGTGATGGACTCTGCCTTCCTGAAGTACACCTTCCCTCTCCTCCCTCTGAGCTTTTCCATCACCTTGGAAGGCCTTCTCGGAGCCCATTGACTTCTTCACATTTGGGTGGACCATTTTTCTGACATGCTGCCAGGGTCCCATTCTTTCCATGTCTTAGGACTTGTTAAATGTTGTTTTACTTGTCTAGTTGTCTCTTGTAGACTTGGTGCTGGGTCTTATTTATTTCGGAGTTTTGTCACCCAGTACAGATGCTCAATAGGTATCGACTGTATGAGAGAATCAGTGAGTATTTAAATAAGTCAAATAATGACTGCCACTTACATATTCTTTTATCTTACTAAAGTACCCAGCAGGTGATCTGTCAGGGTAGGATTAGGCTCACCTGTAAATAACCATCAGAATTAATGACCAAACAAATTAGGGGACTATTTCTCTTCCAAGTAAAATTAGGAGCCAGACTCTCATTGGAGTTGAGTGCTTCTTTGACTGTCAGGCTGCACTGTCCCCAGCTCTCTGTGCTTCTGTACTGGGCTATGATTCTTGTCCTCATTCCTTGTTCTGGAGATGGATGGTAGAACTCTGACTGGCTGTAGTCCCTCCTTCCAGTAAAGATGGGAAGGCCAAGATGCCAACACTTACCAGTCTTTTGTCACTACCTGTTCCACCCTCCCTTAGGAACTTTCCTAAAAGGCCTTTCAGGATACTTCCACTTATTGTATATATCTGATGGTAAATACCCACCCACCAGTCATGCTTTTACTTCTAGCTGCCAGAGGAACTAGGAGATTGAGATTTTTACCTGACTCTTTGCTGATTGTGATTGAAGTTGAGTTAATATGGTTGGGAAGAATAGAGGGTAACCGGCTGTCTATTACATGGGCTAATATGATTATTTCTTCTTCTTCTTCTTTTCTTCTTCTTCTTTTTCTTCTTTTAAAAAGATTTTTTAAATTTCATATATGTGGGTATACTGTTGCTGTCTTCAGACACACCAGAAGAGGGCATCGGATCCCATTACAGATGATTGTGAGCCACCATGTGGTTGCTGGGAATTGAACTCAGGACTTCTGGAAGAGCATCCAGTGCTCTTGACCGCTGAGCCATCTCTCCAGCCCAATATGATTTCTTCTTAAGTGAACATAGGCAGCTTTGGAGAGTAATTTGTAGAGCTAAACTCCTTCCTTTCCCCCTCTCTGTCCTACCTATCCTATCCCTCCTGACTTCTCTCCTCCCCACTTCCTTCCCTTCCCTTCTTTTCCTCCCCTCCACTTCCTTTCCTCCTCCTACCTTTGGATCTACCCACTTTTCCTCTTTTCATTCTTCTTCTCTTTCTTTTGCATTGCAAGGTTTTGAACTCAGGGCCTTCTTCCCACACACAGCCACACCCCCTTCCTCTTTCAATGCCTGCACACTTATGTGTAATGACCAGATTTGGTAATTGGTATATCTATTATCTTAGACATGGCTATTCTTGGTTGTCAACTTGACTACGTCAGGAATTAACTAAAACTCAAGAGGCTGGATTTTCTGCTGTTGATTTTACCATATACCTGCTCAAGGTTTTGTTCAAATGCCCTAGGCCACACTGGTAGAAGGGTCTTGCTAGAACACCAACAGAAGATTTGCCAATAGATATCAAGAAAGAAGCAATCTGAATCTCCTGTTCACTTTTTTACCCCTACAAAACCATCACAAAAAGTCAGAATTCTAGATACAATTATAATCATTTATTGAGAAATATTTCTTGCTGTGACAAACTGGAGCAAGCTAGCGGTTCAGTAATAAGAGAAGAGCTGTATAAATGAGGGATACTCATGAGGAGAAGCACTGTGGAAACCACACTGTCTTTTTCTGGGAAGGGGACCTAATGACTTAGAATAATGCTCAAGATATAACATTGAATGGACAATACAGAAATGGACTGTATATACACACATAGGTTATACTCCTCATTCAAAAAAATTGTACAATTAGAAACCTTAAAAGCAGTTAGTCTTTTGTGGTGCTGAGCTGCTTTTATTGTTGTATACTTTCTCTACTTTTTCTACTTTTTCATTCCCTCTGCATTTTTAAGGAGATATTTTCTCTTACTTAAATGTCACTCATTCAACCCAGCAGCTTGAAATTTTAAGAAATATTTAGGAGCTTTTTTTACTTGGTTGTCGAGTGAGAGCTTTCTTGAAGCTGTTGGACATAAATTGCACCATGAAGTTTAAAATTTCACATTCAGTAGTGGGGTCTTGTATACCCTTTACCAGGCTTACTATGTCATAATTTCTATGGTAATCTATTAATATATAAATATGTAATTGTTCTGGAGGCAAAGCTGATGGATTGTGGTGCGAGTTTTATGTGAGACTGTGAGAAAATATGTTGTTCCAGTGACCTACTTCATAAGTCTGTTACCAGAAATAGATCCATTTTTAGAGATACCTTACAGAATGTGAGATAAGGAAAGAGAGCATGAACATTCTAAATATAATGTCAGTACTGCCAGTTAGTAACAAACAAAATTCCAGACCAACAGTGTTTATGTGGGAATGTGAAGAACTAGGAACAAGAATGGAATATTTGGGGTATATCCAGGGGAAAAGGGAAGATACTTGGGAACATTTTAGAGCCCTTTCCTACAGGCTGTTTGAGAAAGGGACACTATTATTCTGAATTATTGTCCCAAAGCCAAATTGGGCCAGCCACCCATTTAATGTTCAATGATATAATAACTGAGAAGAATAAGGCATGGAAACTGTATAGTGCAGAAACTGAGATGTTTTCTCTCTGTCACTTTATGGAGAAAGTCTGTCAACCCCTTCTAGAGCGGCCTCCTCTTCCACAGGAGATTGTCCATAGAGGCTATGTGGCAGTGTGCTCAGACAGTTTTCATTGTCAAAATGTGTATTAGAGGAGAGTGTGTTTGTATATGTGTGTCTTAGTGAAAGAGACCATTGTGCAATGGGCAAAATGACCCCCCACAGTGAAGAATTATTTATTCTAAAATGTTGAGAGAGGCATTCTCCTTGATTGAACTTTATGCTCCCCTGGGCTCTTTTCTTGACTTGCCTTAGTGGCTAATCTCTCTCATCTTGGCTTTAGTTCAGCCAAGTGCGAGCAAGAATCTCGCTGAATCAGTTTTGTGAAATTCTTTCTCCCCCTTGGTATTTGATCAGATTTCTCATTTTTTGCCTTTGCTATTTGATCACTCTGGCCTGTTTTCAACTGGAATCCTGTTAGGTAGTTCCATCAAGAACTCCCTACCCTCACCATCTTCTCTGAATCATTCGCTATCTACTGACCCCCCCCATCTCCCTTTCACCATTCTTGTCCCTCTCTCCTCCCCTCTTGCTTTCCCCTCCTTACTCCCCCTCCTCTCCAGCTCCACTTTCCTGCAATAAATAATCTTGAGACCTATTTTGTTTGTTCCAAGAAATATTTTCCTTACCATTTAAGAATAATTTTTCTTGCTGGACATGGTGATACATGCTTGTACTCCCAGTTTGTGCAGTCAGAACAAGGTCAGCCTGAACTGTGTGGAAAGTTCCCAGCCAATCTAGTCTACACAGTGAGACACCATCTCAAAAAAGAAAAAAATGTTTTCCCCCTTCTCAGTATCAGTAGTTCAGAGGTTTAAAAATCCTGAGCTAAAGTAATGTTTTGGGGCTGGAGAGCCAGCTCAGCAGTTAGGCGCATTTTCTGCTCTGGAGAAGACTTGGGTCCAGTTTCCATCAGCCACAGGTTTACAACTGTTCACAACTGTGAACTCCAATTCCAGTGGCTCTACATCCTCTTTTGGCTTCCATGGGCATTGCACACATGTGGTACATATGTGTACATGCCATCAAAACACTCATTCATAAGAATAACTAAATATTTATAAGAAAAGGAGTAATGTTTGGTTGACATAATTCCGGGAGCATGTCTCCAGCAGCCTTCTGCCCTCTTAGAGCTACACTGTTTAGTGGGGAAGGGGCATGGAAAGCCCAAAAGCGTTGGAAGAGCACTTGGTTTAGGGACTTGAGAGAGGCCGTTTGCAAAGACATTTTACTCAGAGCTTGAGGATATAGCTCAGTGGTCTGCATGCAGCATGTATACAGGACAGGGGCTCAGTTTCCCTCCCCTGAGGAGGGAAGGCATTTCCTTCTGAGAATATCAGGATAGGACAGTTTGGATAGAATGAGTGCATTTTATTTGGCCCTGGTCCTACTCCCTGGTATTCTAAAAGTGAGGCAATGTTGCCTATCTGTTTCCAGCTTCATTATCAACTTCCTTTCATCTCTCAATATTTTCTTCCTGCTGGCAGGGTGGCTTCCTTAAAAGTTGGGCCCTTGTGATCTCTAGTTCAAAATAAGATACTAAAAGGTAAAATATGGACTTCTAGAGATGTAACCAGAGAGTTATTCCATAATATATAGAAATGAGAGGGATAGCATACCTGATTCATGTTTTTTTTTTAAAAAAAAAAAACCATGAATTCTCAGATCTGAAAATGTCTTATATTTTTTAGAAAATGGATTCCAGGAAGGTTAAAAGGCAATACCAGAGGGGATAGGTGCAGAACTGGATGTATGTAGTCATTCAAAGCATCCAAGTAAGAATATGGCAATATAAATATCCAAAAAGCATCTCTTAGGTCTTCAAAACAAAACATGTAAATAATTCCTAACTAGTGAGCAGTACAGCATTTCTAGACGAGAGAAACGGTTAACATTAAAGTCTTGAAAGCCTTTCCTTGGTTAACTACATGTAGACAGTTTGCCTTTGATCAAACTCCTTTAAACATGGATAATGGTATTACACATGTCCACTGTTAAAACAGACATGTTTCAAATCACTTGTGGTATAATGTGTTCCAACAAAGCTTAGAAAATAAAGACATTGAGTTGGCTCTGGACTAAGTTTAATAGTCATCTTCTCTGCTGACAACTTCTTTACAGGTCTGATGCAACAGTATGGTGTGTTCAAACTGTGCTGTGTTTGATCCTTTAATGTCACACAGTGGTGGGTATGGATCTACAGTGCCCAAGTCACACAGATTCTTCAGAGCCATTAAGCATTTGCTTTCTCCCAAGCAACCCAGCCACCTTTGGCAGAAGGCAAGAGTACTGAAGTTTTTGTTGATGACATTTAACAAGTGTTTTGTTCTTGGAAGCCTTACTGGCACATGTCCCACATCAAAATTTTTCATGTAGTGTGAACATTCCATGTCGTCATGAACCACATCCTTCCCTGTGCTACCAAAGGTCTCAATGGCATATACCTCTCCTTCCTCCATTCTTGTAGCTTCCCCTCCTTTCACAATGGGCACTGCTTTTCCAATGTGAATTCTATATGGCCCAATTGAATGTCCATTTAAGTTACGTATGAGTTTCACTTGATATGTCTTCCCATCTATTTCTACTTCATAGGATTCCATAACTTTTTGAATGGCCTCACCAACATCACAGAGATGAACGTCAATCCTAGCACACTTTATTTCAGTATTAGTGGCATCTTTTACAGCTTTTAATAAGTCATATTTGGGATTAAAACTAGCAGTAAAAGCACAATCAATTATTCTACCACTTATATGTGTTCCAAAGTCTATCTTACAGATTTCATCATACTGTAAGACTGTCATGTCACCAGCATTGGGAGTGTAACGGGCAGCACAGTTGTCGAAAGAACACCCAGTGGGAAACACCAGGCCTGCATTTAACCCATTTTCCTTTATTAGATTTTGGGAACAGTCTTCCAACTTCTCAGATTTCTACCAGTGTCAACCCAGGCTTGATCCAGCTCATGACATATTTCCTAACTTGCTGATGTGCTTCCACAGCTTCTTGGAAGTCGTTCCAAATCTCCTCACTAACCTGGTCTAGGGCCTTTTTTTCTTCACTGGTGGTTCTCCAAGTAGCTGTTCGCCCATCTTGTGTGGGTGGGTATTCACACTCTTGTCCTTTGGGAAATATACCATTAGGATACAGGTCACATATTGGAACAGAGAAAGGGTCTGTTTGAACTTTTGGTCCTCCTTGTCCTCCTCCTCCTCTTCCTCCTCCTCCTCTTTCTCCTCCTCCTCCTCCTCTTTCTCCTCCTCCTCCTTCTCTTTCTCTTCCTCCTCTTTCTCCTCCTCCTCCTCTTCCTCCTCTTCCTCATCCTCTTCCTCCTCCTCCTCTTCATCCTCCTCCTCCTCTTCATCCTCCTCCTC
>NW_021620662.1:789720-884277 GCF_004785775.1 Grammomys surdaster
TCCTCCTCCTCCTCTTCATCCTCCTCCTCCTCTTCATCCTCCTCCTCCTCTTCATCCTCCTCCTCTTCCTCTTCCTCCTCCTCTTCCTCCTCCTCTTCCTCCTCCTCCTCCTCCTCTTCTTCCAAGTTGCACCATCAACATCACCATCTCCATCTTCATCGTCGTCATAATCTCTCTTTCTCCCCCAGTGCTTGTCTCTTCAACTGTTTGCTACTTCATCCACCGAAGTTCCTGATTCTTTATCAAGTTCTTGTTGCACTGGTGACACAGCCCCTTAGCTGCCCTTCTTCTTCCTCCTCTTCCTCCTCCTCCTCCTCCTCCTCCTCCTCCTCCTCCTCCTCCTCTTCCTCCTCTTCTTCTTCTTCTTCTTCTTCTTCTTCTTCTTCCTTTTCTTCTTGGTGGCTTCCTTGGCCTTGCTGGAGGTTCCCTCTTCCCTGTCATCTGGATCCAGGTGGCCATTCAGGTGGCCCCTGAAGGACACTGCAACCTCCACTCCTGCCATGTTGAGAGAGAGAGAGGGAGGGAGGCAGGGAGGGAGGGAGGGGGGAGAGAGAGAGAGAGAGAGAGAGAGAGAGAGAGAGAGAGAGAGGAGGAGCAGCGAGGGCCTGCTCCTTCTTCACCCATGTCCACCAGCGACACCGGAAGCCATGCTCCTAATTCATGTTTTAGATGTGGCTCAAGAGAACACGTGTGCACACAGAGCCTGAGAACATGAACCTGTGTCTTGGGATAAAAGTCAAGCGGAGAGATCACTGGTGGCCCAGGCAAGGTGCTGGACACTGTGATTTTTGGAGGCTGAGGCAAGAGAATTCCAAATTTCAGGATAATTTGTCTGAAAACAAAACAAATAAAAGGTGTCTTTGTTGGTAGAGGAGAGGCAAGAGAAAAAGAAAGACAAAAGGAACACTTTCAAGTCTCCCTTCAGTGTTCTGTTTATGTACTTGGGTCCCAGTCCTGCTCTTCCTTTGCCTGTTTCCTTCCTGAGAACAAGAACCCTGGTACCTGTTCTGTCTGTGAGACTAGATACTGACCAATACTTCCTTCTCTATACAAAACTTGATCCTGTGGCTTGCCTACCTGATCTAAATTCTCCTCTGTACTAGATGTGCTCAGTACAAGTCCAGCCCTCATAGCACGACAGCTGCTGATTCTGCACCTGTGCTTTTCTTTAATGTCTGAGTTTTGACTTGATGAAGTAAGAACAGGTATTGATAGCCAGAGTCCTGCGCATGCTCCATAGAGTGTCACCCTGAATGTTCTTCCATTTTCTACAAAACCTCATTTTCTTCATTTTGATTGATTGGAAGTCATTAGAATTAGAGCAGACCCTGCTACTGTTTATAGACTTTCAGCTATTTCAGGTGGCAGAAGGACTTTATGGTCACTACGAGGCTATTATGAGAGGCAGTTTTAATGACTTGTAATTGCCAGTGTGGAAAATGGCCACAGGACAAGAAGAAATTTAAAAATTTATACAGAGAAAGGAAAGGACCACACAAAAAATTTTTTTAATTAGTAACAATGGGAACCTGGTGGCCAATTTTTTTTTCTAGGCCTCCAAAACCATTTTGATTTGACAGCAACTAAAAGAACCGCTAAATAACTGGGTAGAGCCTGCTAATTTATATTTGTTATTAAGTTACTAGACATAGAAAAATATATTTCCCTCCTCTTGAATTAGGTTGAAGTCAATCATTTTACTCAAGTAAAAAGTCTTTCATTTTAAATAAAAATTAAAGTATTTAGGTACTCTATATAATACTGTAAAATCAAGGTTTACTTGGGAGATGGTCTGCTTGGCTTAATTCCTTGTTCCTTCCTCTGTCATTTGGAACAAGTTATCTAGTCTCTCAGCAATAACCCGGGAAATAACGGTATACTATCTCATAGTGCTGTTTGGAGGACTGTGTTAGTTTACATGTAGAGCATTTAAGCTGTTTATCGTTATTTATTCTATCGTTTATTGTGGCCTTGGAGTTAAGGACCTCATCTTGCTTATGACGTTATCAATGTATTCAAGGCAGTTTTAAGTTTAGACATTCCCAGAAGCAAAAATCTAAGCCTAATTCTGTGAGGTATTGTTAGTCACAAGATAGCTGAAATTGTAGGTGACACTGGATATTTTTCAGTAGATTGCCTACCATGGATACAGCGCTGTGTGTCTTATATTCAATGCCTTTTTAGCTGGCAGAGTGCCATGGCACTGGAAAGTCCTGCTGCCTCTGCCCTGAGTATCTCAGGGATGTGGCTGACAGGACAGACAGTCAGAGTCAGGTTTTCACTATGCAAATATGGCTTTGTAAATATGAAGATCATAGGAGCGAAGCTCCCTGTGCGGTTTAGATTTGGTACGGAGAGCAAAGTACACAGAATTTAAATTTCAGAGATCCCAGCAGTGATAGAAGCAGCTTAAACATTCAAAGTCAAGTTATTTTGTAGAATAAACTGCCCAGTCATGGAAGAGGGACTTTCCTTAATTTAGGTCATAGACATGAATTTAGAAGCTTAAACATTTGTAAGAAGTATATCTTTGCCATTTTGATATACAGAACATTTCCAAATAAAATGTGCTTACCTAAAACACCAAAGATAATTTCTAAAGCTTTATTTTCAAATTAGCCTGTATATTTTGTATGTGTTTTATAGTCAAGTGTACCTGTGTTACTATGCACGTGTGTACATATAAAAGAATGCGATCATGTTACGAGCAAATCATGGAAAGAGACTATGGGTTTATTTGTATATTTTATGTGTATGGATGTTTTCTGCATGTATGTCTGTGCACCACATACATGCCTGATGCCCACAGAGGCCAGAAGAGGACATCCAATCTTCTGGAACTGGAGTTACCGATGTTTCTGTATTGCACATGGGTCCTCACTCACAGAGCCACCTTTTCAGCCCCAAATTTCTTTTTATTAAGCAAAAATAAAGTTCCTTTCTTTAAAAGTGGATTGTAAACGACCACAAAAATGTGATCAGCATTATGCCAATTGATATTCTGTTTTGTTTTGTTTGTTTTGGTGCAGACAGTCACACCTCTGGCCTCACACGAGCTGGGCATATGCTCTGTCACTGGGCTTGTAACACCTTTAGCCTTTACTAGTGATCTTTCAGAAGAGAGAAACAAATACTCCATTGATCCTTATGCCATCATTTGTGTGGCTGGTTTTCTACACCAGCAGAAAAATTTGATTAATTGCTATTATCTGTGATAAATCTTATGGGTAATGAAATTTTTTGGTCTATCTATTTTCCCCCCGTTGTTCAAACAAATTAATAAAACAGCTTGCCAAAACACCATAGAAAATAAATATGTTCTGCAACAGCACAGGAGCACAGTACTGTCCAGTGCTTACTTGGGCTCTGGAGCTGCAGTGTCCTGCCGTTGTTGACAGGGTCTGAACCCAGAAAGCTGCTTTCCTGGGAGCTTCCATTAGGCTCTTGTACCTCACTGAGGTATTTGTTAAGGCGTAGACTTGCAGTCTGTCATCACTAATACAAAGGTGGATATGAAGCCAATCTAGCATGAAACCTTTTACTTTGGTTTTGATAAGTGTTGGATTTTTAGTTACCTAGGTAATCAGTATTAAATTACTGCATCTTAACTGAGGTAGCAAAAGAGTTTGATATGAATTTTTTTCTAAAGTGATTTAATGCTGTATGGATTGGACAATTATCAGTTAGAAAGATAAGTAACTGGGCAGTGTTATTAAATGGAGCATGACATGACAAAATCCCAGCTCCATCTCCTCCGAGCCCGTATACATTTCTTTCTTTTGTTTTTGGTGGGTGGTGGTCATGGGGGTGGTGAGTGGAGACAGGGTTTCTCTGTGTAGCCCAGGCTGTTCTGGATCTCATTCTGTAGACCAGGCTGGTCTTGGACTCAGAGATTCTCCTTCCTCTGCCTCTGAAATCTATACTTGGAAGGATTAAAGGTGTGCGCCGTCATGCCTGGCTTCCAAATGCATTTATCATCCCTTTAGATTACATGTTTTTGCTTTCTTCTTGAGCCTAGGATAGGCTCAAAACTGGGGTCACAACATCCTCTTGCCTTAGACTTCCAAGGAGTTGTGCTTACAGCTGCATGCCGTTACAGCGAGCTGCACATGCTTTTGTCTCCATTGTTGTCTACGTTGTTGGGTTCTGTTTTCTAATATTTTCTTGCAGATTTTTGCATTTGTGTTCATAAAAAGATGCTTGTATGTAGTTTTTCTGTCTTTGCTTGGTAACCTGTTATCTGTATGCTGACCTCGTATGTTTGGAAGTATTCTCTTGCTGTTTTCTGGGAGAGATTATAGAGGATAGGTGTGACTTCCTTCTATGTCTGGTTAAATTCAGCAGTGAACCTATCTGTATGTGGTCCTCTCTGATTTGGAAAGATGCTAGACCCTGTGTCTCTTTACTCTACACAGGCCTACTCGGATCATCTTGTATGTGAGTTTTGGTAGAATTTCCTCCTTAGTTCATTTCATCCAGGTCATTAAATCTACAAACTTAAAGCTGTGTGTAACAACCTCCCCCCATTGTTTTCTCAGGGTTTGAGGGGTCAGAAGTGATGGCCCACCCTTCATTTCTATTATCAATAAGTTGTGTTCTTTATTTTTTTGTCTTAGTTAATGGGGCTGAGCTAAGAGTTATCAATTTCATTGATTATGCCAAAAGACAGCAACTGACTGACTTAGTTGACTTGCTCTGTAGTTTTCTGATTTTTCAGTTTCATTGATTTCTTGAGTTGAGTTTTTAAAATTACTCCTCCCTCTGCTTGTGCATAGATCAACTGTAGGTCTTTCTTCTGCACTGATGTGCCTGTTCAATGCTCTAATTTCCTATTAAGCATTACTTCCGCACCTCACAGATTTTGTATTTTTTTTCATTTAGTTAAAAATCTTTAAAGAATTCTCTTGAGGTTTCTTCTCTGACCTGTGTGGTTTTAGAAGTGTTTACTCCTCTCATGCTTTTTGGGCATTAGCACAGTCATACATTTTTCCAAAGTGCAATTAGAGAATTGTTCCTACTGATAAAAACATGTGTACACTGGGCTGTTAATGGAGAGGAAGGCTGGAAAGTGAGTAAGGAAGCAAAAGCTATTGAGTCATTTTTTTCCTGGTCAACTGTGCTTGTTTAAACAATGGACTTATGTCAACATTAAAATACCCATATAGTTTAATCACTATTAAAATGATAACATTATGTGATATAATGGGAAGAATAATTACATTAGAAGCTAGTTCTGAGAAGCAGTTTTAGCTTCCTGTGGTTTAAGAAGGACAGACCAATTGGCTCAGTGATTAGAAACACTTGTTCTTACAGAGGGCCTGGGTTCAGTTTCCAGCACAACATGGTAGCTCACAATGTAGTCTCAGGGCATCCAATGCCTTTTTTTGACCTCTGTGGGCACCAAACATGTATGTGATGCTCCAACAGCCATGCAGGTGAATCACTTATATGCATAAAGTAATAGAATCTTTAATAGTTAAATAAAAATAGACAGTAAAAGAGAGATCTAGACAGGAGATAATTTCAGATTAAGTTTTATGATAAAAGCTATACTCATGGGTGAAAATTGAGCCAATATTTTGAAAGGAAATGTTGTAAGGAAAATTAAAGTTTATTTGAAAGTTTATCCTTAACTAGATGGCAGCTCATCTAAAGCACTGCTAGAGGTGGACTGCAGTCAAACCCGGAGAGAGGTTTTCTGCTTTTGGTTAAGATCAGTACCATAGCATTTATTTTTATTTCTCTGTTATTTCTATTTCACCTCATAACCTGCTCCCCCGAGAAGGTGCTGTGGTAGGTTTTCTGTTACTGGAAGTGCAGTGCTGTGGACATAAACTTGTATCTCAGCATCATCATGCAGAAGCTGGAGCTGCATATTCCTCTGAGAGAAAAGATCCTGAGGGGCCTAACCCCCACTAAAGTGGAGGCAGCTTTTGGGTCTATGGTGTATACAAACCTCAGTTTCCAACATTTAAGATTTAGTCCAGCCTGCTGCAACTGGCTGACTTGGTGTGCTGATTCTTTATGGCTCTCTCTTCTCAGTTCAAATATACGAGCGGGAAGTCATCACCCTGAATTCATCCATAGATGACCACTTCAAATGGAAAACTCAGTGGCATGGAGCATGTTTATAATGGTGTGCAACCTCTGCCTTTCTAATTTTAAAACTTTTTATTACTCCTTAAGAGTCCTTTGTACTTGTTGAATGACTGTGAGTCTGCTTTCTCTGTGATTATAATGGTCTATTTTGGATGTTTCATATAAAATACTTAATAAGTGACCGTGTGTGTGCTTCTTTTACTCAGCTCCATGTTTTGCAGTTTATGTAGAAGTTCCTTCAGTGTTTTATTCCTGCTTATGGATGAATAATGTTTTACTATATTTTATATTACAATCTTTATATTTATCTTTATTTAACTTGGGTTATTTCCATCTTTTGGTTATTAAGAACTGAGATTCTGTGAACATTTATATGTTTGGATATAGCCAGGATTACTGATTCATTCACTTATTAAGGAACCACAAAATGTTTCATGGTAGATGTACCATATTATATTCTCACTAATCATATATGATGGTTTTATTTTACTGTATCCTTACCAACAGTTGTTATACACTTATGCTCTAAATAATAGTTCCTGTATGATAGACGTTCTGGTGGGTGTGGAGTAGTTTCCTGTCATGGTTTCCACATATGTTTTGTTATTGATCAGTAGTGTAGATTTTTTTTTTCATTTGTTCATCCGTTACTGGCCTGTTTACTTTGAAGAAAATTCTATTGAGTTCTTTGCCCATTTTTGAACTGAATCAACTTTTATTGTTGAGTTTTAAGAACTCTTTATATATTTTTGATTCTTAGCCAGTTCTCAAGGAAACAAAGCATATAAAGATGTAGTGACTTATAACTCATTCATAGGAAAGGAAGAAACTGACAGAAACAATAAGTTGGAATTCATAATAATTAAAAACCTTAGTGTATCAGAGATGAGAAAAGGGAGACCATGTTTGGAATATATTGCATGAAAGCCAAAAGAAATCTATTTTCAATAAAAAATTACGTCATGAAAAAAAGAAGAGTGGGGAAGTCATAAGAGGGGTTGCATCCTCTTGAACCAGAGTTACAGAGGGATGTGAGCTGTCATGTGGGTGTTGGAAATTGAACCCTGGGTCTTCTGGGAGAGTAGCTGGTGCTCTTATTTGCTGAGATATCTTTTCATCCCCATAGTCAGTTGTCTTAACCACTGAACCGTATCTCTGGACCCATCTATAAAATCTTTTAAATGATCAATATGCACAACTATTATTTTTAAATGATTTTAGTAATTTTAGCATTTAGTGCATCTGTGACTGGAGATGTGAAGATCTGTGTGTCTGAAAAGAAATTTTAAGGAGGTGGAGCACTTTTGAGGTATGGTTCATGAAACCCAGGCTGGCCTCAGACTCACTTGCAATTGAGGTTGACATTGAACTTACAGTTCTCATATGTTTACCTTCCAAGTGCTGGGGTAACAGGCACACATCACCATACCCAGTTTACAAAGTGCTACAATGGAACACAGAGCTTTTCATCCATTAGGCAAGCACTCTGAATTGAGGTACATCCTTAGCCCCTATATCTGACATTGTGGAGAAGTATGTAGAGTTAAAGGCATATAAGCATAATATATGCAAAGTGATTAATAAGTGCTTTTATATGTACAATGTACTTTGTATCTAGACTTTTACCATACAAGATACAAAACTGAGCAATAAAATTTTTAAAAAAAAACCCACCCCCAAACCAAAAGATAACAAAAACTTTATGCCTTCATCAGTGTTCTATTGCTGTGAAGAGATACCAGGACCATGACAACTCTCATAAAAGAAAGCATTTAATTGGGGCTGGCTTATCTTCAAAGGTTTAGTCTATTGTCATCATGACAGGAAGCTTGGCAACATACAGGAGGACACAGTGCTAGAGAGGGAGCTGAGAGTTTTATATCTGGATCTGCAGGCAACAGGGAGAGAGAGAACCACTGGGCCTGGCTTGGGCTTTTGAAACTTTGAAGTTCACCTCCAGTGACACACTTCCTTTAACAAGGCCACACCTCTGAATAGCGCCACTCCCTGGTGACCAAGCATTCAAATATATGACCTTTTGAGAGTCATTCTTAGTCAAACCACCACAGTGTATCAAAAGATATCAAGAACGTGAGAAGATAACCAATCAAATAAAGGAAATGTTTATAAATCATATCTATGCTAAGCCAGAACTTTCCTTAACTGACTTTCATGCCGATCTGTCTTGTCTGAGCTGAAATGCAACCCCCAGGAGCCATAGACCATATAAGAAAAACCCCAAAACCAGGCAAGAGAAACCCTCTTTTACATTATTGGTCAGGGGAGTCAAGAGACTCCCTAGACATAGGCTATTGCTCTTACTCTTGGTTGCCTCTCAGAGAATAAAGAAAACACCCGATTGCTGAAGACGCCTTACACTTCAGACCCAGGATCCAGAGGATCTGAACTTGATTTGACCTGAAAGCCTCCTCCCTGATGACTGGAAGGTGCCACACAAGCTTCTAGGGAGGGGAGCAACCAACAGTCTGACCCAGCTATCATGCTTATGAACTAAAATAACAACCAGCATGGCAGGGTTATCCTAAGGGTGTGGTAGTCATATGCATATCTTGGTAGTAACCAACCAATAGCTGTCTAATCAGGCTTAAGGCCCATACAAGAGAGAAATCATATCTGGTTATAGAAACTTAGCCAGCTCTCCAGGGCTAGTGATGCCATGGATCTTGGAGGACAGCCTATAGCCACCACTTTACTTAATAAGATTAATTCCTAGCTGCAGTCTAAGTATTTACCTTTATACCTACAGACAAGTGTAGCTCTTACATCTTATTAAAAACAAGCCTGTTTGCAAGAGATGGAGAGTGGTCCAGAAAAGCACAACTGATAAAACTTGAGAGAACAGACATCATGAACTCAGTCTCAACTGATGCATCTATAACAACTCTTGCACTGAAGGCTCAGGGAAGAGGGGCTAGAGAATTAGTTGTAAGAGAGGAACAGGAAGCCATCTGTGAGACTGTCTCCTAGAAATGCCAGGGAAGCTACATCCATGAAGTATCGATAACATGAGAGCCTAAACAAGACCCAATCAAGGACTATAAAGCAACAGAATAACATGGATTAGGGGAGATCTTCCTCAGGACCAACCCTAGAGAAAGAACTACAGCCAACTTAGAAATGCTGATGGTGGGAGAAATAGTTTTCCTCAGGGAAAACCCCCAAGTTGGTTATCCAAATGGTTAGTCAAACACAAGTATGACTGAACGGATATTTATATATTTATATATTTAGGAATGTGTGCGCACGTGCGTGTACATGCGCACATACACACACACATACTCACACACACACGCACACACACACACACAGAGAGAGAGAGAGAGAGAGAGAGAGAGAGAGAGAGAGAGAGAGAGAGCCCACGAATTTGAGCAAAAGCAGGGAGAGGTGCAAGATAGGAGTTGGAGGGAAGAAAGGAGTTATGTTCTAATTAAAAATATAAAAATAATAAAAATGGAAAGTTTTCATTTATTTATTGAAAATTTCATATATGGTTACTAATTTACATCATTTTCCCCTTCCTCCAATTCCTGTATCCCCTGACTCTTTCTCAAATTCATTACCTTTTATTCTTTAATTATTATTGCTAAACACACACACTCATATGAATTTATAAACACAGCCTGCTTAGTTTGCTTGGTGTTGCTGACATGTATATTTGTTTAAGACTGACTACTTGAGACTGGATCACTCATCAGGGCTCATCCCTGGAGAAGACTGATTCTCGCTCACTCATCAATCATTCATTGCTTGTAGCGCTTTATCTAAGGGTGGGCCCTGTGGGATTTCTCCCATCCACACTGACTGTCAGTTGGTTCTATCGTTTTACAGGTCTTGTTTAGGCATCTGTATTGTTAAGATTTCACATGTGCTACCTTGCCTCCCTGTTGTATATAAAAGACACTATTCTTGCAGCAGATGCCATGATCCTCTGACTCTTACAGTCTTCCCACATCCTCTCCCACAACGTTCCTTGAATCTTAGGTTTGGGGGTGTCATTGTAGATGAGACAATCAGTGGTAGGCAACCTGTGGCCAGCTGTTCTCTGCATCTTAACCAGCTGAGTCTTTCTATAATGGTCTCCATCTGCTGTAAGCAGAAGCCTCTGCGCTGAGGGCTGAGAGCTGTGCTCACCCAGCAAAGGCAGCATGGGGACTCAGTAATCAGCTCTCATGATCAGTGCAGTTGTTCTTTTCAAGAATGTTGCCCACAGCATGCTGTGTTGTTAGCAACCTGGCTTAGAAAGCAGACCTTTCTGGACCTTCTCTAGTTGGGCCTTACATTAGCCAGCAGTCAGCTTTGTGCATATCTATGCAAACTTTACTTACTAGTGGCATAACTTAATAATTTGGCTAAGCATTATATGAACCAAAATACAAGAGCAAAAAGATGACATTTCTCAGCAAACAAAGTTTAACACTTTAGAAAAATTTCTAGAAAGACCTGCCAACAAAAAGTGCTTTTTAATTCTGTATGGATGATACAACCATGAGCCACTCTGAAACTTGTAGAAGCTTTACAAAGATTCTGCACTCACAGTTACAGGCATCTTTATAATCTATATTAAAGTTACCAGTCTATTACAGACTCCAAACTGTAAACTATGAATGTATGTTTTATGTTAGAAAGATGGTATCAATACTGATCACCAGTTTCATATGAAAAACAACTTCTATGTAAAACAAGCTACTAAATATATGCCCATATGTTGAAATGAAAATAACCTTTATAGAATTTTTATAGTACCAACACAGAATCTGCGTTTAAAATCCACGACGAACTATCCACTGTGATCATTCTGGGCAGAGTTTTTTGCCATGTCTGTCATTATAAACTCAGAGCACTCCATCTCCAACTTATTAATTTAAAGGACTTTGTGTCTCACAGCAGATATTTCTGTGCTAAGTTTTAGGACCAGTTGGCTTCACTGTAATAAGGAAGGACCCTCTCTTTCTGTCTCCCATGCATTTTTCTTAGGCTGGCCCCTGGATGAACTGTAAAGCAGCTATAGTATGTTCAGAAGTAGAATAAGTTCTGTCCATTGTTTGGAACTGGAAAGCTTGGCCCAGAACCCCTTCTGCAGATGCCACATGTTTTCTTGTCTGAAATGAGTCACCTTTAACCTGTTCCACCAGGGCCCACTGGTCTTCAATCCGAAGGTAGAGTTAGACCTGAGTCACTTGAGGCAGGGATAAGTTTCATTATAAAGCCTGTACTGGCTAGTTTGTTTTGTCATCTTGACATGAACTGATTCATATGGGAGGAGGAAACCTCAACTGAGAAAATGCCTTCGTCAGATCGCCCTGTAGGCAAGTCTGTGTGGTATTTTCTTGAACAGTGCTTGACGTGGGAGGGTCTAGGGTCCTGCCACCCCGAGCAGGTGGTCCTGGGAGTTATGAGAAAGGTAGCTGAACATGAGTCTGGAGGACAGATCAGTAGACAGCATTCCTCCTTGGCCTCTGCTTTACCTTTTGCCTTCAGGTTCCTTCCCTGCTTGAGTTCCTGCCTTGGGTTTCCTCAGTGATGGACTCGGATCAGGACATACACACCCTTTTCTAGCCATGTTGCTTTTGGTCATGTCTTTATCACAGTGACGGTAAGCAAACTAGGACAAACCAAAGCCTGTTTGACAGGAAGCCAAGGACAACCTTGCTGGTGGAAAGACAGCCATTTTTAAGGTGACAGAGAATCATGCAATGCACTTTCCTTTAAGCTTTTGATAAGAGCTGAGCAGTAATGAAATTAAGGACCTATTTGTGAGTATTCACAGTGCATCTATATGGTATTGTTGTTCAGGAATGTATTCATCTACTGCACAATGGACACGCAGTCTGAGGGGCAGGTTGTCTTGCTCTTCTGAAAAACTGCATCAAGTCTAGCAGTCACACTTGAATAGATGGCCTTCCCACCTCTGCATGGAAAGGTCAGTGGCAATTTGGAGTAGATGATGATGCCGTGGCTCAGAGAGTTCTGTGCTCATCCTCGTTATGTCCCCTTGTTGCTGGGAGCTTCTTTCCCATTTCATGTGGCTTTGGAGGAGAAAATAATTGTGCTCATCTATAACCTATTTCTTTCCTCTTATTTCTAGCCGTGAGAATAGGCATGTGATTTTTCCAGACTGCAGCAATATCTTCAGGGAAGATGTGGGATGCAGTTAGAATCACGAGAGTCATTCTTGAGATATTTTTTATGAGACAGCGCTGGAAACATTTATGGTTTTAGGATGGAAATGAAGGCCAAATGATAGCTTATTCCTGAGGTCACAGAGGGGAAGGCTGCCCATGGTGAAGGCAAGAAGAAAGCCTGTAGGCAGAGACTTGATAAGTAGAGGGTAGGGTACAGATGGGTAAGAGCAAATGAACTTGGAGCGTCACAGTCCCCGTTCCAGTTTTCTTGTGCAGTGAGCTGCCGTGATCTCTTTCTAGCTAGGTGAGCTAAAATGTCTCCTGCTTTGCTTGTGTGAATGTGAGTTGAGTTCCCGTCACCTAGCTTCCAAGATCTTGATTGATTACAGGATGTATCTAAAAAGATATCTGAGGTTAGTGCTATGATAGTTCTTAGAAGGTTTACTTTAGAACTTAATGTACTTAATGAACTCCCCCTGGCCCCATGGTGAAGGTCCCATTCATGTTCAGTTTAACTCATGGCCATTGGAAAAATAACCTCAATCTGGCAATGGTCACTGGTCAGTTTAAACAATGAAGGTTCTTTCCGGTCAATGCTTCTGAGTGAGTTGAGAGATTTTTTTTTTTAAGAAATGTGTACAATGATACATGTTTTAAAAATATCCGAGGAGACTTACTAGATCAAGTGGAATAGTTTTTAAGTAGTTGTACTTGAGTTACTATTAGTGAAGTTGAGTTGGTATCAGCAGTTGCTGAAATCGGCAGTTGCTGAAATATAACCCTAAGAAAGCTGGGCAGTAGTGGTACATCCCTTTAATTCCAGTACTCGGGAGGAAGAGACAGGTGGATCTCTGAGTTTGAGGCCAGTGTGGTCACAGCAAGTTCTAGGATAACCAGGGCTATGTGGAGGCACTGCCTCAAAAAACAAAGAAAAGAAAACCAACCTAAAAAAATAGAATGTAGCACATACTTATTTTTAAGTCTGAGAGTCACACACAAAGGAATCCTTTCCATTTTATGCTCAAAGCAAATCTGAGCAGAATTCTAATTAGTAATATGGAGGGCAAGAATAGAATTGATTTGGGATCTGAGAATCTGGATATTTGAGGACCAGAGGCCTCTGTGTCGGGCATTGCCACAGTAAAGCACTTGGAACCTTGGACCAGGAACACTTGTGGGGAAGCACCCAAGTCAATGGGACCTGGATTGGCTAAGTGGGTCAGAAGAATTGAGCATCTTTCACATTGCCCTAAGGTTTTAGTGAAGCTACAACTTTTCCTTGTTTCTTCAAAGACAAGTAAGGGACAAGTGCAGAGTGACAGAGCAGGCCTGGTCCAATTTTAGGATGAAAATGTGAAGTTAATGTAGTAAAACAAATGTTTCAGTGCAGCAACCCTTTAAATTCTTTAACTGTATTGAAAACGTGGGCCGACACCAACCGTGTAATGACTGCATTAAGACAGGGAAATGACCCTGCTTCAGCACACCCTGGTGTGCACCCAATGGGGTATGCTAGTTGTCCCAGCGTGCTGTGGACCGACAAGATTGTATGTTGTTCAAGGGCATTGATAATAAACGGAGTGGCCACAAATAAAACTGTTCTTTCATACTCTGTGACTAGCACTGAATAATTTGGGGTTTCTAAAAATGGGAAGCCATTTGATAATCTTCTGAGTGCTGGACCATCTGCAAACCGATTTCATTTGCTTAGAGTTAGAGATGGAAAGAATCAGGAGTCAGACTTGAGAAGGCTCTTTTGACAAAGTGGGACAGATGATACTACCCCCAGGAGAATGATAGTCTGCCAAGACTTGGTCAGCGGCTTTTCTTTAAGGGTGTTTTGCCATATGGTCTCTTCCAAAAGCTAAAGATCAGATTTCAAAGTCTAGCACATACACATTAATAAATCATGTTCTTGAACTAAGGGCAGGCACTACCTGCATCTGGAGGTAGAATTCAAATGGGGCTTTGGGAAGTAGAGGGAGGGAATTGACCTGGGCAGTGAGTAGATAGGGAAGGGTGGTGTGGTTTGGGAAGGATAGTTAATACAATATTTACCAGGACTACAAGGCTCCAGTGAATTTTCTATGACCTTTGTCAGGGAAGTATTTTCATCAAATAAAAAAGACATCCCTGTAAGAGTGCTGAATTGCAGAGATAAAAACAGTGAAATCAGTTGGGAAGAGATTTAAAACTGTGGCGATCACTTTTTAATTTTATTTACAAACCAACTTTGCTTCCTAGGACAGAAGGCACATCTCATCTTTCCAAAGAGGAAATCTGTTGTGACATTTTAATTAGCATTTAAGGTAAAATTGAGACTTCTACAGTGTTGAGCAAGAGCTGGCTGATTGTAGCTGAGGTCTCCAACCTAGGGTGGCGTGCAGTGCCTACAGTTCTTCCTCTATGCTGGGATAGCTACACTGAGTTTCTAAGGGAAGACATACTGTGAGAAAGAGACTAGCTATTTTAGAAGACAACTTTAAAAAGTCATAATACCCCAGTTAATATTTTAAACTCCAGTTAGCTTTATTACCTTCTTCTATTCAATATACATTTATTAGTATTTGATAATTATTAGGCTGGCCTTGGATCCTGATTTCAAGCAGCCTCTCAAGTGTCTGAGCTATAGGTATGTGGTACTGTGTCCAGCTTTTAAATAAGCCTGGGGTAGTAAATAAACAAAAGGGCATCTATGACTATTAACTAACCTATTCATTTTGGAGTTACAAGGGACAGCAAGGATTTGGTGACTGCTAGGCAGATGTTGTACCATTGAGCTACACACCAGTCCTGATATTTATTCTGAAGGTTCTAATGGCCCATTGAAAAGCTCCATTGCTCCTCTCTTGTGAGTCTGAGGACACTCTGAGAGCCAGTCTTGCCTCTTCACAGAGCTAGAGGGCATCTGGAACTGAAAAGCAAGGTGCAGGCTAGAATTCATCAGAGAGACCATGTTATATATTATTTAAGTAGAAGATAACTGTTGCAGAGCTTGAACACAGGAGTAGTTGAACTCAGAGTTTTTTCCTGAGGTATTTTGAGTCTGAAAGATTCAAAGGAAGACAGAATCTAGAAATAAAACCTAAAAGGACTGGTTTGAGGCAAAGGCTGGAGGAGTGGCATAGGAAGCAGCCAGGAAACCCTCACCTAGGCAAGTGCACAGAAGGCCAGGGAGAGACAGAGATGGAACTAGGGAGGGAAGTAACAGCTGTGTAACAAACAGTATTTCTTGATTTTACATGACCCTGTGCTTCTGATAACTCGGTTTTAATTTACTCATAGAATATCTGAGAGATATAGCACTTACAAATGAAAAACAAACCCTTAGAAATGTGTAGGAGAGACAAAACAGGGGCAGTAACTCTGGGGGCCTTACCTTCATGCACAGTCTAATGCTGAGAAGTGTACAGAGGTCTGACCATTGGCCAGGGTTGTGTCTCAATGGCTTTGGAGTCCCTAGCCTTTTGGCAGGATCTGGCAATCTAGAGGTTCCCCAACAGCATAGGGACTGAAGGCCGGTTGCTGTTGCTGTTGCTGTGGGCCCAGGCTGGAGCCTGGGGGATGGGAGAGAACATGCTGCCTTGTCGGTGCTCTCTAGGTCATCAGCAGCACACCATTGATCCAGAACCTTTGGCTGTATACTTTATAGAGAGGCTCTCCAAGTTACTCTTTCAAGAGTGTACTCTTGAAAGGCTTACAATCATAGGCTAATCCCAAATAAGTAATTTGGAATCAGAGCCCACAGAGTCCTATAACAAAGTAACGGCTGACTCTTTGGGTTGTCAGTCTGCTCTTATAGCCCCTATTGTAGACCTCCTTTAGACCCTCCCCCATGAGCTGGCCTATGAGCTGTCCCTAGAAATTATACATGACTTTGAAGAAAGAGTCCTTCTGAAACATCTGCCCCTCCCACCCCCGCCCCAGACAAATGCAGACAGTCCTTAGATCTCTGGAGTTTGGAAGTGTTCGCTGAGGTATGTGTTTAGCATTATTTGGGAAGAATGCAAGCAGTATTAGCATAGGGCTAACCTTATACAAATGAGTGCTTGATAAATATCACCTGAGGACAGTAGCTGAGGTGGGAAGAAAGCTTGCTCGTTAGCTGTTGCTGTCACTGGAAGCATTTATTAAACTCTTTACCTTCATGGGGCACTGAGCCAGGGATGGTACAAAATACATTAGCAGATGTGGCTTGTGGCCTTGGAGACCCAGGGCAGCATCTGAAAGTCCATTCTTGTGTGAAGTGTGAAATTTACCTCTGTTGTCTTTCTCAGCTGAAAAACAAGTGAATAGTGGTTGGGGCAAGAGTAACGGTGGCCGACAGAAGGCTGGTACACAGGTAGACTGCACCCAGGGCGCTCTGTCATTGCTTCAAGTTCCCGGAAGCTCTTTCCAATGTTGTACTGTGGTATAAAGCACCCCTAGGTATTGTATCACATCGTATCATATACTCTTAAAAGGCTTTTGTGTTTGTAGGTATAAATACATTTTAAAAAGATTTATTTTTGGTATGTTTTCTCTGCCAGGAATGTTAAGGTCTGGATTGGAAACATCACTTTGACTGGAGAATGATTTACCTTTCTTTGCAGGGCAGGGACCTTTGGGGAGGCCCAGGATTTTCCTAACAGCAGGCAGTATTGTAAAGTGTGACTGGTCCCTGACAAGGTTAGGAGCTGGAAGCTATGGTTTGTTCTTTCTCCTCAGGCCTCTGCTCTTCTGTGTTCCTCACTACGGTTGGCTTCCCTTAGTTTTCTCTTTTCATATGTGGCCTGGGATTCTGCCTGTTGTCAGTGATAGGAACATTTTCTTATTTTGAGATAATTTTAGACTTGCAGTAAATTTGCTATTGCAATATGGGGAATTCCTATATTGGTCACTTACGATTAACCTCTTTGATTTTAGGGGCCTTGCTGGTCACAGGGTGACGAACACGTTCCTCTAATTTCCTCAGAACTTCCCATTGGCGAGTGGATTTTAGTGACCTAATGTTTTAGCTCTTCATGAGAAATTTAAAAAATTTTAAATGGTCTTCTGGTTATAGCAGTAGGGTCTTAAAGGTGGGGGCTGCCAGCAGTTGTGTTCCAGCTATGGGGGAACTGAGTGAGTGGAGAATTTTGGCTTGAGAGTCCTTGCTGAAACCTTGAAATACTGTTTATTGATCCTTCTGTTTGGTTAGCATTTAGCAACTGCCCCATAAGTGCCGAATACCATCCAAACCTCCAGAGCTACTAAGTTGAACTTTCAGATGGGTGTTTTGATCCCCAGTGTACAAATGCCGTGCCGTAAGTACACAGTGTGCTGTGGAGAGCGTGGAAGGAGGCCTTGATGCCCTCCCTGCTCCTGCAGGCTTCATTAGGCTGCAGCACCTGGAAGGAGCGCTCCTGGCAGATGGAAATAAGCTGTTCTGTTTAGTCCAAACCTGCAATTAGGATAGCTTAGGTAAATTCAGGGGACCATCCGTGGTCTGTCATCTTGCCAGTGGGCGAATGCACTCCCTCCACAGAGTGGAGTTAAAACAGTTGTTAAATGGAGTGATGATCTGATTGTGTTTATCTTCCTTGAGCCACCCACTGTTCTCCTTTACTTGCCTTTCTTTTTTTTAAAGTGCTTAAAATTTTTTATTTAGAACAATAAAGTATATGTATATATAATGCAATTTCAAATTCAAACCTGCATTAAAAGGATCAGGACATATACCTATCTTGAAAAGTGTATATATAGTATATACACAGATATATCACATTTTATAACCTTTGTAAATTAAACCTCTGCCATAATAAGCCTAAGAAATAACTTTCACAATTGTCTTTTACTTTTTATATAATAATTAGAGCAGATACCATTCTTTATAGAAAACAATTGTATATAGACCCTTTTAAAAGTGTATCCCATTCTATTGTTTAAGTGATGTTATTTGGTAAAAAGAAAAATGTATATTTGAACTGGTTCCTTAAAGGTGCCAATTCACACCTCTGCTTTGGTGTAAAGTATAGGTTATTGTCTTTGGTATTTGTGCTTTTGCATTCTTACACACTAAGTGCACATAAAAGCTACTCTGTTATTTAGTGTTCCATTAGTTTATCAGTTAGCCTTTACATTTATCAGTAGATGGTGTGTGCTGTGCCTTTCTGTGTGGTCCTTCTGGAAGATGTTCTGGAAATGGGGAAATAGCATCATAATCTATGGGAAACACTAAGTCCATACCAACAGTTTCTGTGGAAGCATTCCTTGTAATTAGTTCTTTCTGCCATGCTTGTATCTGTTAAGGAACACAATGTTTAACCAGTTCATTTGCATTGTAAACTCAGACATACATCCCTCCATGTTAAGCATTAGTTGACTGAAAGTGAGTTCCCATGAGCACAACTGAAATAGAGCAATAGAAACTATCAAAGGAGCAGATGGACAGGTTTGAAAAATGTGAGGGCTCTATACCATTACAACCAGAACTAGGCGACCACATGCCACACAGCATGGTCTCCAGCATACATTGTGTTGGTACATGAATCTTGTTTCCTGTTAGAGATTCAAGACAAGAGACATAGGAAGCGATCGATCTGTCCAATACAAATCTATGATCCAAACATTCACAGCATATTAAGTTACACGACAGTCTAACACCAACAGCAGGTGTGGCAGTTAAGATATCATATGGTTACCAGTGTGGAGAATTTCAGTCTGATGAGCCGATAGCTTTGATTTATTTTTCTTCAAAAATATTAAAACTGCATCTACTTTTAATTTCAGAACAGTGGAGGGTGAACCTTATTTGGCAGCTCTCATTGCATATTCAGTTCACTGAACCCTATCGTGAGGGCTTCAAACAGAGGCATCACCACACAGTCGTGAAACAGGTAAGACCGGGATGTCACTCTTCTCTGTCATCCCTGTGTTGTGGGGCACATGTGTTGGCTCCATTCCATACTGTGAATAGTGCTGCAATAAACACTGATGTCTGATATCCCTGCAATTGACTCGGAGTCCTTTGGGCAAGTTACTAGCGCTACTGTAGCTGGGTCATGTGGTAGCTCTATCGATTTTTAGTGTTTTTGAGAAACTCCACACTGATTTCCATAGTGGGCAAACTAAGGTACTATCTCATCAGCAACATATAAAGGTTCTCTTCGGTCTGCATTCTTGCCAACATTTGTCATTTGTTTTCTTAATGGCTGTCATTCTGACTGGTGTGAGAGACAGACTCAATGCAGTTTCATTTTCTGTTTCTCTGATGGTTAGTGATGATGAACATTTTTTCATGTTCATTGCCCATTTACAGTTAATCTTTTGAAGACTGTCTATAGCTCATTTATTGACTGTGCTATTTGACTTTGTGTGTAGTGTTTTTGTTGTTGTTTTGTTTTTGAGCTCTTTGTATATTCTAGATCTCAATCTTCTGTCAGCTGCAAAGGTTTCCTCCTGGTTTGTAAACTGTCTCTGCACCCGATTGGCTATTTCTATTAGCACAGAGGTATTTTAATTTCAAGAGATATTCTTTGCCTGTTGTCGGCCTCACTTCCTGGGCAGTAGGACTTGTATTCAGAAAGCCTCTGCCCACATGTGTTTTGAAGCTCTTGACTCACATTCTGGAACTTGATTCTCATTTTCTTTCTTTCTTTTTTTTTTTTTTTTTGGTTTTTCAAGACAGGGTTTCTCTGTATAGTTCTGGTTGTCCTGGAACTCACTCTGTAGACCAGGCTGGCCTTGAACTCAGAAATCCGCCTGCCTCTGCCTCCCAAGTGCTGGGATTAAAGGCGTGCGCCACCACCGCCTGGCCGATTCTCATTTTCTTAAGTATGTCTCTGGTGAGCATTTAAATGTTGCTGTTAGACGTATCAGTCATCAGCTAGCTGCCTGAGAAGCCTTCACCCACATCATGGTTTTTCCTGTTTTCCACCAACACCTTTATGGCTTTATCATTTATATTTTCATTCATATTAGCTATCAAGTTAGCTTTTGTGACAGAGGTAGGGTTGTGGTCAAGGATCATGTTCCTAGTTATTCTATCAACATTTGTTGACTTTTGTTTTTCTTCACCTGTTGGATTATGCTAGTGTCTTTGTGACAGTCATGATTTTGTATGAGGAGGTCTATTTTGGGGTCACTCTATTCTGTTCCTCAGTTGTTCTTTGATAGTCCTGTACCATTTATAAAAACATTGTTGTGTATAATGTGTGTGGGCGAGTGTGGGAAAGTGTGTGGAGGATATATGACAACTTCCCGTAGTCGGCTCTCTCCTTCCACTGTGGGTTATGAGGATCATACTGTGGTCCTCAGGCTTACACAGTGAGCATTTGTACCCACTGATCCATCCCTCTGGCTTGGACCAGTTTTAATAGTTGTTATTGTACAGGTGGCTATTCCATAAGTCACATGGACTCACTGGACAACTTTGACGTTTATATTTTTTGTTGTTAAAAGCAATTAAATATGTCTGTTCAGCAATTGATATTTGAAAAGAATGATTTACATATGTATGAAATCTATATTTGGAAGTGCAATGGTACTATTTAGTGGTGTAGTCTAATTTTTATTTCGCCAGCAAGTGAGAGTGTCTTTTATTTACAAAACAGTAACATGAATGCTGGAATCAGTGCCCATGACGTGCTGGCTGTCTGGGAGAGACAGTTTACATTGCTTCTGGCTAGTCAGCTTTCTGTCTCCTAATGAAATAAATGATAAATGCAACATAGGCAGAGAAAAACATTTATTAAAGGTTTGTTGTGATTTCTGGTTTCAGGGCTTCTAATCTAAGGTGGGTGGATTCACTGCTCTGGGTATCTGGCAGAAGTGCAGAGTGGCAAAAGTGGGGAGCTGGTCATCACTGATGCTGTCTGCTTGCTTCAGGAGCCAGGAATCCAAGCTAGAGGGGAAGGGGAAGGCCAGAGCTCCCTCTCTCCATCAAGGGCATGCTCCCAATGACCTATGGGCTCCCAGTGACCTATGGGCATCCCAGTGACCTATGGGCGTTTCCTAAGATTGTGTTGGTATCTGAGTCTTGTTTCCCATTAGAGATTCAAGACAAGAGACAAAGGAAGTGATCTGTCAAATACAAATCTATGATCCAAACACTCACGACATATTAAATATGTCTTAAAATATTTACTGTCTCTGCTGGGGACCAAGCCTTTAACACATGGGTCTTTAAGGGACACATTTTTAAGCCCTGGCAGCTTTTATATATCATTTTTATATTGTCTCTTTTATGCACCAACCAAGATTTTGTTAGAGAATTAAGAAAACCAAACTCTTTAGTGGAGGGACTTTCCTAAAACTTATTATTCTCCATGGGTCTCGTCATATGCATTTGCATGCATGCCAGCTGACAGAAAATAAGTGGTGAGTATCTGACCAATTGTCTAAAGGCATTCAGTCAATTATAGCAACAGAACACTGGTCATAACTCAGCCTGTGTGTGCTGTGTATGCTGTCAGATGTGAAAGGTTATCTGTCTTAAGCTTTTTTATATGCTAATCAGAAAGGCATTAGGTTGTGTAAATGATCCCCAAGGTACATACTTTTATTTTATGTGGGTATATACATAAAATTATAGTGCTGTGTGAAGTGTTTGTAAATGTTTGCTGCTTTACGTGATCATTTATTCCCTTAGAGGAGCGATTTGCAGTAGAAAGGCCACCCTAGATCTCAGTTTAAGTACTATGTTGCTTTTCTTGAGGAAGATGGGTTTTAAGGGGGAAACTGTTACTTTTGATAAATATTTAATATTCTTTCACATATATTGTTATATGAACAATAAATAATTCTATATCATGATGTTTTAATATTATTGCCTATATTTACCATAATAAAATTAATATCTGTGATAGACTACTGGTCTGGAAACTACAGTTTTAATAAATTATTTAGTCATCTCTATAGTCTAATCAAAGCCTGGTACTTCCAACTCATGCTAAGCTAGATATTGGCATACAGAGTGCAGAGAACTGTATCTTGGACAGGATAGAGGAAGCTGTGTATGAATTGGTTCTGTAGACCTTAATATGGCTTTTAATTTGTCAGTGAGTTAGAGACCTCTTTTCTGGGCTCTGTCAGTTATTTTCAACCAGTAAAACTTTTTTTTTGGTATGAAACCTGTATTTGATTATTATCTAGTGTAAACAGATTAGAATCTTTTGGAGGACTACCACCATTTATTTGTTCTCTTTTCTATGGGGTTGTATAAAAAGCCAAACAATGAACAAACAAACAAACAACACCAATAACATGAATGGAAAGGTGTTCATTCTGTTCCCAATACTGACTCCATCTTTCAATGTTGTTATGGTTTTGGATCTCTGAGGGTACAAGGTACAAGGACCACCCAAACCTGTTCTGTTCTATCGGGCTTTACATTTTGAGGTATGCTCCATTGTGACTGGACACTCTGGACTTAATGGTAATCTCTTTCTGGTTCTTATGATAGAAACACTTTTCCTTTATCAAGGTATAGGCAGGAACCTCTCTGAGGATCTCTTTAGAAATCTCCCAGGGTTAGTCAGTGGAGGTGTGACCAGGTTGAAAGAGAGGATAGTCACAGCCGGCTGCTGATTACTGGACATTCCCTCAATTATTGAGTCTATTTTCCTGACAAGAAACAATCCATAAAATAGGCCAGAACCAAAACCAAAACCAAAAACAGGGTATAGCAGATTAATTTAAAATGAATTTCAACCTTTGGCCCTCTGTGTCATATTACCAGTAACCTTTGATAAAGGATGTATATATAGTTAACGTGATTTCCTTCCTCAAGTCCCTGGACCCCTTCCTCTCTCCCTCTCTCCCTCTCTCCCTCTCTCCCTCTCTCCCTCTCTCCCTCTCTCCCTCTCTCCCTCTCTCCCTCCCTCCTTTCCTCCCTCCCTCCTTTCCTCCCTCCTTTCCTCCCTCCTTTTCTCCCTCCCTCCTTAAACAAGAGCTGGGAGCTCACAAACAGAAGCTTAAAAGTAGAGACTTTCCCCTCTATCCCTTTATGCTGTGCTCTGTATGTTACCCTCCAGGAGCGTATGCTTGCTTTGTGGTCAGTTGGCTGTTTGGTACTGGTGAATCTAGTCTGCCTCTTGCTGCTGCTGAACATGTCCATTTACACTGTGTCACTGTAGTATAGGGATGCTAAATAATTGATTGGCAGGTAGAGAGCAGCAAACACAGCCCCTTTGTTGCTATGGTGATACATTTGGTTAAGGGGCCTGTCCATCATTTGGACCACATGGATCTGACATGTGATTGTAATTGTGGTTGATGTGGTTGGAGGAGAAAATCAGCTTAGGAAGAGGTGGCATTTGAAGCAAATGGATATGTGTTTGGGAAAGAAGGTGTTTGGGAAAACTCGAGGGATGACTTATACTGTTCTGTTATCTATTAAAAGGCTCACTCCCAGCTAATTCGTCAGCATAGAGAATGGGTGAAGTGACAGATTTGTTTACTTGCTATTGCAGTAGCATTTGATCATTTATTGCTTAGAATGGTTATTCTGTGAGGTTTACATTCTTCCTTCTGTCATCCTTAGGAGGGCTTCCAGTAAGTGGAATTAATGTTGTCCTTAGTAGAGATTCTGAGGGGAAGGACATTTCTTTTATCCTTTGTTATAAGCAAAATCTCCAAGCTGTTAGAGGAAGCCATTTTATTTGTGTACTGTTCTGTCAGATAGTCACTGAGCACTCAGCTGGGGCCCCTGAAAGGCTGGGAGAGAAGGACACAAAGCAGATACAGTCCCCCATGGTGCTTAGTCTCTAGCTGTCCCTGTCCATTTACCTTTAACTCTTGCCTTTTAGTGCTGTCCCTTCCTTATTATGTGTGTGGTTTTTAAAAAAAAAATTTTTATGCGTGTTCACATGTGTGGGTATACATGTGGGTAGAGATACATTCATGTTTTGTCGAATGTGCAGGCCTGAAATTGATGTCTGGAGTATTCCTTAATTATTCTCTATCTTGTTCATTGAGGCCAAATCTCTCGCTTCAGCAGAGAGCTTGCCAGTATGGCTAGTCTAAATAGCCAGCTTGCTCTTGGGATCTCCTGTGTCTACCTTGAGCCCTGGAACCAAAGGTGGGCTATCATGCCCACTTGGCATTTATGTGAGTTTCAGGGCCTTAAACTCCAGTCAACAGGCTTGTACAGCAAGGGCTGTGTATTCACTGAGCCATCTCCACAGCCCCTAGAATGCTAATTTCTTCCTTACCCTTCATAGTTCTTTAATGCGTATATCTTCCAGTAATTTTTTGTTTGCAGTACTAGGAAGTGAATCCAGGGCCTACTGCAATTATTCTACCAGTGAGCTGCCTCCTCACCTTTCAGTCATTTGTTTTCAGACAACATCCCATGCAATGTAGGATGACCTTGAACTTCCTGTGTTACCAAAGCCATCCTTGAACTCTTGCCTCATCACTGCTGGTATGCACCATTATACCTAGTTTTCTCAGTAGGTGTGTGTGTGTGTGTGTGTGTGTGTGTGTGTGTGTGTATGCATGTTTATGTAGGTGCATTTAGAGGCCAGAGGAAAACCTTGGATGTTGTTTCTAAGACACTGACTATATACATATATTATTTAGGGCTGGACTACAAGTGCATGACACTATACTCAGCTTTTAAATGTGGATTCTGGGGGTTGAATTCATGTCCTTGTGCTTGTAAGATTCAACATCCTACCAGCTGAGTGATCACCTTAGTAGTTATCCTAGTAGTTATAACAAGGAACATGCAAATGAATACAGACTTCAGTGACCTAAGTGGAACTTTTGATCCGCACCTTTCCTGTCACTGGGCCAGCTAAGTCAAGAGCAATCTCTTTTGGGTATTCTACTCAATTAGTTTCCCATACATTTTTTTTCCTTAGTATGTGTTTTCTTAAATGCTATTAATTAATCTTCTGTGTGTTTTTACTATTCCTTGTGGAAGTGTTGGGGAAGGAGAAAAAGTTGAAAGTCAGTAGAGAAGACCTAGCACATCTTTTTTATAGAGGAAGAGCTGGGCTGTCAAGAGTTTAACTTATGATGGGATAATAGAAAGGCCAGGACTACTACTCAGACGTTCCAATCCCCAGTCTCTCCTCTGCTCTCCTTGGGCTGTTCTTTTTAAAGGCAGCAGCACATGCCATCCTGTCTCCTTGGAGTGGAATTCCATGTGACCCCGGATGGTGCATTCCACTCTGGCTGTGAGTTTTACACTGTGGGGTTATGACAGTAACCAGGCTGTACAAAGCTACTATACGTACTGCTTACCAGAAGGTTGGGAACCACTGTGGGGCTCTGAGATGCTTAACATGAACAAGTTAACATTCCAGGGAAAACCTTGCCCTGGAGGATAGGCTCAGGGAGGTCAGCTAGGAGTGCTGAGCTCTTGATATGTGCTCAAGGCTCTCTGATTTGAGAAACTAAAATACTTGACATAATCATCTCGAATGGCAGGTCAGCTTCATCTCTTTTGCTCTGCGTTTTGATGACTATCTTATTTCCACACTCTGAAGGGTCATCATATTGTGGAACCTCTCCATTCAATAGAAGGGGAAAGATACTGGCCGGACTCTGGAATTTGGGCCCAGCTAGAATTTCAGTGGCGGTTCTCTGGCTTGTAGGTCACTGTGCTATATGACCTTCTGTAAGCTTCTCCTGGGTTTATGATCCAGTTGCTGAAGCAGGGAGAGAAAGAAGCCTGAATGGCATTTTCCGATCTGATTGAAATTTCTGTGTGAGGAGTTTGACTGGCCTAGCTTCTCTGTGGTCAGACAGCAAAGGTGAGAGGCAGGTCAGGTTAGAGTGCCTGGGTGCTGTTAGACTCCATTTCTGAACGGAGGCACTGTCGGGCAGAGAAGATAACCTGGGGAAATCAAAACTCCCCACTTAGAGTTGCACAGATTCCTTCAAGAACACTGGCTGTTTGTTGAGTGAGTGTTTTGAAATATTCTTGTGGCATAAGGAATTAAACATACTCTGTTTATTTTACCCATTATGTCAGAGAAAAGCAATCCACACTCACCACCAACTGTTGAAAGCTGCTGTTTTCTGTTCATCTCTGTACTTCTCAACTCCTGGAAATGGGCTCTTGTTGTTGATGTTGTGTTTCTTCCCATAGCACAAGTGCTGTGGAATGAAAAGATCTGCAAACACCCTAACTGTAGGATGTGAATTTTTATGTAAAAGAAAACTTCGTTCATCATAAGTCATATTTCTTTTTATTGTGCTTATGCCCTTAACCGAGGAGTTTGGAAACAACTTTGAGATGTCTAGATTCTGAAGGATTACTAGTTTTAAAAATTAGGATTCTGTTCATTGGCTGGAAAAAACAAAACCAAAAAGTTTTCCTTGAAGCTTGTGATTCACTGCTCACCACCTTGGGCTCCTGCCATTCAATGCCAGGAAGCACTGAGTCTTGTACCGCAAGAACATAGAGTAAACACTGTACAGCTGCGACTAGCAGCCGGAGTGCTGTTATGTCAGGTGTTCCTCCTAGCCCATGGCATTGGGTGTGAAGAATGCTTCTGCCCAGCCCTAGCCCAGTGAGAGGCAAATATCTTGTTCATATAACAGCTGTGTTTGAACCTGGTCCTTTCGGATCCTGAAGGAAAAACTAATGGAACAACTGACCTCGGACCTGCCTAAGCAGTGGTCCTGACAAAACGTAAATGGAGATAAATTATGCGTTGGCTTGCTGGAGCACTCCTGTCTCTATCTCCAGGTTTGATTTATGCAGGAGTGTGTGCTGCCGTCTTTGAACATACAGCAAACTAACTTTCTCTGTTACATGCAGATTTGAGGAAGGCACCGAAGCAAGCTGCTATTGGGTGCACATCCAGGGTGCTTGGAGAAACCCATCAGCCATTCTGCTGCAATACAGAACTCATGTATTTTAAACCAAACGGCGTGAAATGGAACAAATTGGACCATAAGCCAGGCAATATGATAATACTAACTGGGCAGGCATTCTAAAAGTGCTGTAGGGAATTGACGCGGTCCTAGAGACCAGACTAGGAGGTGGCGCTGTGGCACGCGTCAGGACTGGGGAGCTTGCCAGTCTGTCATTTTCTGAATTATTTAGGTGGAGATAGAGGGAAGTGTTGCTTTTAAGTTTCGTTGTTGTTTGTGGAGTTGTTTCAAGGATGTTGGGTAGTGTTTATTCTCTCCTTCCTTAATCAAAATTTATCATAAAGATAAAACCAGGAAGTGTGGCTTTGTTTCTTCTAAATCTGGAAATATTCCTATCATAGTTTTTCACTCAAAGGAAGGTGGAAATCATAAAAATACTAGCAGTTCTGGACTTCGGTGTTGTATGTTCTGGAACTTTTTATTCCTTTCCCCCTTTGGATGTAGTCTCATGTAGTTTAGTCTGACCTCAAACTCCTCACTGTGTTGCAGAGGCTGACCTTGAACTTCAGACCCGCCTGCTCAACTTCCTAGGTGCTGAGATTATAGGCTTATGCCACCATCTAGTTCAGGTGCTGCTGGGGACCGATTTAATGTTGTGCCCATTAGGCCAGGACTCTATCAACTGAGGCACATCTTCAGCCCTTCATGGAGCTTCTTAAAAATGCCATTCACTCATAATGGATGGTTTGCACCCTCCCCAGCATACACCAGGTATTTCTTATGGCGGACCTCTATGGGAAGTATCGTTAGCCTTTTTCAACTAAAGGAATAGTCTAGTCTTCCCTACCCATTTGGTAAGGATTAACAAAGAATTTGAGTGAATGCTTCCCTGCTCCCTTGTGGCCTCTTTCCCAGGTGGGCAGAGACTTCCCACCCACTTTATCTCTGGTCACAGAGAACAGAGAAAGCATTCTGTGACCCAGGTAGTAGGAAGCTATTATAAGATCCTAGGCAAAGACGGCGACAGGCTTCTGGAAGGGCAAAGGCTGAGGGGAACTGGACATCTGGCGGCTGGAATCAAAGGCTGTTGGATCCCGACAAGTTCTCCAGGTGCAGTTGTCATTCCTCCCTGTACCCAGCTCCTCTCTGCACTGCAGTCTGCCTCACACTTATCTGCTTTTCTGCTTGCTCTCAGGTCACTGTACCCCTTAAATTTGAACTAGGAATGTCGGTGAAGTTAATGGATCATCATCTCTGAGATTCACACATTTTGCAGTTTGGTGACCAACTTAGTGTTGCTTTGTTCATGTTCCCACCCTGGCTTTCTCTCCTTCTGTTCCATTTGGCTAGCAGGTTGAGATCATATATTGCTGTAGTGCAGAAAATCATTGTTTAAGGCTGACCCCAAGCAGTGGCTAGAAATATTACTAGTGCCCTGCAAAAGGGGCCAATGGCAGGGCATTGTATGGCCCCAGTGAAGAGTGTACTATTATGCCCACAAGGTGCCATTAAGGTAGAGGTTGTTATCTCTATTTTGAAACAACAGAAATTGGGGCCACAGAAGGTTAAGTACTTTGCCTAAAGCTACAGTCTTAGTAGGGAGAAGAACTGGGATTTAAGGCCAGATTTATTTGGCTTCACTGGATTATAATGTGTTTTTAAACACTGGCAAAGCAGGGCTGGGTTGAAGCATCATGATAACACTGGACTTTTCAGCTCTTGGAGAGCTGGGCTCTACGATCTCAGAGCCCTTGTTGATGGCTGACTACTGGAGTTGTGTGTCATTTTCTCATCTCCAGAAGAAGCCCTTCTCACAAAGATCCCATATTTTCTGTTGTTGAGAAGAAATGGTTAAATCTCAGCACTTTGGGAGTGGATATGTTCTCACATACACAACAGAATTGGCATCAGGAGGGGAGTTATCCAGCTGGGAAGTCTCCATCTGCAGCAGGTGTTCTGGTGGCCTGCAGTTGTCTTCCACAGACCCCTCCTGTGTGGGTTCTACTGTGCTTTCCAGCACACCGTGCGTGAAAGCCAGGACAGCACTTTGGGCTTTGACACACAGAACAGGCATGCAGCGCTTGTTGTTTGAATAACTAGATAGATGAGTGTACCCTGTGGTTCCCCAAGAGCAGCCTTGTTGAGTCACCCTTTCCTCACTCCTCAGTTTCGCCTGCCGTTCTCCTTGTCAGGGGTCAAACCCTGTGTGAGAAAGTACTCTTTATCTGATGCCTGTTTGGATCTCACTCATGGGGTGGCATTCATCTTGTGTGGTTTCTGCTGTTAATTCTGCACATTGCACTCTGGGGAGGTGCCTGCAGTGGACAGTCTCTCCTCCTTCTTGTCCCTGCTCTCTTTTAACCAAAGCTCTTTGGTGGTACAGCACTGATTAGGAGTATGGGTGTGGGAGCCTGATGGACCTGGGGTCAATCCTCCACCCTGTTGATTTTGAGCTGGGTAACCTTGTGAAGTTACCATCTTAGAGTGTAAAGTAGTGTAAAAAAGCACTTAGTATAATGTGTGACTGGAGAAAGCTCAGATGTTGCCAATATTACTACAGTAACCATCATGGTAATTACTGTACTTCTTTCCCTGGCCTGTTGCTACTCTTTATTCCTAAAGGGGGAGCTCTTAACTTTGATCTGCAGTAGTAATAGTATTGGACTGCAGCCTTAATCCATGGACTTTTTGTTTATATTCTGTTGTCACCCTAGGATTTGAAGCATTTCAAGTGTTATAAAGCAAATTTTGTATGAAGATAATTATCATGCGTCTAATGTAGAGGGGAGCTGAGGTGCTTTAATTAATGATGTGCCAGATACCCTTTCAAATAGGGTGAAGTATAATTTTTAAGGCCTTCATCTACTTGGCCATAATTAGGGACATTTGGAACGCTCCAGCATAATGTCTGCTGATCTGCACACTTTCATTAAGCAATCAGGACTGAATGACCCAGTGGCCAGACTTGCATGGGATCAGGTCCCAGCTTTTGAGGTGGAAGAGCCTGCTATGCTTTCTGTTCTCCCAGTCCTGCTTTTTAATAGCCTTTACCCATGTTCCTTGTCCATCTGAAATGTTGTACGCTCCCCAGCCCCCCGCCACCTTTTGAGGCCCTGACTGTTTTTATAGAATCCCAACATTGCATTTTTATATTCTGGACCAGCTTGGCTATTTGTTAGAAAACAAATCTTCTGAGCTGAATGCTTAGTGCATGCCTGCGTTCCCAGCACTAGAGACTGGAATAGGAGAATTGTGAGTGTGACGCCAGCCTGAGCTATACATTGAGACCATGCCTAAAGAAATTAAAGTTTTTATATTATATATAAGTTTTCCTTATTGTAACAAGACATAGTCTAAGGGAGGGTGGGCTTGTGGGCTACAGGCTGATGTGGTGAATAGGACATGGTGGCAGGGGCGCAGGACAGCTGTTCACACACTGACTGCAGTCGGGAAAGGGAGAGAGATGAATGCTGGTAATCAGCTCACTTTCTCCTTTGTATTTGTCTGGAAGCTCAGTCTATAGGTTGGTGCTGTTCACATAGTAGGGCATCTTCCCTCCTTTGTCAGACCTTGCTGGACACACACACACAGGCACGCGCGCATGCATGCATGCACGCATACACACAGGGGTTGTGTGTCTGTGGTGATAATCGTCATATGCCGTAGTGATTGTTTTGTAGATGTTAGAAGTAATTAGTTACAAAAATCAAAAAGGCGAAGTTAGAGCCATGAAAATGAGAAGACAAGGAATAGAGAGTTAAAAGCATGGAAACTAGAATCACTGTTGGTATCCTACCTAACCCTCCATGTATCGGGAATTATTTAAAAAGAGTATGGCAGGCTTCCCGAGACACTGCTACCAACTCTCTACCCTGGTGGCGTGGTCTGGTTTGCTTGTCTCTGGAGCCACTAGTTCCTTCACAACCACAACCCCTCCAACCCTGCCCCACAGTGGTCGGCAGTCCCACCTTCCAGTAACCCAGTAAATCAAAACTCTAGAAGCTTATAGTTAACCAGTCAGATTTGTGTATCAACAAATCTCAATTCACAAGATGCCCACACAATAATTTCAGGACCAATTGATAAGGATACAAGCTGCCCAACTAGATAGCCAAGTAATCCCAATTATTCTATCCCTACATGATAGTCATAATTACCTGTGGCTATTTAAGACCACGCAGGATCAGGATCTTCTTCCTGTTTGCCTGCTTCCATCTTGGCTCTCCCTGCTCCCTCCCAAGATGCTCTGTCTCTGAAACTCTTAGCGCTGCCTCCCTTTTCCCTGTCTAATCATAGGCCTCCTGCTGCACTAATATTTTAATGTAATTGGACAGGGAAAATACGGTAAGAACAGGGACAAAGTGTGGCTTCTTCGGCATCAGATTCTTTGATGGGCAATTGGAGGCCCATTGATCTGTATATATATATTTCTTTAGTAACTATAGAGATGGAACTTGGATTTTCCAGGCCTGGTAAGAGATGTATTAAGAAGGAAGTAAGGTAACGAAAATATGAATTTGGAAGAATAAAAGTCAACATAAGGATACTTAAGGGAATGTTGCAGATTAGAAAGTGTGAACTTTGCTCACTGATAATTCATATGGAAAAAACAAACTGTGTGGACAATTGGCATCACAGAAATCCGTGCCATGTGATTGCTTTCAGAAAGAAGCCTTTCAGGGCTGAGACTCAGTGAGTGAGAGCATTGCAAAGCTTGACAATACGCTTCTACCTCTGTGAGCCTCATGAAGGAGGACGGAGAGTGCTGTCACTACAGAACTGTCCATGACATCGCATGTCACCATGACACACCAGAGCTCCGCCCCAATAATAAATATACCAAAGATCCCTTTTTAATTCCTGCTTTACAGTTCTCCCCTGTTGAATCTCGCTGTTTTTTCTTGGTTTTGTCATTTGACTGCTTAAACCAGGGCAGCTTTTCAACCTCAGAGTCTTCATTAACTTTTCCTTTTCTACCTGAGGTTTATAATTCCTATCCTGAATCCCAGTAATTTTAAAGGTCTTTTTCCTTACTGTTAGTTTAGATTATGCAATTTTTGAGTTCGTTTCCACCATCAAATCCTTTATATGTCATGTGAATTGAAAGATATGTCTCAGATGTCTTCTGTTTATCAATTTTGATCTCCTTCCTTTCTTCCATCTTTTGTCTTTTTAGTGGAGGTCCCATAGACCAGGTGAGCAGGTTCTTTCTAATGAGGAAAGAGGGTTGCCCTCATCCAGCTGGCCCATGACTGCCTTAAAGGGTGGGGAGAAAGAGCAGGAGCCACTTGCTAAAGCACTGTACCGTTTATATGAGAGAGTCAGCTTCAGGCCTGTGTAGAAATCTACAGGATGCATTGCCTTTAGCTCACCGGAACACATATCATAACTTCCAATTACATGGGTGTCTAGAAAAATTAGTTTTGAAAACCTTCATAGTATTCCTGCAGATCTATTTACCAATTTACAGTAATTATTTATTGATCACATGCCATGTGACCAGGCCTGACCAGCCCCTGCTCAGATAGAATAGTAAAATTTGGCCTAGGGTTTTCTGCCTGTCATTATGTTTGTGATTTAGGTTATTAGAGAAAGCCCATTTATGCTGAAATCAAGACAGATCGCCTATGGGGGTTCTGCATGGAAATCCATCTGTTTCTGCTGTCACTTTAGAGACCGTACCACACTTGTACCTTCAGCAGCGGATTACGCACAATCAGCAGTGATGAACGTATGAGCGCTTTTAATTAGTCTTCATGCCCTCTGTCTAATGCAATCAGAAGCCCTGCACTGGAGTAGAGATTTACAATCAATCCTTCATCATCTTCTGAGTTAGAGATAAACCCACTCGCTGTTAGCCAGAAACTTAAAATATCTGCTTTCCATAACCAGACAGACATCTACAAACCGAGTATATTTTGAGCATGTAGACTTAAGTCTCACATTGCAGATTGCTTTGATTAAGGATAATTGTGGGAATTAAGGTGTCCCTGGCTTCCAGTCAGCACGTGGAAAGCCTCCCAACCGACAGAATAGCATCAGAGACAGAGCTTGAGGCTGGCATGAAGGCTCTGTAGGTTCTAGGCCCAGCTCTGCCAACCTCATTTTCCTCTGTCTGAAAGTGAAAAGAATATTGAGACAGTTGTCGTGGGAGCCATCACCATTCGTATCGCAGGTTTGATAGGTAACATAGATGTATTATAGGTTCACGAATGGTAAGCTGCTCCCCAGGCCTCATGGCAGCACAAAAGCCAGTGTCTCATTTGTGCTCATGGTCCCATATGAGGTGGCTACTGCTGAAGGGCATGTCTGCCCTTATCCAGTTCTTGCTGAGGAGGCTGGCTGAGACAATATTAGGGACATGAATCCATAAATATTTACAAAATAAACACCATTGAATTGAGTTCAGATTCCTACAGGGGTGCTGTATAGGATCTGTGTAGATCTGGCAGAATTCTGCAATTTAAATAAAATTGACAATTTTTTAAATTTAGTGAAAAAATACTTGTAGTTTCATCTGCTGCTAGAAACAGTTTCCCCCTCAACAGTGAATTTCTAGAAAATGCGAGAGGATATTAATCCTCTGTTAATTAGTAGCATGGGTGGGCACTGCTAGAACGCATCATGAACTGCTGGGATATTGGTGCAGCTTTCGGGATCCCAGAAGCCTATGTATGTATACCTCTTGATCCAAAATTGTACTTCTGGCAATTTTTTCTTTTAAACTGAAAGACAGAATCATGACTATGATTAGATGTTTACTTAGCAGAATATTCTTTGCATGCTGATCTTTACACTGAAAACCTGGAGGCAAACTATATATCCACTCATTATCAGATTGGTTGACTGAGTGTATTTAATGTAATTATAATTATGCCATTAAGGTGGAGTGTATTAATACGGGATGGGGGAAGCACTCTCCGTTGACCAGTCTTTTTTTTTTTTCTACTGATTAAAAACATGCAATACCAATGACACTTGTAGAAATGATACAGAGATAAGGAAAACTAATAGAATTATGTAAAACACATATAATAATCTCACTTTCCAGAAGAAACCACTATTGACATTCTGGGTTATATCTTACAGAATTTAGATTTTATGCACTGTACATATATATGTTTTCTAGTGTGTACATGTATCAGTGTGTATGCACATGTATATGTGTTTATAATTAGACACAAAATATGTAGAAGTTGGCTTCTAATTTGTTTTATTCTTTTATCAGGCATAGATAGTTGGCTCATTCTCATGAGCATAGAGACCTAGCTTTATTTATCATGTTAAAGATCCTATGGCAAAGGGGGGCGCAGTGACTCATGCCTTTAATCTCAGGGCTTGGGAAGCAGAGGCAGGCAGATTTCTGTAAATTTGAGACCATCTTGGTCTAGATAGTGAGTTCCACGCCAACAAAGGCTACACAGTGAAACCCTGTTTTTTTTTTTTTAAGTAATATCTTAGTGTAGAACAGGGCTGACACACAGTAGGGATTGAACAAATATTTGTGAAACAGCTGAGTGTCTCTGGTCCATCATTTCAGGTCACCTCTTTAGCTTCTTGCTTACTATGATGCCTAGCTAGTGCCTGGCAGTGTGAATGCGCCTTGTCCCCTTTTTTTCCCCCCTCTGCAACTGTAATGAGCACTGCTAAAGTAAGTACTTTTGTCACAAAATACTTGTCACATGATGATAGATTATTCGTTACAATTCCTAGATACAATTACAATTAATTATTTTTAGAATTCAAAGTAGCACTGTTGGCAAAAGTTTTTGAGGGTTTTTTGTTGTTGTTTCCCCCCAACTTTCGATAGCATTGCTAAATGCTACAGGTAAGGGCACCCTATATTCCCAGTGATCAGCACGCAGTGTCTGACATTAGCTAATACACTAGAGAGCATGGCTTTTTCTTTACCTGTTGGGGTTTTGATTGAGGCAGTCATAGGTCCACATGTAAAGACCAATGCAAAGAGATCCCTTATATACTTTATTCAGTTTTCTCCAATGGAAACAGTTAGTATGATGAGTTTTGAGAATTTTTTAATGGCCTAGGTGTTGATCTTGCATAGTTCAGACCTGGATATTTCCCAAGGCCCATGTGTTGAAGGCTTGCCTCAGCTCCTGCCTCTAGTGGTTGAGCCTTGGAGGTGGGGCCTAATAGAAGGGGGTGAGGTCACCGTTGGTGTGCTCTTGGAGGGGATATTGAGCCGCCTTTCCAGTCTCCTCCTTTATGTTGGTTTCCTGGCTGCCAAGAGGTGGACTTTGTCTCTTCACCCTGTGTTTCCAGGTGTGGTGTACTGATTTAGCGCAGATCGAAACCTCTGAGGCGGAGCAGCAACATAAACCTTTCCTGCTTACTAACTGATTATCTCTGGTGTTTTGTCATAGTGTAGGAAAGCTGACTCACGAAACAGGATTTTTTTTTCTTAATTTGTACTTTGTCTCTCTCTCTCTTTTTTAAATCAGGTTTTCCCTATTCCCTCATCCCTCCGCCACTTTCTCCCCTTCCTTCGCTTCCTTTCTTTTTGAGGCTGGATCTTGCAATAAAGTCCAGGCTGATCTTGAGTTTTTAAGTATCCAATGACCACAAACTTGTTTTATTCCTGCCTTAGCCTCCCAAGTGCTGGGATTTCAGGAATGTGCCACCACACCTGGCTGACTTTTTAATCTTCCTCCTATAGCCTATTATAGAGCAAACGTTTTTAACTTTGACGAGCTTAGCTCATTAATTTTCTCTTTAGTGCATCATGTGTTTGGTATCAAGTCTAAGGACCCTGCCTTGCTGGCAAGGGCTTTTGACTTGGTAAGAGAATCTCTCCTTTTGATCCTAATTCTGTAGCTTTAGATAACTGTGTAGGAAATGGGTGGAATATCCTTAGCTTAATCAACAATTGTTATCTTTTCCATTCTTGTATCTTGAGTTGAAATGAAAAGGACCTTTTTATTTCATGCTGTCAGAGAGTTTATAAAATATCCACTTATGCTTCAGAACGGGGCTGCGAGTCTAGGCGTCTGTCCTCCCTGTTCTTCAGTCTCTCTACTTGTAAGTGTACTCCTCATTCTTATGGGGAAGCTGGTAGTGGATATGATATTGGAAATACTTGGGTAAAGAACTTTACCTACGTCAGGAGCAGCACTCCTTGAGCTTGTGTTTAATGGCTCCCGTAGGCTCCTATAGTAGTAGAGCACAGGGACATGGTTGTAGACATGGCCTAGCTTTTCATCCTGGTCCCTCCGCTTCCCAGCTTTATAGGCCCCATCTCCTTTATTAATCCTGATCTTTGATTGCTTTATTTGCACAGTAGGAAAAATTTTAGTTCTTACCTTGTAGGATCATCCAAGAGGGCCTGATATCCTGTCACCTTGAATGCTTGTTGAACACAGATTCCTGAGCCTCTATTTTTACACTTACAGACTCAGCGCCTGGAGAGATTGGCTCCTAAGGATATGTGTCTTATCAAGACTACAAATATAGCTCTTAGAAATGCTAATTAAAAGAGAGAGAGAGAGAGAGAGAGAGAGAGAGAGAGAGAGAGAGAGGGAGAGGGAGAGAGAGTGTGTGTATGTGTGTGTGTATGTGTGTGTGTGTAGGCCTGAGGGCCACAGTATGCATGTGTGTACATGTGGAGATCAGAAGGCAACTTTGCAGAGTTGGTTTGTTTTCTTCTACCTTATGTGGGTTCTGGGGAACAAACTCAGGTTGCTAGGCTTGTGCAGCAAGCTCCTTTACCTGCTGAGCCACCTCAGTGGCCCTAGATATTTTCCAGTAGCACCCTTGGTCTTTCTAAGTCATACCTGTTTTTCCAAGGCAGATGAACTTAGGTATTTCTATAGTGATGAGATGGATACTCTGTTAAGAATACCTTCTCATAAGAATATCACTGTTGTAAGAGTATCTAGTTTCTGTACAAAATTAAGCTATAATGGTACTATATATGTGGCCAGTTCAGTAGCATGTCCTCTAGGGTCCAGAGACCATAGGGACAGTGGGGTCAGTAACAAACAGAGACAGATTTACTGTACCCAAAGGTCTCCAAATGCAAACAAAAGTAATAAAAGTAAATCTGTGGGCTGGATTCAGTATTCTACCTGCCTATTTGCAGCATCTTTAAGAATGTTCAGACACTCTCAGGAGGAAGACTGTATTTGTGAATCTCTCTGTGGCAATTTACTTGTAAGCAGGCTTTTCTAGGCTAGTAATTTTTCTACCAGCCTGTCTATTAGAGATTATCCCCCAGTGTAAATACTATGAATTAAACTCTCAGGACAATCTCAAGCTTTAAGGGGAGCAGTACATTCTTTCCTTTCTGAGAAGAATTCCATAACACTTCTCCCCTGAGCAATATGACAGAAAGACAGACGTTCCCTCCTTTGGAGGATTCCTCTATAAGAGAAACATAGCCGGCTTCTCTATACTACAATGGCCACTTTCTTAGCCTCCCTGGGGAATCCCTTGATCCCTGCTGCCTTCCACTCCCTCTGGAAACACCTTGGCTCATGAAGGCATACCCCCTGCAGAGTGATCTGTCTGGATGGCTATTTGCCATGAACTCTCAATGCTGCAGTTTCCTCCTGTTGCCAATCAGTGCACAGTGTGGCAGTAATTACATGATTTCACCCCATAACTCACAAATGGAGTCAATGTGTGCGTGAAAAGGGAGTTACTTACTTCCATGAAGTTGTATTCTCTGGAAAGAATAGAGACAAGTGGCTATATGACACTGCAGCTGTCACACCGGATAGAGAAGAGAAAACTGGAAATGATTGGGAAAGAGGCTTAAGTATGGGAAGGGGGCTCAGTGGCAGTGTGCAAGGCTTTGGCTTCAATCACCAGCACCACAGTGACAAGCAAACAAGCAAACCAGAAAGATTTTATACTGAGATTGATTCTCACTGAGTGTTTCCCAGTCTCAGGCAACCCAAGTAGGCCATTATTGATTAGACCATTTATGTATGAGTATAATTTATGCAACAAAGACAAATAAACATCAGTTAATAGACCTGTGGTTAAGATATATATATATATGTGTGTGTGTGCATATATATATATATATATATATATATATATATATATATATATTTATGTTCATGATAAAACATTTAAGCTCCTTACATCTGGGGTTTTTTTTAATGATTTTTGTACCTTAAATGACACAGTTTATTAACCTACTGACCGTCATCTATTGTAGTAAGGTTTCTGTAAAGGTTGTGCTCCATAGAGTTGTATGCTAAAAATATTGAACAGTTAACTAACAGTCGTGCCTATAAATATGTTAAGGAAATTTTCACTGAAATTTTGTTTGACTGTTTCAGTTTATACCATAGTTATATCTATAGTTTTGGATGGATAGATTTAATACTTTAAATATTTAAATATGATTAATTATGCATTTAGTAAAATAGAAACTTTATTTCATTTTATACCATATTATATCTATAGTATAAAAATGAATAGTTACTGTTTTAAATACCAAAATACAAGTAATTATACATTTAGTAAAATTGTAAATTTAATGTTTTTCTTCCCCATGAAAAATTTCTCATATAAATGATGCTTACGGTTTGATATTGGGTGATATAGAAGGACTCATGTTTCTAGTTCAAGAGTTTTCAAAATATTCAAAAGCCATAAAATTGAGACAAAAAAACTGTTATTACTTCAAACATGAACTGGTGGTTTATAAAATCTCTTAGTGGTAAGAATAGAGCTTTATTATGTAAACAGTAGTCCTGGTATGCTTGCATGGCTGCCGCTGTTCTACACCGCTCTGTTCTTTGCCTTCATCTTGATTCTGCATCAGAAACAGAGGACTGACTGCAGGGCATTCCTCCCCCACCATCACCCCGGCCCCTACCTCAGTCCAGGGCTTTATGAGCATGGCTCTCTGGGTCTCTCTGGCACAGATCCCCTCCAGACGGTGATGTTGCAATCAAAGCAGTCAAGACAATTTGGATAAACAACCATATAAGATTTTTTTCATACCATATTGACTTTGGCCTGAATCCATGAAAGAGACACAGATGAATAATATCCTCCTTGAAAGAGAGTATCTGGTTTTGGATATCTATTCACCCCTAAAGTATGCAGTGAGTTGGCTGCCCTTTGTGCTCAGCAGGCTATTAGATGGAGCTTAATGTCACTTTTTCTTGTCTCTAGATTCTTTTTCCATTAAGACTCTTCTGATACGAACTGGTTTTAAGACTCTGTCACACTAACAATAAAAGACTAGATAATCCTTTATTACCTGTGAATAGTAAATGCCCAGGAATATTTGTTGACTGAACGAGCACTTTGCCCGTCTCCACAGACTTGTATTTGCTAATAACCCTGACTGAAGAGAGGCGCTGTCAGCTCTGTTAATAAAGCATGGAGTGCAGAGCAGGGATGCTAATGCTGGCATAATGTACTGAAATTGCCAGCCGGGGCTGGTAATTGGACTTTAGCCACCACGCATACATTTTTACAGCCCTTTATGTTTCCTCTTTTCCACCACGAGAGCTCGTTCTTTTGAGACTTGTGTCTCTGTCATCACTATCCAATAATATTCATTAAGTTCCTCCATGCTGGGGACTGTCAGGTTTCATCCCTTTTAATGAGGGTAGATGTCCAAGTTGAGGTACTGGCTTTTATGCAACATTGCTTTGTCCTGGAAGGAGTGATCTTGGAGTGCCCATGATTTCAGCCTACTGTTTTCCTCCATTCAGAGCACTAATTAGATCAATCACATATTTTTGTTGGCAAGCTAAGGCTGCCTCTTTAAGACAAGAAGTAAGTCACCTGGTCTTGATGTTGGGAAATATTAAAGGACAGGCTCTTTGTCAGTAGTAGGCATTAGTCTCTATCCGACTTGTATTTCCTTGTCTTATTTTCTTATTTTCCTGTTGTTTTCATGTAATACTACAACAAAAGCAACTGAAGAGGAAAATGGTTTACTTTGGTTCACAGTCCCAGGTTATAATTAATCTAGCATTACCAAGAAGGAGCTTGAGCTATTTCAGTAGGACTTGAGACAGCTGATTATACTGTATCCATGGTCAAGAAGCAGATATAGAATTGCTTGTGCTCAGTTCTTCTGTAGCTTTTCAGTTAGTCCAGGACCCTGCCCATGAAATGGTTCTGTCCACTGTTAAGATGTTCCTCCAACATCAAGAAATGTAATTAAGATAATTTCCTACAGGCATGCCAAAGGCCTATCTTCAAAGCAAATTTAGATTCTGTCAAGTAGACAAATAACTTTAACTGTCATAATACTCATAGGCAAATGAAATAGTCCAGCTAGAATTTGGACCTAGGAAATCCATTCCTAGAATCTATGATCTTATAAAGTAGCTATATGTCCATATTCTATTTGTGTGGTAAAGTCTCTGACAAATGAACTGTATGTGTGTGCATGTGTGTGTGTTTTGTGTTGTGTTTGATGGTGGGATTCATATACCATGTTACACATGTGTAGGTCATAGACCTCAGATATGGTGTCTCTCCTACTTTATTTGAGACAGTTTCTCTTAACGTTCACTGTTTTGCACATTAGCCTAGTTGGCCTGAGAGCATCCATAGATTCTCCTGTCTCTCATCGCCTGTGTTCTCAGAAGAGTTTTGAGATTACAGACACATATGCTATGATGTCTGACTTTTATTTAGGTTCTGAGGTCTGAATTCATACCATCAGGCTTGTATGACAAGTACTTATCCACTGAGCCATCTCTGCAGCCCTAGAACCCTCTTCTAGGATTCTCTTTGGCCACCTCAGCCCACAATGACATTTCTCTGTCTGAATTCCTAATACACTGAGTTAGCAGAATAAGTTACTAATTGCTAAAGACTAGCCTCTACTATACAGAGTTACTTGATTATAATTATTTCATCTTATTGCAAAGAATTTGGAATATGAAAACATTAGGGAAGAAAATAAACACATTTGGAGATTCACAGTTTACCTGCTCCTTACGTCTTATTTATAATACTGTACATATATGCGCAATGCATAATTATGGTCATTCTTATATTTTATTTTTCACTTGCTTAATCACATGAGCTTGCCTTCTTCACTTAATATCATTCTAAATTATAACTAAATGTGAATGGTTTAATTGCTTAATTTGTCTGTAAAGAAAATATTGCTTACTTCCAATTTTCCCATGACTATAAATATTTTTGGAATATTTATAGTCAAATACTTTATAGTGAAATATCTAAGTGAAGTACTTCCAAGGTTGTAACCTTAGAGACTTCTGATATGCGTGTAAACTTACCTTTCAAATAGTTTAGTCAGTTTATCCTATCTCTGTAGCACAAAGATTCCAGAGCATTTCTCAGCTTTTATTGATTGCTAATTGTTTTATAAATCTTTGCTAATGGAAAATAGGAGGCAGAGTTTGAATGGCAATGAACAAAGAGCCATGAATAGTTAAAATATGGTACTCTTTGAGTATGATATGGTTGATTTTTAGCAGTGACATGATAGGCCTTATTTTAGCAGTGATATGATAGGCCTTATAAAAGAGAAGTTTTTTGTTATGCTTCATCCATGAGCCTATTGAGGGCTGGGGAGAAGAATGTGGTGGTTTAAGTGAGAAGTGTCTCAGATATCTAAACACCTGGTTCCTAGTTGGTGGTGCTATTTGGGGAGGTTATGGAACCTTTAAGAGCCGAGCCTTACTGGAGGAAGTCCATCCCTGAAGATGGGCTTTGAAAGATCAGTCTTACCCCACTTTAAATTCATTCTCTCTGCTTCGTTTGTGGTTGAAAATAGGATCCTTCAGGATCATACTACTCCAGCTTCCTGCTGCTATGCCTCTCTCACCATTATAGATTCTTCCTTTGGAACTGTAAGTGAAAATAAACTCTTTTTCCATAATCTGCTTCTGGCCATGATATTTTATTACAGTTACAGAAAGGGAGCTAATGCAGTAATCAAGATAGGACAGAAATTGGTATCAGGGCAGAATGGCAAGGAACCTAACCATATTATTTATTGAAGGCAGGATAGATATAGATATAGATAATTAATTCGGTAGAAACAGGGATAGATTCAAAGACCTCACACATTTTAGGCAAGCATTCTACCCTGGATTTTACCCCAGGCCCTAGGCACACATTTTGAAGGTAAGAAAGACACAGGGAGTTTTAGTGACTTAGAAACAATGTGACAGTAAAGACTCAGTGATTTTATTTTTTATTTTTTTATTGGATATTTTATTTACATTTCAGATGTTATCCCTTCCCCTGCCCAGGAACTCCCTATCCCAACCCCCTCCTCCTGCTTCTATGAGGATGTGCCCCCACCCACCCCCCAACTCCCACTTCCCCACCCTTGAATTCCCCCACACTCGTTGTCCAGCCTTCATGGATCTCCTCTTCCACCTATGCCCAACAAGGCCATGCTTCCTTACATATTCAGCTGGAGTCATGGATCCCTCCCTAAGTGCTCCCAGGCTAATGGTTTAGACCCTGGGAGCTCTGGTTGGTTGATACTGTTGCTCTCCTCATGGGACTGCAAACTTTTCAGCTTCTTCAGCTCCTTCTTTCTAACCCCTCCATTGGGAACCTCTTGATCAGTTCAATGGTTAGCTGTGATCATCCGCCTCTGAATATGTCAGACTCTGGCAGACCTCTAAGGAGACACCTATATCAGGCTCCTGTCAGCATGCACTTCCTGACATCCACATCAGCATCTACATTTGGTGACTGCACATGGGATGGATACCCAGGTGAATGGTCTCCAGACTGCCCCTCCTTTAGTTTCTGTCCTACACTTTGTCTCCATATTTGCTTCCTTGAGTATTTTGTTACTTCTTCTAAGACGGACCAAAGCACCCACACTTGGTCTTCCTTCTTCATGAGCTGCATGTGGTCTGTGAGTTGACTTTTGGGTATTTTAAGCTTCTGTGAATCCAATAATCAGTGAGTGAATACCATGTGTGTTCTTTTGTGATTGGGTTACCTCACTCAGGATGATATTTTCTAGTTCCACCCATTTACCTAAGAATTTCTCAAATTCATTGTTTTTAATAGCTGAGTAATACTCCATTGTATAAATGTACCACATTTTTTTTTGTATTTATTCCTCTGTTGAAGGACATCTAGGTCCTTTCCAGCTTCTGGGTATTATAAATAAGGCTGCTATGAACATAGTGGAGTATGTGTCCTTGTTATATGTTGGAGCATCTTCTGGGTATATATGCCCAGGAGTGGTATAGCTGGGTCCTCAGGTAATGCTATGTCCAATTTTATTTATATTTTTGTTTTTGTTGTTGTTGTTTTTCGATACAGGGTTTCTCTGTGTAACCCTAGCTGTCCTGAACTCACTCTGCAGACCAGGCTGTCCTAGAACTCAGAAATCTGCCTGCCTCTGCCTCCCAAGTGCTGGGATTAAAGAATTGTGCCACCACTGCCTGGCTATATCCAATTTTCTGAGAAATTGCCAGACTGATTAACAGAGTGGTTGCATGATCTTGCAATCCCACCAGCAATGGAGGAGTATTCCTCTTTCTCCATATCCTTGCCAGCATCTGCTATCATCTGAGTTTTGGTCTTAGCCATTCTGATTGGTATGAGGTGGAATCTCAGGGTTGTTTTGATTTGCATTTCCCTGATGACTAAGGATGCTGAACATTTCTTTAGGTGCTTTTTGGCCATTCGAATTTCCTCAATTGAGAATTCTTTGTTTAGCTCTGTACCCCATTTTTTAATAGGGTAATTTGGTTGTCTGGAATCTAATTTCTTGAGTTCTTTGTATATATTGGATATTAGCCCTCTATCAGATGGTGGATTGGTAAAGATCTTTTCCCAATCTGTTGGTTGCCATTTTGTCCTATTGACAGTGTCCTTTGCCTTACAGAAACTTTGCAATTTAATGAGGTCCCATTTGTCAATTTTTGATCTTAGAGCATAAGCCATTGGTGTTCTGTTCAGGAACTTTTCCTCTGTGCCCAAGTATTCAAGGTTCTTCCCCACCTTCTCTTCTATTAGTTTCAGTGTATCTGGTTTTATATGAAGGTCCTTTATCCACTTGGACTTGAGCTTTGTACAAGGAGATAAAAATGGATCGATTTGCATTCTTCTACATGTTGTCCTCCAGCTGAACCAGCACTGTTTGTTGAAAATGCTTTTTCCACTGGACAGTTTTAGCTCCTTTGTCAAAGATCAAGTGGCCATAGGTGTGTGGGTTCATTTCTGGGTCTTCAATCCTATTCCATCGATCTTCCTGCCTGTCTCTGTCCCAATACCATGCAATTTTTTTTTTATCACTATTGCTCTGTAGTACAGCTTGAGGTCAGGGATGGTGATTCCTCCAGAAGTTCTTTTATTGTTGAGAATAGTTTTTGCTCTCCTGGTTTTTTGTTATTCCAAATGAATTGTGAAGAATTGAGTTGGGATTTTAATGGGGATTGCATTGAATCTGTAGATTGCTTTTGGCAAGATGGCCATTTTTACTATATTAATCCTTCCGATCCATGAGCATGGGAGATCTTTCCATCTTCTGAGATCTTCTTCAGTTTCTTTCTTCAGAGACTTGAAGTTCTTGTCATACAGATCTTTCACTTGCTTGGTTAGTTTCACACCAAGATATTTTATGTTATTTGTGACTATTGTGAAGGGTGTCATTTTCCTAATTTCTTTCTCAGCCCATTTATCTTTCGAGTAGAGGAAGGCTACTGCTGAAGTTGTTGGTTTTTTTAAAATCAGGTTTAGGAGGTCTCTGGTGGAAGTTTTGGAGTCACTTAAGTATACTATCATATCGTCTGCAAATAGTGATATTTCGACTTCTTCCTTTCCTTTGACTTCTTTTTGTTGTCTAATTGCTCTAGCTAGGACTTCCAGTACTATGTTGAATAGGTAGGGAGAGAGTGAGCAGCCTTGTCTAGTCCCTCATTTTAGTGGGATTGCTTCAAGTTTTTATTTAGTTTGATGTTAGCTACGGGTTTGCTGTATATTGCTTTTACTATGTTTAGGTATGGGCTTTGAATTCCTGATCTTTCCAAGACTTTTACAATGAAGGGATGTTGAATTTTGTCAAATGCTTTCTCAGCATCTAGTGAGATGATCATGTGGTTTTTTTTCTTTGAGTTTGTTTATATAGTGGATCACATTACTGGATTTCTGTATATTGAACCATCCCTGCATTCCTGGGATAAAGCCTACTTGATCATGATGGATGATTGTTTTGATGTGTTTTGGATTCGGTTTGCAAGAATTTTAGTGAGTATTTTTGCATCGATATTCATAAGAGAGAGTGGTATGAAGTTCTCTTTCTTTGTTGGGTCTTTGAGAGGTTTAGGTATGAGCATGATGGGTTCGTTTAACAAATTGCGCAGTGTTCCTTTTGTTTTTATTTTGTGGAATAGTTTGAAGAGAATTGGTATTAGGTCTTCCTTGAAGGTCTGATAGAATTCTGAACTAAAATCATATATATGGTCCTGGACTTTTTTTGGTGGGGTGACTTTTAATGACTGTTGCTATTTCTTTATGGGTTATGGGACTGTGTAGATGGTTTATCTGCTCCTGATTTAACTTTGGTACCTGGTATCTGTCTAGAAAAAATTCCATTTCATCCAGATTTTCCAGTTTTGTTGAGTATAAGCTTTTGTAGTAGAACCTGATGATTTTTTGAATTTCCTCAATTTCTGTTGTTATGTCTCTGTTTTCAGTTCTAATTTTATTAATTTGGATACTGTCTCTGCCCTCTGGTTAGTCTGGCTAAGGGTTTATCTATCTTGTTGGTTTTCTGAAAGAACCAGCTCCTGGCTTTGTTGATACTTTGTATAGTTTTTTTGTTTCTTATTTCCTGTAGTCCACTTCTATTTAGTGTATTTGCTTCTTTTGTTTAGAGCTTTCACCGGTGTTGTCAAGTTGCTAGTGTGTTGGAATCCCCCACTATTATTGTGTGAGGTGCAATTCGTGCTTTGAGCTTTAGTAAAGTTTCTTTTATGAATATCGGTGTTCTTGCATTTTGAGCATAGATGTTCAGAATTGAGAGTTCATCTTGGTAGATTTTTCCTTTGATAAGTATGACGTATCCTTCCTTATCTTTTTTGATAACTTTTGGTTGAAAGTCAATTTTATTTGAAATTAGAATGGCTACTTCAGCTTGTTTCTTGGGACAGTTTGCTTGGAAAATTGTTTTCCAGCCCTTTAATCTGAGGTAGTGTCTGTCTTTGCCACTGAGGTGCGTTTCTTGTATGCAGCAAAATTCTAGGTCCTGTTTACGTATCCAGTCTGTTAGTCTATGTCTTTTTATTGGGGAATTGAGTCTGTTGATGTTAAGAGATATTAAGGAAAAATGATTGTTCTTCCTGTTATTTTTGTTATTAGAGGTGTAATTATGTTTGTGTAGCTATCTTCTTATGGGTTTTTTGGAAGATCTTGCTTTTTCTAGGTTGTAGTTTCCCTCCTTGTGTAGGAGTTTTCCATCTGTTATCCTTTGTAGGGCTGGATTTGTGGGAAGACATTGTGTAAATTTGGTTTTGTCATGGAATATCTTGGTTTCACCATTTATAGTGATTGAGAGTTTTGCTGGGTATAGTAGTCTGGGCTGGCATTTGTGTTCTCTTAGGGTCTGTATGATATCACTCCAGGATATTCTGGCTTTTATAATCTCTGATGAGAAGTCTGGTGTAATTCTTATAGGTCGGCCTTTATATGTTACTTGACCTTTTTTCCTTACTGCTTTTAGTATTTTTCTTTGTTTTGTGCATTTGATGTTTTGATTATTATGTGACGGAGGAATTTTTTTTTCTGGTCTAGTTTATTTGGAGTTCTGTAGGCGTCTTGTATGTTCATCGGCATCTCTTTCTTTAGGTTAGGAAACTTTTCCTCTATAATTTTGTTGAAGATATTTACTGGCCCTTTAAGTTGGGAATCTTCACTCTCATCTATACCTATTATCCTTAGGTTTGGTCTTCTCATTGTGTCCTGGATTTCCTGGATGTTTTAGGTTAGGAGCCTTTTGCATTTTGCATTTTCTTTGACAGTTGTGTCAATGTTTTCCATGGTATCTTCTGCACATGAGATTCTCTCTTCCATCTCTTGTATTCTGTTGGTGATGCTTGCATCTGTGACTCCTGATTTCTTTCCTAGGTTTTCAATCTTCAGGGTAGTCTCCCTTTGAGATTTCTTTATTGTTTCTACTTCCATTTTTAGATCCTGGATGGTTTTGTTCAATTCCTTCACCTGTTTGGTTGTGTTTTCTTGTAATTCTTTAAGGGATTTTTGTGTTTCTTCTTTAAGGGCTTCTACCTGTTTACTTGTGTTCTCCTGTATTTCTTTAAGGGAGTTGTTTACGTCCTTCTTAAAGTCTTCTATCATCCTCATGAGAAGTGATTTTAAATCTGAATCCTGCTTTTCAGGTGTGATGGAGTGTCCAGGACTTGCTATGGTAGGAGAACTGGGTTCTGATTTTTCCAGATAACTTTGGTTTTGGTTTCTTGTGTTCTTGCGCTTGCCTTTCACTATCTGGTTAACTCTAGTGCTACCTGCACTCACTGTCCCTGACTGTAGCCTGCTTTCCAGTTATCTTGCTTGTATCAGAACTCCTCAGGGTCCAGATGTCTCTGTGATCTTGTGATCCTGAGCTCCTGGGTGGAAGAGCTCCTGGGACTCAGGCTTCCTCAGGGATCCTGAAATCCTGCTGCTCTGAGTGCAGTGGTTCCTCCACTGCTCTAGGAAGGTTCAGGATAAGGTGTCTTAATGGAGCAGACCTGCCAGGTGTCTGTCCCAGCCAAAAGTGATTTTAAAAACAGAAAACCAAGCACTCTCTCTACCCCTAAGTTTTCAAGGTTACTAAGTTTTCAACTCTGTTTCATTGCTTCTCATTTGCTTTAACATAGTCACATAACTGGCTTCACTTACATGGAACATGGCTAGCCAAATTTGGAGGTACAGCCCATGACCATAGAAAAAATAATCAATGCTTTCTTTGAACTCTTTAGGACTAAGGTAAAGGGATTCAGATTAAGTTAATCTGATAATCCACCTCTGTCATGATTTAAACCTCTTTTCCCTACATAGGACGTTTTGAGTGTCTTTAGCAGATCATAGGGCGAGAGTGTGAAACCTGAAATGTGACTGTCCCTCAGACAGAGGCATTGGTACTCCTTAGAATGTTCACTTGCTTTCTCTTTGTAGGTTTTCTTTGTGGCATGGAGCTGAATATTAGAGACAGACTCAGCTTGATTTTTCCCCCCTGCCTTGGAACAAGTTCTCTGAGCCCCTCCCTTGGTACAGCCCTGCTCTGTAGACTCAGAAGGGTGGGAGTACTTGCTAGGAAGGTCTGCACAGCATGGGTTAATATATTTCTACATTAGTAGCATAGGATGAAAGGTAAATGCAGTGACCCAGGTGTCCAGCATTTCTTTGGTACTGTGAGTATTTGAAGCTATTAAAAGGACAGCCATTTCAAGGCTGGCAACATGTTAAATTTATATCTCACCTTTATTACAAATCAATTGACTAAAATTATGGAGGCTAAATATTTCCTTACTCTGAATAGAGTGGATTATTTCTATTCAGAAACCAGGAAACTAGTGGGACTTGCCTTCATAAGTAGGGCTGTTGATTAGGTCTATTTTGTCTTCTGAAGAGTTGTCATCAAGAACAGCAGGTCTTTGGTTGCATTCTGTAGAAGTGGCAAGATATCCACAGGTATAGTCCTTCTGTATTTTCTAGCTACACTTGCAGCCCCTGGAAGAGTTTGTTTTTGAAAGAAAAAAGCAAGTACCTGGCTTAGTTTATTATTCTTGTTCTTGATGTTGTTGCAATTTATGTGTTTATAAATTAGCCAAACTACTTTTTAGCTTAACATGAAGGATAAATGCCTACTGAGTGGAAATATAAATACGCAGGGCTTTAGGTAACACAGAACTTGTGTTGCTTCCTGACATAATTTTGTAGTCAATTGGAACTATAAAGGGTCGATTGATGGAAAAAATCAATTGAGCATGCTGAAGCAGGCTTGGATTATATTTGTCAGATTGCTTTGCAGAGGAAGCGATTGCTCCATGTTTGAAGGCTTGCACCATTTAAAATAATATTTAAAACCTTTCCCTTCCTAACCATCTTTAGAAACCTCAGATGTATTGTTTCTTAGATGATGGATGGTAGCTGTGCTTGCTACATGCCATCTTGGGTGCAGACTCTGAGGTGGTTATCTGTGGTTAGGATCTGTACTCTGAATCTATTCCTGGCCCAGGCAGAAGGCATTTATTACCAACCATAAAATCTCAAGACCTGGTTTGGCCATTCAGAAAGCTGTGATGATGGATAATAAATGATTATCAAACTTTCTTAATCATGGGTATGGGCTGCCCTCAAGTATTCAATAGAGAGCAGTTTCTGGGAAAGGGCTGTCAGTAGCAGTGCTTCTCCCAGCTGAGAGAATAAATCTCTCAGTTCCAAGAAGACAGGACTGCCTACACAGCCACAGCCATGTACTGATCTCAGTAATTGTTGCACCTAGGACAAGGGGAGGGTAGGAGGACCTCCTGTGTATGCACCAACACATTTTGCATTGCCCTACATGGGTGTTTCTTCTATCCCTCTCAGCTATGTAGCAACACATGTACTAAGCTTGGGACTAAGGAGCTGCTTTTGGTGAAGCCATTCAAAGCTTTTTCTCTTGGTCACAGCTACAGAGTGATTCTTGATTTCTCCCTTGCTATCCTCCCAGTACTGATCCTGCATCCTGCCAGCAATATGACTTCTTTAAGTCTTGATCCCTCCTTCTATAAAATGGGAAAAGCAGTCCCCACCTCACTGGGTGGCTGTAAAGACGAACTGACAATGTAGGGTGGTGTCTGGCGTAGAACACTCGCTCCGTGAAAGGCAGCCTTTCTCCCTGGTGGCCATTGCTATCATTTGCTGGAGCAAGCCTTTCCCCAGTGTCTTCGTAACTGTTATTTGTTCTATTGCTGTGAAGCCACGGCACCACCAAGGCATGGAAATAACTCATGAGTGATCAGAGTTAAGCCTCTCACCCTCCAGAAGTCCTGAATCCAGTTTTAAAGAACTATACCAGGGCCTGCATTGCCATAGGGAGACATAGTTAAAATAAGAGGTAGAAAGAGGAACAATGTTAGTAATGTTAGTAGGCAGGCTTAAGAAGCTGCTATGTAACAGGCACTTAAATTTAGCACAATGTTGCTCAGCTTGGCAAACACATGGATATTGACTGAAATTATAATGGGCAATATTCTATTTTGAATTTTACCCTCCCCCTTTGTCTGTCTGTCTATCTGTCTGTCTCTGTTTGTGTGTATGTATGTGTGTATGTATGTATGTATATATACATATATATGTATACACACACACACACACACACACACACTTGTGTAGGAGCCAGAGGTTGATGTCTGATGTCTTTCTCTGTTGTTCTTCATCTTACCTTTTGAGCCAAAAATCTTTCACTGAATCTGGAGCTCATACTTTTAACTAAGCTATTTGGTCAATGAGCCCCTGGGGTCCATTCTCATTTGCTTTAACATAGTCACATAACTGTCTGGCTTCACTTACATGGAACACGGCTAGGTTCAACACCAAGGTTGCAGGCTGAAGCCACGGTGTCTAGCTTTTTTACTAGGGGATCTGAAATCAAGTTCCCATGCTTGTGCAGCAGGCACTCTATCCAGTGGACCATCCCTCAAGTCCTCCTGCTTGAACTTTTAATATCCACTTTTTCTTTGACCTATACATGGGACAGGAATGTATGTAACAATCTCTTCTAGTCCAAACAGGTGGAGTTAGATTTTAGGATGTCAGGTAAATATATCCAGTTACTTCTGCTAAGTCTGCAACCATTTTCAGTGCATGTTATCATTGCGCCAAGCAGAGGATGTTCTTATATACCTACTCATATAGTCAGTGCATGGAACTAGTTTGAACAGGTTTGCTTTTTGTTTTTTAATTTCTATTATATTATTATCCTATTTAATGACTTTGAAAGATTTTTTTTCTAAGGAGCCAGACTAGAATTTTTTTAAATCACATTTTTTGGGATAGCAGGTTCTGCTTTCTGCTTCTCTCTACAATGGTATAAACTAGATTGAAGAGAGGAATCACAGGGGATCTGTCCAGAAGCTTACTTGTTTGAAGCGCCCAGAGACACTGGCTCTTTGATCTCCTGTGGAGTGCCTCTGATCGTTTATTCTGTAAGGTGTTTCTGTGTCCATGTGATAGATGTTTTACTGACCCTAGTAAATGGAAGAAAATTTCCCCTAGCCTTTAAATATATTGCCTTCCTCATTCTTTCTAAAACATACTCTCCTTGGGTAAGAACATTTTAGAGACATTTGGCACCAAATCAGCAGGATTGTGGCGTTTAATGGAACGTGAAGTTCTGAGAAGAGGTTTGATTGGTAAGACCCCATTTTTGTTTCCTTTTCCTTGACTGCATCCTTCAAATCGGATAACAAAAACAACCCCTTTCTTCCTCCCTATCCTTTCATTTCTCTTTCCTGAAACAAGAGTATCAAATTTCACTGAATTTTTTAAGGCAGCATCTGTTGTCACTTTCCTTTCTTGCCTTGAAGGGAAGAAAGAGCTCATAGGTATATAGAGTAAATTAAATTATGAAGAGAATAGTCTGTGAGTTAAACAAGATCAACCAAGGTTTGGGAACAGATTTGGAGGGATTGCCATATTGTTGTAGAGTCTAATCCACACTTCAGAAAATGTTAGTCGTGTTGACAGACCACTGATTTGACTAATTACTCTATAGGCTGGATAGCTGATTCAATTGCTCAAGTCACCTAGTAATTTTGATCAAATCAATGAGTAATTATGGTTTTTTTGGTAGGCAATAAATATAGAATACTGATTATATTAGATGAAGGATGTGACTGTGATTGCATTATGTAAAATATTTCATTCCAGCACTCCTCTGCTTTTTCCTTATGGATGAAATTCTCAACAATTGAGAGTTGTGCCAATTTTTGAAGACAATCTCTCTCTTCTTTCAATAAACACTATATTTATGTGCAATATTCTGCAATAGTAACAAAATACTCAGACTTTAGATATGATCAATCTAGTTGTTTTGGAAGCCCAAACAACCAAACATGACCAGATTTAAAACAAAAGTTCTCTTTCTAACTCTCACATAAAGAAGCTATAGATTAGCTGGAATTTATGGCTGCTAATTTTCCTTTCTATTTATTAGTACCTGAAACCCAGATAGGTTTATTGTTTGTTTCTGTTCACTAATTATCCTTTCCTTTCCTATTGAAAAATGTTTCAATAGAGAATCCTATTTATTCTTGAATTTCTAATTGGCAGTGGTTTTAATACTATATTTGTGGGAATAAGTTTAAAATATTTTAGAAACAGAGACATGTTTACATAGTAGAAAAATCTGTCTTTTAATTTTATCTGAGCTATCTGTTGGATGGCTTGCCAGCTTTAGAGTCCTTGCATATGAAAACAGAAAATATGTGTATCTATAACGTGCATGGAACACGGTGCACATTGCGGAGTACAGAACTCCTGTTTGTGAAGCTTCTCCAGGGGAGTTGCAGTGAAAATGTGTTGTGAAGCCCACTGTGTATGCCCTTGGCTCCATGATGTCTCCCACTCAAAAAGCAAGGAGCAAAACAAAACCCAGAGATTGAGGAAGTACAGGACAGTGAATTCTGAGCTTCAGGCCATTTTTGAACGTATCTTTGAGGGACTGCAGGTGTCCACTAGCTGTGTCCTTGCCTGGGTGTAGTTTCTACTTGCCACCTTTCCATGGTGAGAGTAATTCTTGCACCCAATGACATGTATTCTTTTTGTACACCTTGAATCCTACACCAACTGCTTTGTTGGGTTCTCAACCATTTATCCACCTTAACAAGAAGTATGCTGGCTTCTTTAAAATACCTTGTTAAGGGATTGTTGGTCATAATTTTGAATATTCTTCATGCCTTGCCTTATATAATGTTATAATGTAGTCCCTAGAGAAGTTACAGATGTACATTTTATTGGTATAGGGTCTTATCATCAATTTTTGACAATTCTCTAGGGAAGATAGATGATAGAGCATGTATAGATTAATATTATAGAATATTGTTTTTGCAAAAGAAACTAGGTTTCATTTTTGTTTCCTATTCCTTTTACAATGCCTTTGATTTATTTGTGTTATTGTTTGTTTATTTGTTTATTTAATGTGGTGCCAGGGGTCACACCTAGGACCTTACTTGTGCTAGACAAGAGCCCTGTGTGTGAGCTGCATTTCAGGCCTCCTTTGCATTTGAAAGTTAATTGAGTCTAAAGTACAGATCACTTTGTAGTGGAAATAGGAACCATTGCCTGTTCATAGGCAGCCATTTCTACCTCAAGCGCCAACTCCAGGAGCGATAAGACACCAGTGTGAAATGTGTCTGAAGCACGACTTAATTTAGAGCAGTCTTTGATTTTTCTTTTCTTGTTCCTCCCTCCTAATAAAGACGTTGCCACACATGTATTAATGTAGTGAAGTTTAATTAAAGAAATATAGACAGCCTGGAACCATCTAGACTCTGACAGTTGCTACAAAGACAGGAATACACAAACTGAGGCAGATAGATGTAGGATAGCTGCCACTTTCAGTTGTTCTGGGCCTTTCTCCTCATGAGGCTAGCCTTTTTGTAGGTCTGCTTGGCAGGTAGTAGTGGCAGCCAGCCAGCCAGCCTTACTGTGACCGAGGAATTTCTTAATATAAGTCATTTTAGCTTTTGCTATTATTTTTTGCAGAAGTAGAAAGCCTAAATTCTGGACCTAAAAGCAGGCATTGGAGCCTTTGTTACTGCTCAGAGCAGATTACACAAGAGCTTTTCTGTTGTCAGATCCCTGAAAGGTCAGCAACTGATGCTAATCCTCACCTCTGTGTACAACGCTAGAAGTGCATGTGCAGGTGGGCATGTAACTGGTGCACAGCCTGTGTGCCTCACTCTGGAGTAGTACCACACTATGAAGTGGGTTGGCCAATCTCTTGCCCAATTCTGCCTTAGAATTCCACAAAATGATGACTGTGGCAAAAAGAAGCCATCCTTCAAAGCAGTCAGATCTGCTCTTAATGACTGAATGTTTTGAAAAGAGAATGTTTAAGAAACATTCAGGGTCTGGAGAGATGGCCCAGTGGTTAAGTGAGAACAATGGCTGCTCTTCCAAAGGATCCAGGCTTGGTTCTCAGCACCCACATGGCAGCTCACAATTCTCTGTAACTCTAGTTTCAGGGGATTCAATGTTCTCTTCTGACAACTGTGGGTGCGAGGCACATGGAGCACAGACATATATGCAGGTAAAAACACCATACACATAAAAGAATTATCTATATTTATAGGTAATGATATTTGGCTTTTATCAAGTCTTTAGCCTTTAAAAAAAATAAGCCAGATTTTATAGAAGTTTTACAAAATCCTTTAAGAAGTCAAAAGTAGAAGAGTCAGGAAGGTAGTGTTAAAGATGCTGCAGTGTGACTGTGGGAGGCAGTAGTGCAGGACTCTGTCTGTGCTGGGAGAAATCTTTGTAGTGAGCTATGCTTATGTTGACTCACTTTGACATCCCCCTCCCCTCTTTTCTTGTCTCACAATGCAATCCAACCTGCTCTTGAACTCACGGTCCTTTTGCCTTGCCTTCTAAGTGATGGGACTATGGAGATATGTCACTGCACCTAGCCTTATTGTCATTTTTCTTAAAAAGAGCTCCTTGAAAAATGTACTGAGAGTCTTTGGAAGTCATCTTGGGGTGGGGGGCTCAGGACTGTATCTGGAGATCCACTGGTCCCTTTGACAGAAAGCTTGATAAGACATTAAGTTCGTGATTACTAGAGCTATGGATGCCACAGACTGAAAACAAGATGTGTAAAGTCAGTTCTGCTGGTGTTATTGCACAGCAATGATAAAATAGCCTTTAAAATCAGTGCTCTGTAGAACAAGATCGCTACTCTTCTGAAACCTTTACACTTTCCCAGCATGTGGGTTTGGTCCATATTTTTTGCATTGGACTTTAACTGCCTTACCACTACAGATGTGCAGCCGGCCCTTTCTCTCTTAGGAGGTCCATATCTACAGATTCAACTAACCGCAGATGGAAAAGATTCAAGAATAAGAATGTTGCGTCTGTGATGAACACATACAGATTTTTTTGTCTTTGTTCCCTTGACAATACAGCATAGCAACTGTTCACATGGTTTTAAGTTATAAGTACTCTAGAGATGATCTTCTGTGTGGTGGATCTATAGATCTTGGCATTACGGAGGTCCTGGAACCAATCCCCTAAGCATGTTGAGGAACCACACAAGTTGGCTTTCCTTTGTAGGTGTTTGTTTGAAATGTCTTTTGAGTACTGCATGGCAGCAAGCATATTGTATTAAGCTACTCATTCTCCCTGCAAACTGCTGTCATGGTACAGATACTTTGATTTTCTCCAAGAGCTCAGAAGACACTGAAGAATGCTATTATTGCTATACTTCAGTTGGACTTGGGAACTTTCTCCTTTGTTTAAGATATTCTCCTTTTTATTAAATTATTTTATTTATTTACATTCCAAAAGTTGCCCTTCCTGGTCCCCCAGGCCCCAGCCTCTGAAAGGATGCTCCCCACCTAGCCATACCCCCACCTCACCAGCATCCCTCTTTTCTGTGGCATCGAGTTTCCACAGGATTAAGTGCATCCTCTCCCACTGAGGCATCTACTACACATGTGCCTGGGGTCATGAACCAGCCCATGTATGCTCCTTAGTTTTTGGTTTAGTCTCTGTGAGCTCTGAAGGGTCTGGGTTAGATGACACTGTTGTTCTTCCTATGGAGTTGCAATCTCCTTCAGCTCCTTCAGTTCTTCCTCTAACTCTTCCATATTGGTCCCTGATCTCAATCCAATGGTTGGCTGTAAGTGTCTGCATTTGTCTCAGTCAGTTGCTGGTAGAGCCTCTCAGAGGACAGCCATGCCAGGCTTCACATACATGCATATTGTCTGCACACACAATATGGCCTCAAGTAATAGTGTCAGGATTTGATGTGTGTGTGCATGGGATAGAACCAAAGTAGAGCTGGTCATTGGGTGGCCTTCCTTTCAGTCTCTTCTCTATTTTTTGTCCCTGCATTTCCTTTAGACAGGAACAATTCTGTGTTAAAATTTTTGAAGATGGATGGGTGGTCCCCTTTCTTCTCCTTCCTCCCCCCCTCTCACTTAGTTTTCTCCTTCCTCTGCCTCCCATGATTATTTTGTTTCCCCTTTAAGTGGGTTTTAGGTATCCACACTTGAGCCTTCTTTCTTGTTAAGCTTCCTACAGTCTGTGAGTTGTATCCTGGGTATTCTGAACTTTTGGGCTAATATCCACTTATCAGTGAGTACACACCATACATCTCCCTTTGAGTCTGTGTTACCTCACATTAGGATGATATTTTATATTTCCACCCATTTTCCTGCAAAATTCATGATGTCTTCATTTTTAATAGCTGAATAGTATTCCATTGTGTAAATGAACCACATTTTCTGTATCCAGTCCTCTATCGTGGAACATCTGGCTTGTGTCCATCTTCTGGCTATTACAAATAATCCTGCTATGAACATAGTGGTACACATGTCCTTGTGATATGGTGGGGCATCTTTTGGGTATATGCCCAGGAGTGGTATATCTGGGTCTTCAGGTAGAACTATTTCCAATTTTCTGAGAAACTGCCAGATTGTTTTCCAACACACACACACACACACACACACACACACACACACACACACACACTAATTATTGGACATCTGCTAAGTGGTAGTTCTTTTTCACATTGTTATAATAGAATCCCTGGCACAAACAACGTGAAGGGAAGGGTTTATTTTAGCTGTTTAGTCAGGGAATGCAGCCCATCATGTCAGGGTGAGACTGCAGCAGAGTGGCTCATGACTGTGGGGGCAGAAGCATGAGCTGCCTGGTTACATTGAAGTGACAGGCAGGAGGTAGAGAGCTTGGGCTAGAACCAGAGCCCAGGTAGAACATGGGATCTCTGCCCCATTACCCAGTGACCCTCTTCCATCTTCTCTTCGTCCATCTAAATCTCACTACCTAAAGGTTCTACAGCATCCCAAAACAGTGCCACCCATTATAGAGGACCAACTGTTCAAACACATGAGTCTTTTTACATTCAGCCATACCATTTGGCCCCTGACCCCCATAGGCTCATGGTCATCTCATAATGAAAAGTACATTCTGTCTAACTTTAAAAGTCCCCATAGTTTACAACTCCAGCACTGTTCAAAGTCTCCTCGTAACTCAGGGTAATCTTTTAACTCTGAGTCCCTGAAAAATCAAAGACAAAGTTCTACACTTCCAGTTTACAGTGGCACCGAGTCAATATTCTGACTCTAGATGGGAGAAATGGGGGTATAACCAGGAAAAGAACAGATCAAACAAAGTCAAACCCTACCAGGGCATACGCCAACTCATGCAGTCTCATGCCTGACACCTAGAGCTCCAACAGACTTGGGTGGCCCTGCTCCTTCAGCTCTGATTTCTGGAGCAAATGTAGACTCTTCCTTGGGTCAGTTCGACTGGGAATCTACAGCTTGTCCCAGGGAATATGCTGCTTTCTTAGCACCTGAAACATTTGGGATTCCAACTGAAACCTGGGTTTCAATTTCATACCTTTACCCAGACTCCCAGTCAGGAGCGTCACAAAGGGAATACTACTCAGCTATACACTGCCTGGCTTCAATAGCTTGGTGCAAGCCCTCACAACACTATAAAACTTACGTTCTATGTTTTTGCAAAGGAGCACCATGGGAATGCTGCTGCCATGTCCAGCTTGTGATGTGGCCTGGCCCCCCTCTTCCACAGCTCCAGTGGCCTTTGAGCACTGAGCCAGGGGAGACATTTCCTTTGGCCGTCTCTGTAAGGCTGTGCTGGCAGTCTGCTTTCTCAGATGCTGTCTATTTTCTCATTCCGAGAGGATTTATATGTTTATATACTAGATGGATGCAGTCACTAGGGGCAACTCCAGGGACCTTTCCCATCATCCCAACAGAGAGTGGGAAGTTTCCCTGTAGCTGCACTCAATCTCTTAACCATAGGACCACTTTGTCTACATCCTTAAACTTACTCACATTCCTTTCCTTGCCAAGCTGCACATTTTTCACATCTTTCTTCTCTGTGTTCTGCTCTCTTTCATCTAAATATGATTAAGAGCAATGAGTGGTAACTTGAATGCTATACTGCAATGAAATTTCCTCCACCAAGCAAATGGGCCCCTCTAAAATGACACAAGCACAGACTTCATGTGTATTTGTATTAGCTTTGTGGTCTTCTGAGCTCCCAGCAGAATAGCTCAGTAAGCTCCGCCTCCAGCATTCTATGACCTCTGTCACCTGAAGCCCCAAACTCCTTCCTCTTCCCCTGAGAACACTTCCAATATTCTACAAACCACGTGGCTAGGTTTTTCCACAACAAAAAACTATTCAGTGATTCTAATTTTCTGCATTAGTTACTTTTCTCATTTCACTGACAGAATATCTGAAAGAAATAACTTAAAAGAAAGATTATTCTGGTTCACAGTCCTGGAAATTAAGTATATCATGGCAGCGATGAGCAGTGTGAGACGAGGTCCCTGGAGTGGGAGGCAGCTTGTTCCATTGCAGTGGTGGTCAGGATGCAGGGTGTTGTGCCAGAACTGGGGATGGGCTGCAACTAGCAGTTCTGCTTCTCAGCAACCTACTTCCCTCAGCTCACCCCAACTCTAAAGGTTCCCAACCTTTCTAAGTTGCTTGGCATCTGGAGAGCAAGTGTGCAGATATGTGAGCCTGTGGGGATATTTCACACTCAAAGCATAATATTGGTTCACAAATGCAGTATGTGATTTAAAAAGTGGAGAGAGCATATAGTGCAATAAGTTTCCCTCTCATTGCAGCCCCCTCACCTCTAGTGCCCCCCCATCCTTACAGTTTCTGTGTCTTCATACAGACCATTTCAGTTTTATAGGGATGCGGAAGAATGCTTTGCTTTTCCCCCTTAAGTATGGCATACTATCTTTGGTATTTTATATACTGGCATTTTTCCACATGTGTATATTATAAAATACAAATATATACATAATATATAAGTATATATAATATTTAAGAGCCACCTCTTTTAAACATTGTGACTTAGTATTCATTATATGGAAATACGATAATTTATTTAACCAAACCATGTTGAAGAATATACAAGGTCTTCCCAATTGCTTGCTATTTAAATAATGGTACATTGTGTATCACTGGAGGTAGAGAGATAATAGTGATTAAAGTAATGTATCTAAGGTCTGATTTGACAGTCTCAGACTCCATATCTGAGGCCCAAATTAGACAAGTTCCCTCTCTGTTTATATGGGTGTTTGTTATCGGAAGTCACAAACCACACAACTATCACTAAAGCCTTAGGATCTGAACTATTAGGCTCTTTTGTATTCTACATAATTTTTACAATGAATAACTCTTTGAAGTGGCTTTTAAACTTTATTGAGGGAGAATAGTTGATATACCTAGTGCCTTAAATAGCTTTAAAAGTTCCAAACCAAATTTCAGGTATACATTTGCATATTAATTTTGATTTTCTTTCTTTTGCTTTTGATTCTGCTTTTTGTTCAGTTGTAGGGAATTTAGATGTGACCTAGTTGGAAGGAATCCTGTTTTTGTAAAATTAATGTGTAAAAACATGGTGGGATTATTCCTTGGTATATTAACTGCTCTGCAATCTTATTAACTGTTTTGAAGCTAGCATTTATCACAGCTTGAAGCCATTTGGAATGTGAGCATTAAGGGATAGTTTTCTTTGTGCATATTCTGTGTATTAACCAGTGCCCTGCAAGGTGGCAGAATGAGCAGTTACTTCCTTACTGAAATGATGGCCACTGAACAGTGGATGGGTCAGAACCAGACTGCAAATTGAGGCAAGCATAGGAGCATCAGAGGCCTGCTCTGTTTCTCTAGCCTAGCACTGTCATTTACTACTATGAGAGAGGCAGCATGTGGGAATGGAGTGGGGTGGACTGGGCCAGAGGATTAGAGCATGGAGAGGATTTCAATTTAATAATATTTTGTTAGGCTCTAAGAAGAGCTTGTTTAATGAAGTTGGTTCAAAATGACCATTCCCCCTCTCTGCCGCGCCCCCCCCCCCCCGCTATTAGTTGTAATTGAGGGCAACAAGGTCACCTCTCTTCAGGTGTTCCCAATATTTGAAGAGTCGTCACCCTTACATAGAATTTTATGTGGTATGCACATTTACGATAATAGATTTTTTATGTATTTAGTAGCAACTAATTTAGAGCATTCCAAGTGTGGGTTCTAAAACAATGAGTTTTCTCCTGACAGTTGTTGAGAAAAAGGCAAAGATTACTAATCATAGAATTTATGTTGAATGGTTGGTTTTTAGGCTTAAAGGAAATATACTTCAATAGTAAAGACATTACAGATAACAAACTCATTTGCAACTAGAATTCCTATAAAGATTGCTGTCCAAAGGCATTTATATTTCTTTGGTGGTTATAGCTTTGATATAGTACATAAAATAATTATTTGAGCTAGAAGAGACCCAAGGAACAAAGACTGAGTTGTAAGCACTTGCCTACGTGGGTTGTAAATGAAGACCTCCCTCCTTTGCTCCTCAAGGTCTCAGCTCTGAGAGATCGAGCTAGAGTCTGACCCCATCTGCTGGCTTCAAGGCTAAGTTCTGAGAGTTAATGCTTTTAGTTCCCAAGCTTAGAAAACAGCTCTGAACTCTTAGCTCTCTGCAAATCAACAGAACTCTCAGGAGGGACTGACGTAGAAATGTAAAGGGAGCCTGCCTTACCTTTCCAGAATTCTGGGTACTGCTCTGACCTGGCTAGTCAACCCTGAAGATGCAGCACTCCCTGACCTGTGTTCCTGACCTACTTTTCTTCTGCTCCTTTTGGTTCATTAGAGCCCTTTGTCATATATCTTCAAACTCCCCGTGTTCATGGACTCCTTCTAAGTAGGTTTGCAAATATTGGTAAGTTTCCCCCTAAAAAAATCTCCTTTTGGTTCTGTTCTTCTTAAAGATAGCTATCCCTTTGCTTAACTTTTTGTTGTTGTTGTTGTTGTTGTTGTTGATCTTTTAGAGTGAGGATTTTGGTTTCTTTGAAAAAACACAGAAATATTATGGGAATATGTTTTCATTTCAATCCCAGGTGTGGGATATGGGGCTGCTTCAGATTATCCACAGCAGCTGACTTTGATTTGCCTTGTGCTTTAGTAGGAGTGTGCTTTTGCCAGCTGCAGCTAGCTTCTGTGATTGTTTGCCTTTGGAATTCTGGGGACTTTTCAGAAGGTATATAAATGCTAGGGCCTCAAGAAGGAGGAGTGTGCGTGTACGTATGTGTGCACTGTGGTGTTGTTGGTTGGTTGTGGTTTGTTAAGTAGTTATGTGCAAAGAAGAAACAAGAAGAAGAAATTAGATATCCTCACGATATCCTCACAGCAAAGAGCAAACCTGCCTCAAGGAACTCGATACCCCTAATCAGCAGGAAGTAGTTTAATAACAAGTCCCCCTTTCCCCCTCTGTCCTTGTTTCTCCCTTATATGGTTGAAAGGATAAAATAAAAAAAAGTTGCAAATTATGGCTACAATAATTCATTGTGAGAAGTTAATTGTATTTAGAAGATAAAAGAAGCAAAGAATAGTATGAGATTATATGTAACTAAATGCCAAAGCACTTATAATTTATGTTCACTCTGCTAGTGAGAGAGAGAGATATGCCAAAAATAATCACTGGAACTTCCTGATGATGTGATTTTTGACACATGCCTAACTTTCCTAAGTGTTGTAGCTTTCCAGAGAATAGGAAGTGAGGCTGTGTGAGCCTAAGCTAGAGGCAGTTTTACACTGGGACGAAGTGTGGTCAGGAAAAGCAGAACCTCAGCTTGTTTGTAAAGCACTGGACTTCACTGTGACATTTTATCCATGCATGTGAATATGCTTTGTTCTTCTTGATGGTCTGCTTCTGAGAATATAGGGAAAAGGAACCCTTAGGACTTCTACTTTGATGATTATGTCTCATATTGTATAATTCTGTAATATGGAGCATATGTTTATTCTTTTATAACCAAATACTAAAATATATGGTCATTCAAAACATGGCCAATAAAACCATGATTCTTATGGCTGCTATTTCTGTTACCATTAATATTTAATATAAATTTCTTTCCATATTGATGAGATAAAACATTTCTATATATAATATTAAAGTTAGGAATGTAGCCAATTGTAATGTCTTTGGAAATGATATAGTTGGTTCCAGTTTCATTGTGAAAATTTTGTGATTAAATTCTAGGCTGTTATAAATGTATTTTGACATTTTTTGACTTCTCCAAATAAAGAATTTAGCAACTATACCCTGAAACCTGTTTGTTAGCACTGTTACCAACAGTATTCTGGATAGTGTGTATGTGTGTGTTAATAATTTGTTTGAAGAAAGAAAACTATCACTTGTTCATGTTGGAGCATTGTGCGGAGCTCTCTCAAGCATGAAATTTGAGTTGCCAGGCACATGTGTATTTATGGGAAGTGTTTGGTTCTGTATGAAGAATGACAAATGTCGCCCTAACTGTCTCAATGCCACATGGCTTAGACTGAGAAGAGCAGAGGGCACAGAGAAATGACTGCCATGCTTGTGACTCACACATTCCAGTTAGTGGCCACATACCTGTTTCTAGCTTTTGATTTTCTTTTGTCTCTGTGCTTTGTTTCCTTTGGTCATGATCTAGAAATGCAGAAAAATCATGGAAATAATGTAAAACCGAGGAAAATGTAGACAATGTATTGAAACTGGCAATCAATGAAGTATGTGTCCTGATGTAGCTTTCATAAATATGGAGCTGTCTTGCTCGGCTTCATATTGCCCCAGAGAACACCAGATATTTAATTCTCTAGTACCTGAACAAGAGAGGTCCATGGAAGCAGCTGGTGTGTTTGCAGTCTTTGTGGCTGTGTTGAGGATCTTCTGGCACAGATTTTTCTGTCTCCAATTTAGATTATCTAACTTGTTTCATTTCTTCTTTTTCTCTGAAGTTTTCTGTTTGTTGTTGCTTCTGTATCCTGTCTCAAAAAGTGTGATTGGAAAAGTATAAACCAATAGAGCTATGTTTTCCTAGACAAGATGGATTCCTTGAGGGAGTTGGGCCAGGAATGTACTGTAGCCCAAAAGAAGAATGTAATGTCTTAGAAAATGCTTTGGGCTTGGGAACCAGCGACTTGGCATTGTGTTTCTATCAAAGCTGACTTGTAAGCTCAGAGCCTTGGCTAAGGTGTTTTTCCTCTGGATTGCATTCTTCCATCTCTGAGAAGCTAAATATAAGTTCTCTCTGAGAACTGTATTAAAGCACCTTAGAAAACAGCACTCCTCCCCCTTTTCCATTTTCTTTACTCTGAGGCAATTAGGAGGATGTATGTTCTTCTTTGCTTTGAAGAAGGACTTTTAAATCCTGGAGTTAGAAAGTATCTTAAGATGTCTTGCAGTTTTTCAACCTCTGGGATAAAGTAGGTGCTTTGATTGTCTTTGTTATCACTATAGCCCCTGGATAAAGGTATTGGTGGTGTCTTAGACACATATAATGCTTGGGACAGTGAGCACGTTAACTCATGAAATCCAGATTTATCACTTGGCACACAGCTGCAAAGTTAAACATTGTAAGCAGTAGCCAGGTAATGTAGGCTAAGTGAGGAGACCAGGAGCTGAAGTCCATGCTCTGCAAACATGGTTGCTGCTCCCACTGTTTAGCACATCAGCTGGATCCAGTGCAGTACAGCTACTTATGGCAAAGGGCCATGGCCACTGGCAGACAGTGTTCATTGAAAACACCCATTTGTACTACTAACAAATACAGGTTTGAGAACTCAGATATATCTACAGTAAACATGACTGTGGAAGTTTTCACAGGCTGTTTTCCTCAAGCATGTAATGTGTAGACCTTAGATAGGCCATCCTTTCTACATAGCCTACTACTCTACTGCTCCTCCATTCTTCTTTAAAAGCATACTCAAAATTATTTATTCTTGCAGATTCTCCATTCTTACTACTAACCCCTGTTTTAAAAATCCTTTCATTTTGAATTGTCCTCCCACCTATAGGAGTTCTTGTTTTTGAATGTTTCATGTTTTCTTATGTTTAATTCTACACTCAGAAAGAACTTTCCACATAAATCCAACTTGAATCAGTACCAGATCTATTCTCACATTTTTTTGTGGTTGGTGGAAAAGAACAAATGATCACTGTTCCCTTTGTGACATCCTTCTAATATGTTGAAAATAGCTAACTCCTCCAAATCTGAATACATCTGCAGTTATTTTCACATCTGTCTGTCTGTTCATCCGTCTGTCTGTCTGTCTGTCTGTCTGTGTTTGTGTGCACACAAACTCACATGCATACTCACACGTGTGCATGCCATGGCACATGTTAAGCGGTCAGAAGATAATTTACAGCATTTTCAGATTTTTCTCCTTCGACTGTGTGGAGATCTGAGTATTGAACTCAGGTTGTCCGGCTTGGCAGCAAGCTCCTTTACTGCTGAGCCATCATGCAGATCCAAGACTGAGGACTTACCAAGGTCTCTTTCTCAGTGCTCCAATAATTGTAATTACTTTCTTCTGGACTCTCTCCAATCTCTAAACTGAAAGAAATAATATTCTGAACTCTACCTAGTTCTTTTCTTGGCTGAATGAACTGGCTAGATAATACTAAAATCTTATTGCTTTTGTCAGAGATCCCTACATATTCAGGATACAGGCTGTAACCTTAATTTTTTCCAATGATGATAGTATTATAGCTAGATTTTCTTCATATTTTATCCATACAATTCATTTTTTATTTATAATTTTCTACTTTTTACTAACAGCTAATAAGATACTATCTTGGTTTTGATGGGTCATTCCTAACTGGTTTGTTAAGGTTACTTGGAATCCTATTATATTTTAGAAAAACCAGAAAACTGCACCTTCTTTATAGCCACAAAATGTTTGAGAGTCAATCTTCCTTCTTTTCTTCCTTCTTTGTCTTTTCTTCTTGTGATATAGGATCTCATGTAGCTGAATGTTTTCAATTTTACTCTAAAATCATTGAGAAACAAAACAGCAAAACTCAACTGTATTGGGCCAAGGAGTCTAGATGGTGTGTGTGTGTGTTGTTTATTCTAGTTCACATGTGTGTGCCTATGTGTGCTGGTGTGTGTACCTATGTGTGTTGGTGTGTGCCTGTGTGTGCATGTGGAAATGGGAAGTTGACTTCATGTGTCTTCCTTGATCACTCTCCACTTTATTAACTGATGTAGGGTCTGATCTCTCAGTTGAAGCAGGAACTCCTCTTGTGGCTAGTCTAGCTGGCTAGCTTGCAGTGAGGATTCCCATCTTTGCTCCCTGAGTGCTGGGATAGATAGGCACAGCACCAACCAAGCTCTTCTGTAGGCTTGAGAGCTGAAGCTCAGTCTTCACATTTGCCCAGCAAACCCTTTATTCCCTGAGTTGTAGCCTCTGGAGCTCACCCATGGGTAAGGAAGCTATTTTTTCCTGAGACGGTTGATTTGCAGTTTTCTTATTAGTCTGTGTTTCTTAAACTTCAGTGAAGGTCAATAGCACAGTTTCTTATTTAGTTGTAGAAACTAAACTTGGGTGATTTGGGTCAATAACTTGTGGATAGTGAATGCTTTCAGTGGGAAGAAGAAACCTCATAATTGTTTAATACATGCATATAGGTTAGTGGCACCTTAGTTTACAATTTTTTAGTAACAAGTTGAAAGACTAGGAGAAGTTTTAGGTTGAATATAAATAATATGGTCTAACTATCATATAGCTACTATTTGTGTTGAATTTTGTCTATCCTATTATTTAAATTTAATAGCCAGTGTCCTGTTTAATATATGAACATAAGATGCATTTTTTTTTGTTATTGTCATTACAGGTTTTGGAAAATGACCATGAAGACTGAAGAAATTACATTTTTAACATGATACTTGGAGTTAATGACTGCTTACGACATTTTCTTGAAAATTAAATATGACTTAGAAGCATCGAAAGTTTATGATGTCATCGGTTTCAACAGAAAGCAAACTCCAGCAGGCTGTGAGCCTGAAGGGAGTTGACCCAGAAACATGCATGATTGTGTTTAAGAACCACTGGGCACAGGTAATCTATGAGCTCCATGTCTTATGTTGGTGTCAGCAGCCGCCCCAGTCTCTGTCACACTGTGCCAAGATTTCCTACTCTGTGACAGCTAGCTGGCTTTCTAGAAACATTGGATGGGAAGGGACCTTTTAGTCAAGAGAAAAGCAACTTTTTCCTTCTGATTTCCAATAGGGCGTATCTGATTAAAAACACAGTTTCACAAAGGACTTGTCTATGAAGCATTTGCTAAGTACTGTGCTGAAGACTTCAAACGTTGTATGTCATTTAGTCTTCTTCAGAAGCCAATAAGGTAGTTTGTAGAGAATGAGTTAAATGACTATTTGGAGGTTCTGCAACCAATGAGTTACCAAGCCAGATCTTGGTACACAGACCCCAGTCCCTTGAATCCAAAGCCTGTGGGGTCTAACCTCAGTGCTTGGCCATTGTCAGGCCTGTGAACACTATACAATGTAAGAGAAGGTATCTGGCTGTGTCTGAATCGTCTTTTCTAAGCACATTAGTTTCTATAGATGATTCATTCTGACTTCTCTGTAGCTTTTCTCTGATCTGCTGGTGTGGATAATTAAGGGGTGAATGTTTAGAAAATTTACCAGCTGCCCCTTTCCACAGGAAGCTTGCAGGTAGTAAAATAAACAAAATTGGTATTTTTTTTACTACTTGTCCAATGTTATACTCCCCAGGTGAGCTGGTAAGTGGCTATTTATGTGACAGTTTTTTAATGACTACCAGGTTCCTTCCTGTGTCTGGAAACAACACATGGGTTAAAGCCCTGAGCCTGTAAATCACAGCAATTATAGGGGACACAGTTTAGATCAAAAGAGAGCAAAATCAATTCTGCTTCTGGATTGTTCTCATTTCATAGTTGCTTTTCACTGCCCAATGTAAAGCTTCCATGAATTTTTGTGCTTTTCCATTACTCTGAGTTATTGTTCACATTTCAATGGATTTATTGTGGGTACTGAGTTCACCACTCCTGTAGTAAAGGAAAGAAAGTAATTCAGGGTTATTCTTGATAATTAGATAACTACCTTTGGCTTTGCACGGTTTAAAGCATTTTAAAACAGCAGTTCCAAAGTAGGCCAGTAAACCCTGAGAGATACCTGTTTGAACGTTTTCATTATTTTGTGCTTATGCCATGCACAGTGTATCTGCATATTACTATATGCTCACTTATTTATTTACTTAAATGTTTGTGCCTATTTTTAGAGTGGTTTGCTACACTGCTGGCATTTTTAGCTTACCCTCCATTTGACTGGTGAAGCCTACCTTTTAAATGTGAAATCCTTGCTCTGGGACCACTGAGTTTGCATATAATACATTTGATTATGAACCTTCCTTCTGAGGTTGCTGTGATGTGATCCACTTGGCTTTGGGTGCTGGGATTAGAGATACAGATACATCACTGACCTCCTGACGGTGTGTAGGTAGATCATCTGCCCTGCTCAGGCCTGTCTATTTCTCCAAAGCAGTTGGAGTGCTGCTAGAATGTCCTATATCAGGATTGTATCTACTTTTTCTCACACTGTTGAGAGTAAATACTGGTTCTAGAATCCTATTGGTCATTTCCGTATCCAGTATGAATGGCTTAGATGTTCTCAGACACTGTGCTTTATCTGAAGCACAATGCAGGTGCTTAACACCCTCCTGTTGAAATATAGAGCTGAAGATTAGACTATCTTGTTAGGGGGAATGATGTTAGTCATTAAACAATTCCCGCTGTAAAGTGTGAGCCTGTCTTATGATGGTCCAGCCATTTCCTTGACTCTGGCTAGGTTTTCTTTAGGAACAAAAAGAAAGGACTTTTCTTCTTTTATTAATTTCTTTAGACTTGGCTTTTCCTTCTAAATAAATTTGGGAAATGCCTTCAATCTCTGTCTACAGAGGTTCTGGGAACCTTTCTGTTAACTGTATGAATGAAAATACTGGCTGAGAAATCAATTCAGGTAGGTAGGTGTCTAAGTGGCTGTTTCCCCTTAGAGGCTGAGTTAGCCAACAGTTCAAGGACATCTCTGGAGCATCGTATGTGGGATAGCTACAGGAATTGAGTCAAGGGAATGGGCTGTTGTGGGTGGGAGTGGTGGAAGAAGTCTCAGTTTAGGCAGCTTGGTTGTGGAAGAAGTTTTGATATCAGAGGAAGGACACATTTCAAGAAGAATATTGTTAATAAATGCTGTTTTGACTTTTTTGTTGGCAAAAAAGGTTGGGAAGGCAAAAAATTTTAAGCAAGACAGAGGTGTAGGCTGGGACTGAAGCCCTCCAGCTGTCAGGACTGGCTGTTGTGACTTCATCTCTGGACTTGCAGCTTACATACCTTGGCTCTTCACTGGCTTTTTCCTGCTGAGGTAAATAAAGGTCAACTCAGGCTAAACTCTGACAAGTGTACCTCTGTACCTGCTGGGACTCCAACTCCAACTCTACTGAGGCAAGCAAGAAAAGCTGAAAGGCCTCTAGGAACATGGCACAGTCAGGACTAAACAGCCACCTTTTACTTACTGGAGTGTGCCATTAACTGCTCAGTACAATGCATACAGTTTACCATAAATTAGGAAAAATGAAGGCAGCAAAAGTCTGTGCTCTCTGGATTCATCTGTGTTAGAATACTTGAGCATAAATTCAGCATAACTGACATGCATTGGGCAGGCTCTGCTATACTATTTATGAGTTGCTTCTGCTGCAGAGCTTGAGTTACACAGCTAACAGGGATGGACAGAGAAGGGTGGTTGCTTTCTGTCTTTGCCTTACTGTCAAGGACGTCTAGTTCTGTATCTAGCACAGCTCATGCCCAAGGCTGTCCATCATTCCAAGGATGAGGTCTTGAGTTACACTCGAATTTCCAAAATACCCCTGGGCATGATGTTATAGCTGAAGAGTGCTCCACAGACACCCAGGAGAAACTTCCCTAATGGTGACACTGGAGAATGGAGGCTTAGGAAGTTGTGCCTTGCGGGTCCCTGTGGCTGGAACACAGAGAAGGGCCCCCGAAAGACACATGGAGTCCGAGCTTCCAAGACTTTATTGTTCATGGTGAACGTAGATGGTCTGCGTACACCCTCCACTTAAGCCAGAGTGGGCCTTACTTAAATGGGGGTGGGGGGAGGAGAGGACGGTCACTTAATTAGCTACGCCCTCTGGCCTGTAGGTAACTCATTAATATGGAAATCTCTTGAGGCTGAAGCCTGTAGTCACGCCCTTTTGGGAGGGGCTGCTTTGACTGCAAGGCACAGGTTAAATGGAGGTCTAGATCCTGTGTAGGAGCCTGGATTCTGGGGGCGTGGCCGAAAACCTGCTGTTTCCCCATTGGGGGTCACGGTTCAAGGCCCATACCCAGCCAAGAACCAAGATATCCTTTCACGGCCCGACAGTGCCTGGCCCATGCTTCCTCTCCTCACCTTAAGTTACAAGTGGACCTGAAATCCATATCCCTTTAGTTGGACTTTGCAGTGGCATGTGACCATACACAGGCCAGAACAGTACAGACAGTTCCTTAGATCCTAGCTTCTGTGACTCTAGAATTGAAGTTGCTTGACATCCATGTCTGCCATCGTCCATGGCAAATGTCCTGACATTTCCTGTCTCTGTGCTGAAGTGCTTGCTATTCTTTCTGGTGCCTTGTTCCTCCATTCAGTTAAGCGCTGCTTCCTGCAGGACACATCTGGAACATCATTTCCTCCAGATTCTTTCCTGCACTCTTTCATATCTTTATTCTGCTCCTCAACATCACCCAGGCCTTCTTTTACTGTTCCATCAGTCACCTTATATTGCAATGGTCTGTATAACATGTTTCCCAACACCACTGTGAAGCTCCTCAGTATCAGAGGCTATTAGTGACTCACTTGTATTTCTGCTACCACAATAGAGTATGAAGTATTGTAGATGCTCAGTAAACTGTTGAACAACAAGGCAGTAAATGAGAAACATTTTAGATGAGCCAGGCAGTTTAGGAAGCCAGGTTAACCATGCACTAATTTTAAACCATTGTATAATATGCTTCCAGAAAGATCTTTGGACTTAACCTTCAGTGATAAGGAAAAGTATAGACTTGTGTTGGATTCTTAGTAATTTACAAAAACATTCTTTAATATAGCAGGTTATTGCTTTTATCTCCTGTGTATCTTTGAATTTTCTGAATGGAAGAGGGACCAAATGGAAGGAAGTCCTGAGCTACCAACTAGTAAACTGCTCAAGTAAACTGGCAGATGAGTTAAACCACCTACCCTGGTTATTTCTCATGGCACACTTGTACTCTGTGACTGCATGGACCTTGTAGTAGTCGTTGTCTCCTTACTTTTCTCAAGCAGAAGAACAGAGGAAGTGGGAGTGGCAAAGGGAGGAAGGTAGGCAAGGTGTTGTATGTTTATATTTCTACTAGTTTGGCAGCAGAAACAGGAAGAACAAGAGTTTACAGTTAGACTAGGCTATTTAGTGAGTTCTAGGCTAGCCTGGTCTACATAGTAAGACCCTTTCTCAAAAGAAAAAGTAAATAACAAGACAACAAAAAATATATTTCCATCCATCTAATAAATAAGCTAGGTCTTCTTTTTACCAAAAATTCTGTACTCCAAAAACTCTGTTTTTAAAGTGCTTTGTTTTATGGCATACTTCTACTTTGTGTCTGTATGGATCTTGTTCTGCTCTATTTATTGTATACAGAGGAAATAAGTTTTTAAAAATTGGAGAAAGCTGGGCATGGTAGTACATTTCTGTAATGCTGGCCCTTGAGGGGCTGAGGCAGGAGGATCATGAGTTTAAGGTCAGCCTGGACTAATAGTGAGACCCTGTCCAAAAAAACAAAAACAAAAACAAACCAAAAATACCTCAAGCAAGCAAGCAAGCGAGCGAGCGAGCGTCAGGACTGTAGTATAGTAATGATGTACAAGGAAGAAAGTACACTGGGTTTTCTTTTTCACCCTGGAGGAGAGATGGCTGTGAGAAAAAACTGGAGGCATGTAGTTGGCTTATATCAAATATATTCCCACGGTAATAATGAAAACTAGAGGGCGGGCCTTAGGTCTAGTGTGTCGTGTAGAGCTCTGAGTACCTTGAATCCTTTAAAGAAATACAGACTGTAACTCGTGGATTTGACATGCGTATTTGCATCTTATTTTCTTGCTCTGTTTAGCTTTGCTTTTGGTATGCATCTCGTTACAGACTAAATGATAGAGAACACTGACAGGCATGGGGAGATTGAAAGTTTAGAAGGCTCAGGAAACTCTGATTAATCTTTCAAACATCTTAGAATATTGATGTCCACTAACATTTTAAGCACACATGTTTCCTTACAGATTTACAAGTGTCCTTAAACTTGACAGCTGAAAGTCAAGTGGACAAAAGCCATGCTCCTTAAGAGAGGACCATCAGCTGGTGTTTCTGGGAGACCCTAATACTCTGAGCCTGCTGCAGTGCCAGCAGCTCCCCTGTTGTGTACTCACTTAGTATGCGGTCTGATTGGGCAGGGCTGAAGCTAAGGTTCTGTTCAGTATTTTTACTTAGATCTTTCTTCCTGTGTTCTTTTCATAGCTCTTATTTATCTTTCAAAAAGGGGTTTTATTAGCAAGTGTCCTGGCTAGGTTACTGTGATCTTGACACAAGTTAGAGTAACTTGGGAAGAAGGACTCACAATTTAGAGAATGCCTCCATAAGGCTTGTTTGTGGGCAACTCTATAGTGAGTGTCCTTTCTCAATTAGTGAGTAATGTAGGGAGGCTCAGCCCATTGTGGGTGCTGCCACCACTGGGCAGGTGGTCCTGGGTTGTATAAGAAAGCAGGCCGAGCAAACCACGAGGAGCAGGTCAGTGAGCACTGTTCCTGAGCTTTACTTCCTGCCTCCAAATTCTTGCCTTCCAGTCTTTCCCTGACTTCAGATGATGTATTATAAATTGTCCAAGATAAACCTTTGCCTCTCCAAGTTGTTTATAGTCATGGTGTTTTATCACAGCAAGAGAAACCCCAAGTAAGAAGTGTGTATTAATTATACATAATAATAAGTTCATTTTTGTACTTTTATATATGTAATATGCATTTTTATCATATTCACCTCTCATTACCCTGATTTGTCCCCCCTACACACACACACACACACACACACACACACACACACACACACTCCTATTGACCCCTGCAAAAAGAAACTTTTTTGAATAAAACTGACAGTGGCATAAACAAATAACTAGAAAATATTGGCAGACATTTATGTCACTTAGCAACAGAACAGTAATATTTCCCTGGTAGGGCCTGTGTCTCCAGCACTTTGTGTGTTTTAACTATCTCATGTAGCTCACATTGATTTGAGCTCTTGGTCCTTGTGGCTCTACCTCCCAAGCCTTGGGATTAAAGGTGTGCACTGCCACACCCCACCTTATTATATCTTAAAATCCCCAATTCAGACAAGTCTGTGCGGCTTCTGATAGAGCTGATATCCTGCAAGTGGAGTGAGTAAACCTATTTTACAAGGACATTGTAGTTTTACTGTTAAAAGAAAGAAAGCCAGTGGTACATGCTTATAATTCCAGGTTCTCAAGGAAACTGCAGATTCAAGATCAGCTTGGGCTGCATAGCAAGTTCAAGGCCACCCCAGGTGACTTAGAGTCTGTCCTAAAAGCCAAAACAGATAGCAGCAACAATAAAACAAACAATAGCTTGAGGATGTAGGTTTAGTGGTAGGCACGTACCCAGTGTAAGGCAAGGCCCTGGGTTCAATCTCCAGTTCTGAGAATAAGAGAAGGAAGGCAGGCAGACAGGAGGGAAAGAAGAGAGAGAGGAAGGGAGGAGGATATGCAGGGAGGTAGAAAGGAAGGATGGACGGAAGGAAGGGAGGGAAGGAATGAGGGAGGTAAGGAGGGAGGAAGGGAGGAAGAAAAGAAAGGAAGAAGGCAGGCAGGCAGCTGGCTTGCAGCCCTCGTAAGACCCTGTAGAGACAGGTACTCAAGGAATCTCCCAAATGGAAAGACTCAGCCATTAACTAATGAGCAAGGACAAAGTGGAAGCTTAGCTTCTGTTGTAGTTGTTTGGTACATAATATGTAATTTGGCCCATGACAGTTAAATCCTCCCCTTCTGTGCAATGGAAAATGTTGCTTAGTAACTTAAAATTTTCCACAAAGGCCACTTTAAATTAGCATTCCAAAGGGTTTGGAACTGTGAGTTCTTTTCACGTGACTCTCTTGAAATAAGTGTGCCCCAGTCGAGGTGCCATAATCGCCTGTTACGGAAGGCCTGGGCCAACAGTAGACTGGACTGAAGCCGGTCTCCTGGCAGAGAAGCACTTCTGTTTATCACAAAGAATAGTCATTTGATAGCTCGAGGGAAAGTTATGATTAATGTGGACCTTTCTTTTGTTTCTTATTTAGGATTCATCAGTATTTAATATTCAAGCCCATTATCACTGACTGATGGGGCCATAGTAGGGACCAAGGGTAGGAATTTCTGATGCTCCTTATGAAAGAAGTAGGCTATTTAAAAATTGTGTCCTTAATAGCACTCACATATAAAGGTCAAATGGCTTTGAAATTAGGTTAAATTTAGCTGTTTTGATCTGATGGTAATTTGGAGTCCATTGTTCACACTGTTCATTTTGTGTTTACTTTTAAGTTATGTTAATTTATACATGGAATTAAATATGATCCAGGCTCACATTCCCTGCCCCCTCTCACCCACACCCCCTCTGGAGATGAATAAGATGCTTAGCTGTGATGAGTACATCTATTGTTTTTAACTGAACTGGTTTACTTCATGAGTGTGGGCTTTTATCATATGCTGATTACTTTATTAAATATTATTCTCAGTTTAATAAACTTGTTATGGAAAGGAACTGTTTACAAAGTGTATTTTGTTGGGTTTTACTCTCTCTCCTACTTCGACTCTTCCAGAATCCCCACAGCTGATGGTACGCATCTTAGAGGAGGCTTGCTTGATTATGACAGAGCGGCTAGGCCCAGCAAGGACAAGCCTGCAGGAGGCACTGCATGCAGCCTCACAGTGTTGAGTTTCACTACCTACCAGTCTAGGTTAGAGTCAGCATAGTGGGTAAAACTGGCAGCAGGCAGAGGAAGCAGGAACAAGAATAAGAGGGTTTGATGGCAGTGATGGGAAGATAGAGAACAAAAGGGAGACAAGGAAGTCCAGGTCACATCAGGAGTCAGTTTGTAGCAGCTGGGAGACCTGGCCCCAGGTGGATAGAAGAAGCTCTTTGGTAGTTCGGTGCAGATTGAGCTCTACCCAGGAAGCTTGAAGGATCCTGCTAGGGTAGGAGCCGGTCCCAGGTGTGGCCTCAGAGCCCACTTGAAAAGCAGGTCACAGGTGTGTCTGCTGGCAGGGACAGGAAGGAGAGGGAGCCTGGGAAGGTCCTACCGAGAAGCAAGGCTCAGGATCTGTAACAACATGGGCACAAAAGCAGCCAGCACTTGCTAAACGTGGGTGCTCTGTGACTCACACACACACCCATCTCCCAGGCAGTAAAACTGCTGGTCAGGGTTGGGAGTGAGGAACGGGATTCAGGGTGTCTGCTTCCTTCCAGGACCACAAATCTTTCATTTCTGTGGATCATTCAAACTCTGCTCTCAGGTTTCTCTGTCCACTTAACCCAGAAGGCTTAGAAAGTAGCTGTCCTAAGGAAGGCTAACTTAGTTAATTTTAAAAACTGCTAAACAAGGCCTACAGGTAGCTACTGATCTCTCAGAGGACCAGAATTCAGTTCCTAGTACTCATGTCAAGCAGCTCACAGTGCCTGTAACTTTGGCTCAAGAGGATTTGACACCTTCTGACCTCCACAGGCACCTGCTTGTGCATTTACACACACACACACATACACACACAATTTAAAAACTATAAATTTTTAAAAAAGCGGCTACACAATTTATGTTCAGGTATAAAGTTCTCTGTTCTCTGAGGCATTAAAGACATGGGGTACCATGCCCAGCTCAGTTCTCTTTTAAAGATATTTCCTAGTAGGACTGGGAATTGTAGCTCAGTGGTGGAGTTCTTGAGTTGAAATTAATATTATGTATATATAATATGTATCAATAATATATGTATATAACATATATCAATAATATATGTATATATTATATGAATAATATAAAATATATATACATATATACATACATGTAGGTTAATTAGTCTGAAGAAAGTGATTTATGGTTGTATGAGCTGTATGAGTTGTTTTGTTATATTACATACATATATTAGATACACAATAAATATTTGCTTAAATATGTGACATAAATATAGATCCTTATAAGTTTATATTATATAGGCATTCCAGAGAACTGGATTTTCAATAATTGCTTTATCTCAATATTTTTCTTCTCTTTTTATACATTAATGCAAAATAACCTCTTTGATCTTTTAGATTTATATTATGAACAGTTGTGAAGCAAGTTACAGGAAAGAACGAATTCATCTGAAAGTCTCATTTTTCTTTGTTTTCTTCTCTACCTTCCCTCCCTTTCTGATTTGTTAGACATATAATCCATGCTGGCCTTGAACTTGTGATCCACTTTCCAAGTGTTGAGATTACAGGCATACACTGCTATTCCCAACCTTGTTTGTTTTTCTCAAAATGTTTGTGACTTATTTTATGCATATCATCAGTGTTGTGCACAGGAGTGTTTGCCTGCATGTATGAATGCGCATCATGTGTGTGCCTGCTACCTGCACAGGCCAGAAGAGGGTGCTAGATCTGCTGGAACTGGAGGTAGAGGGCTGGGAGTTGCTATGTGGATTTAGGAAACTGAATCTGGTTCCTTTGTGAGAGCAGCCAATGCTCTTAACTGATGAGCCACCTCTCCAGCCCCTATCTTTGCTCTTTAGCAAATTCTTCATTTATATTTATATATAATTTGTGTGTGATGATATGATTCACTTACATAACAGTAGTTATATTGTATAGTGATATATTTTGGTTATAATTCTCTTATTCTTAACCATCTGAGTCAACAGTATTTTTATTTTTCCTTATTGGAAAAGAACACTGACATAAACATTTTAGACATTTTCCCTCAAATCAGATTAACAAGTCAAAGGGCAAGAACAAATTCACCACTGTAACTGCACATTGCCAGATTGTTTTTTTTTTTTTAAGAAAGACCAAGGTGGTTTGATATAACACTACCCATATATAAAGCAGTCCAGTTTTAGACAGTTTACACAGTGAGCAGAGTGAGAAGTGTAATTGCATTTTACCTGGAGGCCTAGCTGTAAATACAACTCCCACAAACAGACTCAACACCCAGACTTTGAAATCACAGCAACAACAAAGCACTAGCTGATCTGTCCTTCAGAATGCAGAACCTTCAAGTTAGGGACTTTGGGGACTGGAGGATGTGTGGTGTTGAAGAAAAGCCTCTTTAGGCACAGTGTGTCACTGTATTCCTTCCTGTAGATGTCCTCAAAACCCAGAGCCAAAGTGAGCTTAGTAGGCCTGCAGGGAATTCTGGAGCACCTGGAGAGGTACAGGATAGTAAGTGCTCTCTGGTAGGGTGTGAGAAAGATGTCCAATGGCTGCCATGTGGCCAGTAGTCAGTGGGCCATGTATCATTTGAGTGACTGCTGAAGAAATGCCCTTTCTCGTGAAAAATGTCAACTCAAAAGTTTTAGGGTCACTTTTTCCCTTGTGACACAGTGTTATCAAATTTATGTTGGAAATGAAAGAGATCATGGATGGTGTGGAAATGTGTTCATTATGTCAGGGCATGCTTACCTGGTCCATAAAGATGTCCTTTTCCTTGCTTCTGACAGGAGAGAAATGGAGACCTTTTCCTGAGAAATAATTTCCCTTATTGCTCATGCATGCTGACACAGCATTGTGTATTTGCCAGCTTCCTCCAACAACTCAAAAAACCCTGTTACCTAAATACAAAACATGTAACAACGCATCATAGAACTGGGCCAGGAGGGAACTGCCAAAGGCAAACATTGCATTATATGTTATTCAGAAAAGCAAAGAGAAACAAAGACAGAGTCATTGATAAAATGCCAGATGGTTTTTAAAGTGTCATGTGGAGTATTTTAAAGGGAATAAATTGAATGGGATCATCATGGATATTCTATGTTACTAAGGTAAATGAAAATTAAGATACAAAATAGCTTTACTTTCAGGTACTCAAGTGTACGTATCAGTGGACACAGTGAGGTTGGAAGCTTCAGATCCCAGCAGTGGGAAGAAAGAGAACTAGGCCAAGGATGTGGCCTGACCTTTACAGATGCTGAGCAGATGTGTTTGCCTTAGCCATGTGTTAGGTGGCATCCGATTTTGTTTTATTAGCTACTTTTATCACTGTGTCCAAAACTTTCATATCACTTCAAACTTCCGGAGTTTATTTTGTAATTGATTATCTTGGAGAGATGTTTACTTATTTATTTAGCTTGAAGAATGAGATGTTCAGAGTCTTCAGACATTGGGTTTTGTGTCTATGCCTTCTGTTAATCAATTCTACATGTACTAGCTTACAGTTTCTCACTTCCCATGTATTGCTCTGATTCCTGTGATGTGTGTGGTAGAAGAGGGCATCCCTCCAAGTGGAGAAGTGAAGCATAGTGCTTGTGAACAGCATGCAAAGAGTTAGGTTGCTCTGCTGAAGTTTTCAGAAAAACTGCATTTTGGGAAGAAGCCAGGTTTCTTTTTACTTGTTTTATGGATTTAGAACTTAAAGGCCATGTTGTTTTAAAGATAATTTAAGGGGAAAGTAACTTTTTATCTCTTTGAATATAAAAGTAATTATTACTTTTGCATTCTTTTTGCTTTTCTTATCCTTTACATTTTGACATATTCGATAATTATATTGTATCCAGTGGCTCCTGTGTTTTTTTGCCAGTTTGATAAAGCTGTTTGTGAAGTGTTTTGGAAATTATTATGGTAAGCAGCAATAGGTGACAGGTGTTTGCTATATTGCAGGTTGTGAAAATCTTAGAAAAGCATGACCCCTTGAAGAACACCCAGGCAAAATATGGATCCATCCCCCCAGATGAGGCCAGTGCTGTGCAGAACTATGTAGAACACATGCTTTTCCTGCTAATCGAAGAACAAGCCAAGGATGCTGCAATGGGGCCAATTCTGGAATTTGTGGTCTGTGAGAACATCATGGAAAAGCTCTTCCTTTGGAGCTTGAGACGAGAATTCACGGATGAAACCAAACTTGAGCAGCTAAAGATGTATGAGATGTTGGTCACCCAGTCCTACCAGCCTCTGCTGCACCATAAGCCCATCCTGAAGCCCCTGATGATGTTGCTGAGCTCCTGTTCGGGCACAGCCACCCCAGCTGTGGAGGGAAAGCTAGTTGTCCTGCTCAACCAGCTCTGCTCCATCCTTGCCAAAGATCCATCCATCCTGGAACTCTTCTTTCACACCAGTGAGGACCAAGGGGCCGCCAACTTCCTCATCTTCTCTCTTCTGATACCCTTCATTCATCGAGAGGGCACAGTAGGCCAGCAAGCACGGGATGCTTTGCTATTTATCATGTCTCTCTCTGCTGAGAACAGCATGGTGGCCAATCACATTGTGGAAAATACCTACTTCTGTCCCGTAAGTCCCTCTCCTTGGTGTGCTTTCTCCCCATCCCATCCCCTCCTCTCATGTACCAAGAGTGTATGCTTTTGTTCCATTTGTCCCAAGTTGTACCTTCGGTGGCAAGGTGTTCAGAGGAACGTGCTTGGAGGCAGCAGAGCTACCCAAGTTTCAGTGCTACAATTTGGCTAAGCAGCGACAGCCCAAAATACCACTCTAGACTCTCTACTGTTTCTCAATTCATCTTTGTTGGGTTGTGCAGAGAGGTTGATTATACTTGCACTTTTAAAATTCATAGCCTTCCACATTGACTCTGCTCCACTGGATCAAGGCATGAGGTAAGACCCCTCACAGCTAGTTTGCCAAATTAATTTGTTTCTCAGCAAGATAATGACTGTTAGTTGTAGGTCTAAAGCATTGATTTTATTTTAGAAATGACTGTATATTTGCAGTGACACAAAGTTCTCTACTTTGTATGGTTTCTTAGTCCATGGTATGGAAACAAATTGGTATATGTTAGAGAAGCCAATGCCCAGTCTTGCCAGGAAAAGATGCGAGCAGTATGGAATTTTCAGGGGTTCATAGGTCTCTGAGTGATTTCAGTGTTATACTGGTTGGCCAATAGCTATCAATACTTTCTAAGCTTGGTGAGCACTTCTATTATCTATTCTTTTTACTAGTTTTTATACGGTAGCCTTAAATATGTGAGATAGTTTGGAGATTCTTGGTGAGTTTTGTTGGAAAAGGCAAGATAGGTTACTATGGGTAGGTAATAGGGTTTTTGTGTTGCTGTTAGTTAACACCATATGGATGACTATAGATCAGGAAAAGAACACTCCCTAGAGGACATTTAGAAGTGTGTGTGTGTGTGTGTGTGTGTGTCTGTCTGTCTGTCTGTCTGTCTGCTTAGCATGGGGATATGAGGTTAGTGAAGAAGGGTTCACCCACAGTCAGTGTTCACAGAGTGTACTAACAGTACCAAGTGCAGGCAAGATTGTGGAAATAGGAATTCATATATTATTACTGGTGGGGATGCAAATTGGTGCAGCCACTTTGGAAGATAGTTTGATAGTTTCCTTTTTTTTTTTTTAAAAAAAAAAAGGTGGTTTAATTATTCATTTTTATGTGTATGGATATTTTACCTGCATGTATGTCTGTGCATGTATGTAGTGCTCATGCAGGTCAAAAGACAGCATTTGATCCTCTGGAACTGAAGTTACAGAGGGTTGTGAATCACTCTATGAACTCTGGGAATTGAACCTAGGTCCTCTGGAATTGCATTCAGTGTTCTTAACCAATGAGCCATCTTCCTAGTTCAGTAGTTTCTTATGAAACATGGTTTTATCATATAGCCTATCATTTGCTTCCCTTGGTATTACACAAAGGAATTAAAACTTCTGTCCATACAAATACCTGAGCATGTGTGTTTCTAGCTTCTTTCTTCATAGTTTTTAGTTGTAGAAGCAACCAAGATGTTCTTTAGTATGTGAATAAAAAATGATCCACCCAGATATTGAAAATATTACTCAACTAAATGAAATGAGCTTTCTTTCTTTATTGGATATTTTATTTATTTACATTTCAGACTCCACCCCCTTTCCCTATTTCCCCTCCCTAGAAACCCCCTATTCCATCCCCCTCCTTTTTGCTTTCATACCATTTTAATTACATGCAAGTATTAAGGTCAGTTCTAGGTTGAGGGACTAGCAATACAATAGATGCAAATAGTCAAGGAACAAGCAAGACAGTAAACACAAATAGTCAAAGAACAAGCAAGTCAATAAACAAAATTCCATGAACACTCCCATGATCACTGTTTCTAAGGGCTTATCAGGATGACCAAAATATCTGAGCCTACTTCCCTGTCCTAGCCCAAAGTCCTTTTCATGTTTGAAGCCTATTTCCTTGTTTTAGCCTAAAATTTAGATTCCTGCCTGAAATTACTTCTTTGTTCTAGCCTAATATTTAGATTCCTGCCTGAAATTACTTCTTTGTTATAGTCTAATGTCAGATTCCTGCCTGAAGCCTACTTTCTTGTCCTCGGCCAATGTCAGATTCTTGTCAACCGGCCTCAAAGACTCTCCACCTCTCCCCCTTTTTTATTTCATTAACAAGACTGAGCCTGCCTTAGGTCATTCTAACAAGAATGCCTTCCTTACCTGTCATGGAATATGCATTCTCAAAAGCAATGCATTTCTGTCTTTAGGTTGTTAAGGCTCTGTGCAGAAATGAACCTGTCCTTGCCTTGCCAGTCTATTAATTTAATAACTCTGTCTGGGGGTTCATTTTCAGTTTCAAACCATGTATTTTGGCTGCCAACATGTTGATGTTGTTAAAGACAAGCTTTAACACAATGGGCAGGAATAAAAGTATTCCCTGGACAAAAAGGCTGGGCATGATCAAGCTATATATGCCATTCTTGAAGCTTGACCAAAATAGAAAAACTAACCTCAGGCCATGGGTAATTTTATCAGCAGTATCTGTCACCTCAATGCTCAGCAGAGCAGCATTCTTTAAATTCATAAGCTTACTATGCAAAGTTAAAACATCTAGAGAGGTGTTAGAATTATGCCAAGTACACTGTTCAAGTGTCTTTAAACTTGTTCCTAATTATAATGACTACCACTGTAAATTTTAGAACTAACACGAATCCAATGGTATTTGGCATGACACTCGAGATGGCTCCTTCCTCTTAAACTCTGAACCTTCTTCCAATAATTTGAAAAGGATAAAGAGCATCAATCTGCTGTTCCAAATGCCTATGTAAATCCTCTTGTATATTCAACACATTAGTAACATTTTTTGCTAAATGGTTAACAAAAGTAACTGTCTTCTTGAAAACCATCAGCGATACTGTGTATTAGCTTCAAGACTGTAGTCCGTCCTGAGGATGGTGACAGGTTGGTATTGGGAGTGGAGTAAAATTTGTCTGTTGGCCCTGCAGAGTGACTGATCCTCACACATGTGGATTGACTGATCCCAGATCCTCACACACACTCTACCACTCAGCCATACACTCCAGCTGGTTTTAAAAACATGCAGAGCACTCTGAAAAAACTATAGCAAAATGATAAAATTTGATAAGTATTGCTGGTGGTTTTCAATTCTGTTATTTGCTGATTATCTGTAATCATTCATAACTTAAAAATTCAAGTGCATTGGGAGAAGAATGGGGCGTGGTTTTAGTGTTTAAATTTCCATTAACTGTGTTTAAGCTGATTTCAGTAATTGTTGCTTTTACAAAAATGTGTTTTAAAACATTGTACAGTTCATTTAAATTTGAGGGAAAAACAACATTGCCAGCTGACCTCATTTGCTAGAATAGAAGACAAGTTTCTGGTGTTAGATTACCCCTTAGGATAGAGCCCATAATTTCATTTATACTCAGTTTTCCATAATTACTTCTGACAACATAATTAAAATAAAAAGTCCCCTTTATGTTGCAGATAAAAGCATATGCTATTAACCAACCAGCTAAGGGCCACAGTTGACAAAAAGCTTTCTCTAATTAGTATGATTGTCAAAGTGTGTTAGCATCAGCCTGTTGGAAGAGTAATGACTCTCTTAGCAAACTGGACTTTGTTTGGAAACCTGTGTCTTCAAACTTGATAGAATGAACTGGCTGGGTCTGCTCTCTCATCTCTTAGTTCTCAAGAGAGGATGAGAATACAGTTACCCTAGCAATCTGGTACCAACTAATGGTGGGCATTAAATGATCCTGTCTCTAGGGTTTTTTTTTTTTTTTTAACCAAATGTTGATGGTTACACTTAGACCATTTGTCTCATGTTGGCAAAGTCTAGTATCCATAAATCAGGCCATGCAAATCAGAGCAGGTGACCTTTAGGTACAGAACCACAGGTAGGAAGTTATTTATCCCATATCCAAAATTTATGAGGCTTTTTATTTTGGCAAGTTGTATCAAACGCTCTCTACCAGGTGTTTTGCTTCTAGCTTCCAACCAAAGCCATCTGCTAAAAATCTTTGTTTCTGCTAAAATTAACTGAGTACCATGGGATGTTTAAGGATTGACCTTGACTTGCTCAGTGCTGTATGCATGGCTTGTCTGTCTTCCATTACTGTGTGGAAACCATTGCTCTAATCCTGCCTGTGTTCTTTTCTTTAACCCTTACAATAGCTCAGCTCATTTAAGTTTATAGAGTTTAGTAACTACCAGTCAATGCAAAACCACCTTCGTCTGATACTAAAGCTGCTTGTTGTAGCTTTCCCACACCAGACTGTCAAGAAGTTAATGGTTTTCATTGTTGTTATCCATTTGGCCCTTTATAGTGATCCATCCTTTCTTCCTTTTTTCCTTTCTTCCCATGCATGCATGTGTGTGTATGTGTTTCCATGTTTAGAGGTATTTACAAATGCATACATATATACATACATACATACACACATACACACACATATACATATGCACACACATATATTTGGTTGCCTATATATGTGCATTTATGGGTGTGTATGTGTGTGCGCACCTGAGGCTGATGTCAGATTTCTTCCTTGATCACCTACATTATCCATTGAGGCAGAGTCTTTCAGTTGAAGCTAGATAGTGCTATTTTGGCTGCTGTAGATACCTAGCTTGCTCTGGGGATTTCTTGTCTCCACGTTCTGAGCACTGTAATTATAGCCACACCTCCTTGGCTTTTATGTGGTGCTGGGGATTGGGATTCTGGTCCTCTTGCTTGTGCAGCAAGAACTTTACCTGCTGAGTCATCTCCCCAGCCCATGATAATTTCATTTGAGGATACTTTTGGGAGAATATAGTGAAAAGTACTTGGTTAATATTTAATGTATTGAGAATAAACATGATGTTTGACAATTTTGTGGTCTGAATCAATAGAAGGCTAAAAGAGTACATTTTATTTTTAATTACTTGTTGAATGCAGATATATGTGCCTTTTATAATTTAGTTTTCAAGTTACACAATGAAGTTTAAAAGTAAATCACTTTTGATGTTAGTTCTTGAACCTAAAAACAAACCAAACCAAACCAACCAACCAAACAAACAAACAAAGCCCACCTACACATCTCTGTGTGCTTCTCCTTATCCCTGGTCCTGCTCCCTTGGTATTCTCTGTATTCTTGAGGGTAAGAGTGGTCTTCCTTGTGATCATTATCTTGGGTAGGTAATGGTGGTCTTTTTTGTGATCATTATCTTGGGTAGGTTATGGTGGTCTTCCTTGTGATCATTATCTTGGGTAGGTAATGGTGGTCTTCCTTGTGATCATTATCTTGGGTAGGTAATGGTGGTCTTCCTTGTGATCATTATCTTGGAGGCTGGCTTCTCCCTCTCTCCTGGCATGACTTGTTCTCTGTTTAAGCACAAACCTTGCTATGTATGGCCCATAGCCCCTGTTCTAAAAATGTGTGGAATGAATCTGAACTCAGAGCCTTGGAAGGGAATACAGTTGTCAATAGCTGTGAACACACACACACTCCTGTCCCTTCAGAGTATGTAATGCTTTTTATTTTGCAGAATATTTTTCTCAAATTGTTTTTGCCACTCTGAGGAAGATAATGGCTATTGACTAGCCTTATCTTATGGTGACAGGAACATGGTGGGACATCCTCCCTCCCAGCTGTCAGTTCTGCATGGGGTGTGTCTTCAGTCTGGGCAAGTTTCCTGCTGTTCACATCCTAGCCCTTCCCTTTTAGAATACTCACTTTAAAAGTGAATATTAGGTATGTATTATTTTTAATTACTGTCACTGATGTATGTAATTTGAAAATTAATGTTGCTGTAATTATATTGATATACTGAATAGTTATTCCCAGCTTTTTAGTCAGACAAATTAAGCTTGTCTTTATGAATTCATCTTCAGAGTCTCAAAGTGGTTAAGAAACCAGGAGAACACAGAATTAAAGTCTTTGTTCTGTGGTTAATTTAGCATGAGTTAGTAAATGTAATTGATTTTTAAAATGTAGCATCAAGATTAGACTTCTCTTCTAGGGGACTTTTGGGCTCTGTATGCTTTTGCCAGAGGTTTCTGATTTATAATAGGCAACTCACTTGGGTCACATTCAAAACTAGTATTAAAGTGATTTGTATAGGTATGTTGACAATGAATTAAATACTTTAAATAGAAGATGTTTTCCTTGGGGGCCACAGATGCCCTGATTTTTAAAGAGATAAAGGATCAATCTTACTTACAGTTTTGTTTCCTATACTTAGCACCTGACCTGAAATTAAGTAGTCAGGCTTTTTTTTAATGAGTAAATTAATACGATAGCTCTATCTATCTATCTATCTATCTATTATCTATCTATCTATCTATCTATCTATCTATCTATCTATCTATCTATCTATCTATCTATCTATCTTTGTCTCTAGTGTTGCTATGGTCCATCAGTTTCACTGTCCTTTATTGTACAGCATGGGCTCCTGTACCACCTCAGCTCTTATCAGTTTCTCCAATGGCTTCTTCATCTCATCTCTTTGTGCTAAGGCCTATCATGTCTTATCATTGAGTTCATTGCGTTAGTCTTGGAAGATCACATTTGAGACTCAACACACATGACTGTATCAATCACCCATATCTCCAGTATAGATTGAGGTGACCAAGTCTAATCAGGAGAGATGGAGAAGACAGATAGTAAACTGGTATATTCCAGAGAGGTGACTGTCTCACCAAGGGAGAGAGGACAAGGAGAAAGGAGAGGTAACAGTAGTCTACAGAAATTTATTCCCCTGGACTTTAACATTTCTGGCTCCCATTTCTGTGTTTGTGTTCCTTACACCAGGCTCTGTGGATTATTGCTCCTTGTCTTTCTTTTCTTTGCCTTCCTCTCCACATCCTCTTTTATTTGTAGGCTCCAGTAGCCTCCACAGGGTTGGCTCTAGATGGCCACCTCTAGCCTAGAGCACTCTCCCAGGCGTCAGACCCACACAGCTGTCCTCTCCACCCAGGTGTCCCAGAAGTGTTTTGTGTAGGGCCATAGAACCCTGAAGGATGTGGCTCATATTTACCTCTCTGTTCATGTGGTCAGCCCTTTCTGCTCTGACAGTGCTGGGCTTCTCAGTCTTGGAGGACACTGTCTCTTCTTTCTCCTTTCAGCTCTTGTCCAGGCTTTCCTCTGTTTGCAATAGTTTTCTTTCCACCATCATTTTCTGTTTCCTCTTCAGCAGCCTAGACAGCACTTCTGAAACCAGGTCCCCTATTTTGCTCCCTACCTTGAAGTCTGAGTAAAGCACTTGATTTATCAACAGCATCCTAAATTTCCTATTATGCATTTTAGAAGTTTCTGACACCATTATAATTCCTTGTTTGTCTTTTGATGGACTGGGAGATGAGTGAAGTGTGCCACTATTTCTTTTCTAGGCCTGACTCAGAATACCTTCTTGAATGTTTTCATCCATTTGAGTAAATTCAGGGTCTGTGCTAGAATGGTATCTTTTGGAGCTGACTTCTTTTTCTTTCAATTTTTAATAACATATGTCTTTATTTATTTTGTGTATGCCTATAAGTGTATATGTGTGGGCATGCAAATACCATGTTGTAGTGCGGAAGTCAGAGAACAATTTGCTGAAGAGTTTTCTCCCTTCATCACGTAGGTCCAAGAATAAAGCTCAGGTGGTCAGGTACCAGGCACCCTTACCTCTGTGCCATCTTTCCAGCCTTATAGATGGCTTCTTCTGTGTAGTCTGTGCTAGTCTATACATTTGCTAAGTCAGGATGTCTGAGATGCTGCATAACTAGCATCCCTTCCCAAGTGGGAAGCCCCACGCCCTGTGAAATTCACTGCATCTGCAAGCTTCTGTCCTGTAAGTGTTCAGCATGAAGTGTGATCCTCTTTTCACACTTATCTTTTAAAGATATATATATATATATATAATATTAATATTATTTTAAAGATATATATAATATTAAATATTATATTATGCTATATAATATATTATATAACATATGTAATATCTAAGGTATTATACAATATATCATATTATATTACATATAAGTATACAATATAAATATATAAATATATAAATATATAAAATATAAACATAAACAACATATTAATATATAAACATAATTGTATATTATATATGATTTATATATTTTATATATAACTTACTTTTACATCTTGACCTCAGTTTTCTGTCCCTTCTTTCCTCCCAGTCTCCTCCCATTCACCCCCTGAATGTTTGAAGTTCTTCACCTCACTTGTCTGGTCCAAGTATTGTCACTAGAGTTTTAAGAGCAGGGTACAAAGGTGAAAAGTAAATCTCGGGTTCTAGCTTAAAACCAGCTGTGTTGGTGAGACCATCGCTCTACTGGCATGGCATATCACCTCTGCCCGAACCTTTGTCACATAGCTCAGTGACCTTCGTCCACACTCACTTCTTTCTTCTGTTACATTGTTTGTGATGGTTAAAGGAAATATACATGAAAGTGTTTTCTAACACGTAAACTTCTAGTGTCAGTCAGAACCCTTAACATGCAAGGAATCTTTCTCATGAAACTACTCAGCATCCCTACTTGTAAGATGGGACCCCCTCCATCCCAGGCTGCCTCCCATGGGCTAGTATTTACACTGGCATACTTCTTTATTGGCACTCACCAAGTTTTCATGTACTGTGTTTCTAATGAGTTTGTCCGTTCCCTGAACTTCTTGAGTATGAGAGTCACATTTCATTCATCTATATGTTTTGCCTTCTCAATTGCTGGACTCCCAGCTCATCCTGGTGCCTGGCATAAAAGAAGAATCACCCTCACCAACCTCTTGACTAATAGCTAAGAAGCTCTGGATTTGCCTTGCTGTCTGCTGGGGTAGCCTTCCCAGTCCATCCATGTGTTTAACCTTTCCTATCTAGTTGCTACCTTCTCACATTATTAATCCCCTGCTGTTCAAAGTTTGGTCTTTGGACCAAACCATAGGCATCCCTGTGACCACGGGCTTCAGATGAGATGACTTTGCTTTTTCCGTTTCTGAATCAGGTACTTGCAACGGGACTCAGTGGCCTGTACTCTTCACTGCCCACAAAGCTGGAAGAGAAGGGTGAGGACTGGCACTGCCTTCTGAAGGATGACTGGCTTCTGCTGCCTGCCCTTGTGCAGTTCATGAACTCTCTGGAGTTTTGTAACGCAGTAATCCAGGTACTGAAGCCCAGAAGCTATCCTGGGCTGGAGTCTGATCAGAGCTCAAGCCTTGTGGGGGATTAGCGTGTATAAGCATGCTTCACTATTCTAATTTCTTAAAAATTAACTCTTTGCTAATTTTGAGAAGTGCTTATGGAATAATGATGCTTTTCTTGACTCCCATTGAGTATCTTGAAATGAGTGAAAATGATAGGCTTCTGAAAAGTTCCAATTGAGAACAAATGAAAAGATTTTATTTCTCTATAAAAAGTGTTATTCTGTTTTGATTATCCACTTACCCATCAAAAATAAGTTTAGTGGCTGGCTCATTAAATAGATATTTTTAGGCTGCTTAAGTACTCCAAATTATAACAATTTTACTTCAAGGTCTTCCTGGGAGCTTACAAAGGAAAACACTTTATTTTGCTTAATGGTGCACACTACATAAAGAATATTGTTATCCCAATTGAATTTGGAAGAAGTTAACAATCTTCTTAGGTACACAAATTTGCTTTGAAATTGGCTCACTTTAGGGGAAAAAGCAGCCACTGAACTCTTGTGTATCTAGCTTTTTGATTAGATTTTTTTTTACCCTCAAATTTCTTGTTACTGTTTTCAATAAAAATCCAATTTTATATATGTTTAAGGCTGTATTAAGTTTTCATCAAAAATTTCTATGTAACATAAATACTACCTTTATATTGGATTTATTAAGAAATCAGGTTTGTTTTATGGTGATTTTTAGGGTGAAAAATGTTACTTATAATCTGTTTATCTACCAAATAAAGAAACAGCTTCTGGAGGAAAGTGAAAGTGAATTACTTCACTTCCCATCTCATTTTTATTGCTAAGTCAAAGGAAGTCTTATTTGTATTTAAGATAAATGGATTACATTTTAAATTATTTTCCTTTAATATTATATTCAATCAACATTTCCTGCAGAAATGTATGGAAATAAAAATGATGAAACTACTATTAGCTCCTCTTCAGATGTACAGAGAGAGGTTGTCAGTAATTTAAACAGCTTGCCTTACTTCCCTAGAAATTGCTTTTTACTGTATGTTTGATTGAATCTTTCTCCTCTCTCTCTCTCTCTCTCTCTCTCTCTCTCTCTCTTTCTGTCTCTTTCATTAAAGCTGCTTCTTTGGGCATGGTGAAGAACAGGAAAATTATATATTTATTTGAAATTAAGGTCAAACATTATTTAAATAATGTTTTAGGGTTAGGGAACCCCTGAAAGTATAAAATACATTATTAAAGTTTTGTCCATGTCACTTAGATTTTGAAAATCAATTTTGGGAAGTAACACCAGCAATGTTTCCTGCTTTTGAACAACTGTTCACTTTTTACGAAAATATTTTACAGAACCTTTCTTCCCTAAATATCAGAAATATCAAAAAATGCATCTTCAAAATTCTCTGTTAGCAAAATAAGTGTGTTTAATTATTCTTTTCTATAGTTACACTCTTTTAAAAAGGTAGTCACAGGTAGATATAGAGCCTAGAAGGAGTTAAGGGGCAAAAATTATACTTTATAATTTATTCATTTTTAACTTATAAATATTTATGCATAGTCAGTCTATTCATTGTCTGTCTTTTTCAAGTCAATTTTAAAATTAACATCTTTTCTATAGTTGGAAGTATAATTTTAGCTGTTTATACTGTAATAGATATTTTTAAAAAATCACATCATTGTGTGGTCTGAAGTATTATTTAACAAGTGAAGCTTAGCCCAAATTTAGCATTTCTTTTTTAATATAAGATGAAGACAGAACTGTTTGGTTTTGAGGCACCATAGAGAGTGAACCCTGTCATCTGCTTCTGTCTCAGGTGGCTCACCCTTTGATCCGCACTCAACTCGTCAGCTACATTTACAATGGATTTTTGGTACCAGTATTGGCTCCTGCCCTCCATAAGGTCAGTGATTGGCTAAGGTCATCTGTCTGTTCATAGTATGAGGGAAATGGAGGAAAGGAAACGCAGCATAATTGAGTCAGCAGTGGATATAGCCTTATTTTTCTCTCGTTCCACCCAAAGTTATTAGTAGTCTCAAACATGGGTCTTAAAAATATCCATGATGGGGGTCCATTTGGTATAGTGGAATGTCAAGTTGAACAGCCTATAGGAGAGATGAGGCATGGTCTTTGAGTCTGGGATCAACTTCAGTTCCTGGCTGGGGCTGCTGTGAATGTTCTGTTAGGCTGTCCTGTGAGGCACATCTTTCCTAGAGAGTGCATGGGCTGCTGCGGGCATGGGAAGGACAGAGGTAGTGCCGGGCCACAGTTTTACCTCCTCCTTAATAGAACATGATTTTCTATTATAACAATTTTGCGACAGTAGAAAATTAAAGTGATGCCATGTTAAGATCCCACCAAAGGTTGGCTGTCTCATTAGCAACACTCTGAATGCCTATGGCTCTCACTTTATATTTAATAAGTCAACTGATATCTTTTCCATTGTGAGTTATTATGAGACACCCATGGACCTAGCATTCTAATTTTAAGGAGTCTTGTTCTCTGATTGGGAGAGAAGCAAGAATTAAATTATAATGTGGCTTGGACAAAATGCCCTTCTTTGTGTATATTTAAATTACATTTTATGTGTTCTTATTTTATTAAGTTAAAAAACCTGGATTCTAGCAGTGCTGAAGGGTTGCAGTATGTGCTGCTGGGTGTCTGGCTCAGGGCAGCCAGGCTCAGTGAAGCTGTTGCTCTCTCGCTGTTTAGTGACCTTTTTGCTCAGTGGACACATTGTGTGAAACAAACTGTGCTTGGTCTGATATGGCATTTCTTCAAGTTACTTTAGTGTTTTATAACACAAAGAGACCAACTCTGTGGAATTAGAGCTGTCTTGGGAAATGCAGAGCATATGATTGGAGAACTCCTGCCTTCCGTATTTCTACGCTGTCCTTCTATTGGGTAGTATTCTGCTATTCAGGGATGGGGTGTATGTCTGGCTTTGGAGGTCTCTAAATCTGCATGGGCAAGAACTTTCCTTTTCAGTGGAATCCAGCAGAACTACTGAAAGTGTTTGCTGTGATTACAGACTCCTGAGTATAGTCTTTCTTCCTCATTTATTCCCTAATTATCCCTCACTCACCTGCTGACACTAGTAATGCTATTTATCACTATTGTATTCTCTATACTATTTTGTTACTATAATTAATTAATATACTTTAATGTTATAGTTGTTGATGGAAATTCTTTTTGCATATTAATGGGATATCAAGTGATGTTTTGATACACATACAGATTAATATAATGTTAAAGTCAAGTTAAACATATTTATCTTCTCAAACATTTATCATTTCTTTATGGTGAAAACTCCTCTTGGACCTTTCTAATAGTGTAGCCCATCTAGTTATCTGTAGACACCCTACTGTGCACTAAACCAGCAGAGAATCTTGCTGTGAATCTCACTGTGGCTTAGCACAGTGAGTTCTGTAACTGAGCGTGAGCTTGATTCACAGAGCCGTTGTAAAGACCAGGCTACCTCACTTCCCCACAGCACTTAACAATGGCTGAAGAACTGAGGCATGAGCCATGCATGTTCAACATCCAAATCCACAGAGGCTAACACTCCTGTGTATTTTGTTCTGTGGGACCTGTTTATTGCTGAGTGTGGACATCTCCTTAGATTTAAGAAGTATGGAAAACCAAAGTAACCAACCAATCTACCTACCAACCTACCAACCATCCTACCAACCTACCTACCAGCCAACCAATCAACCTACCAACCAACCAATCAACCTACCAACCAACCAACCAACCAACCAACCAACCAACCTACCTACCAACCAACCAACCTACCAACCAACCTACCAACCAAATGAAGAACAGCACACAATGGAATGTTTAGGATGTGCCAGCAGAACATGGACAGTTGTCCCCTTTTCAGACAGTGCTTTTCAAGAGTGATTTTAAACAGCACAGTATATCACCTGACTCCATTCTTAGTTATGTACATAACTTAAAATTGGAGATTTTAAAGCCATGAAGTTAATACATGTTTATTTTAAAAGTCCATATAGTATAGAATACAAGAGATGAAAAGTGAATGTTTCTCTATGCTCCAGATATTTCTATTTAATGTCCAGAGAGACCAAAGACTGATTGTTTTCTAATTATTTTTCTTCCCATTCTCCATTTTTAAATATTTTTGTTCCTGTTTTTAACATTTATAATTTAAAGGGTTAGAAAGGCAGGGACAACCTGCCCTTCACCTCTGGCTCTCTCAGTGACAGCTGGTAGGCGCCTGTCCTAGAGCCGCAGATCAGGGACAGACACTGAGAGAAGGTCAGAGCTGGATGTATCTTGAGAGGCTCCCAGTGGGAGCACTCAAATCCTACTTCCTACACCTCCCCTTGGGTACTGAAAGAGTTACTTCAGGTCTGGGCTCAGGCCTGCTATAGGAATTCCCATTGTGTTTTGCAAACTTCAGATCTGCTTCCCTGACAGAAGGGCCTTAGTCAGTCTTCTAAATAAAAATCCCTTTCTTTGTGCACTCTCTCACCTAAATCATGCATAACTTTTTAGTTACCTGCCATCCGTGTAGGTAGGTTATAAAGGTGAACTCATACTGTCTGCCTCATAAATAATACAAATAAATTCATACTTAAAATTTCTCCACATTACGATCAATATTTTTCAACAGCATTTCTTAACCAGAGATTAAGCATTGCAAAACTTAATGAAGGGACTTCAGAGATATCTCAATGAATGAAATGCTTTCCATAGGAAAGGATGCAGATCTGAATTGCATACCCAAAAATCCACATTGAAAAGCCAGGCTTGGTATCTTATATCTTGACTCCCCATGCTGCGGGGACAAAGAAGGGCTATGGCAGGTGGAGACAGGTGGATCTTGGAAGTTCTTTGTGCAGAGCTTCAGATTTAGTGTCAAAGTCTGCATCAGGGAGGAAAGGAAGAGAAGGAGGAAACACATTTGACATCGACCCCTGGCTTATACGCATGGATGTACACACCTCCACCTACCCCAATAAATAACAAATCAGATGCACACCACATCCCATGTGCATGCACACTCACAACCTTGTGAGTAGGAAAAGTGGGCAGGGGTGTGTAGGCTGATGGTGGACATCCCCACAGTTGCTTCTCGCTGCTGCAGACAGGCAAGGGACTCTGTTCACAAAAGCCTGCTCTCATGTTGTCTTCAGCCAAAACTGAGACATGGCCATTAATTCCTCAGGATTAGTGCAAGGCTCATGAGTTTCTTTTTAAAAGGCTGCATGACTTTCTTCCACAGTCATACATAAGCTAAACACAGAGGGAAAGCTCTGGGGCCGGGAGTAGACTTTGCTGAGCATGTACGAGGCCTTGGGTTCAATCTCTAGCATGAGAAATAAAGGTTACTCAGAAAGCCCTGAACACAATGATTTTGTCAATTCATTTGGTATAGCGTCCTACCTTGCTGAGTACATTTGGTGTCTTGTCTACCTGAACTAGCTCAAGGTTCTTGATTTTAACCTACTTGTGTTAATATTTGTATGTTCTGTGGAGAAAATATTAATATACCTTGTTTAGGGTGGTAACCCAGACCTTCTGAGGATTTTATATAAAGCATGGCAGATAAATATATCATTCTTCTAAAAGTTTTAAATCTCCAAATACATTTAGCCTCCACAGTTTGGGATAAGAGATGGGATGCCTACTTTGGACATTTTGGGAAAGGGTTCATTTTGTAAAAGTCATTTTAAAGAGAATGTTATTGATAGATATAGTAAGCAAATACATTCAGTTGTAGATATGTATATAGGCATTCAAGGTGGTTGGTTCTTTTTAACTTTAGAATAAAGGGTACATTGTCTGCTTCTCGTATGTCTATCTGGTTAATTTGTCCAAGCTAATATTTCAAAGCTGAACGTTCATTGGTTAGTTGCACTAACCTGCATTCTCAGAGAAGTAGAAGCAAAGGAAGGATTAAACAAACAGGGATTGTACTTCAGGAAGCAAGGCAAGAAGGCACTTGGGAATCAGGTTGACAAAAACTATCACTCCTGGAACTTACATCACCTGTCACAGTGTCAGAGGGAGAGACATGGACCTTTTATCTGGAAGTGGCACATGTCTTTCTATTCGTATGTCATCCTCTGAAGATAAGCAAGGCCTTAGGTCACATCCTCCCTCAGAGAGAAGTTCTCTTCTGCAGCTTTATCAGAAGAAATGTTTTGGATGTGAATGTTTGCCCTAGTGACTGTCATTCATATGTCAGGGTCCCAGTAGAAACAGGTGGCCTCAAACTGTGCTATGAGGGGATCTGAGGAGCTAAAGAGGTTTTGAGAGGGTGACATTTCAGTGCTTTAGTGCTGTTTCAGAAACCATCCTTAGAGCTGGACTTAAGTCGCCATTGGTTGTTAGTGTGAGTCACCACCTGCACAGTGGGACAGTCCGGCTCTAGGGCCTGGGCCTCAACTGAGATCATTACTGTGACCAGGGCCTGAGCATTTGGGGCTGGCTGGACATTCCTCTCCCCTGTGCCTCTTCTTTCTATACAAGTTTAGCTGGAGCTTCTCCCAGCGTGGCAGCCTCAGCTATTTGGGTTTTGAGTCGTAAGTCAAGATCTCAGGACTCCAATGTCTGGAGGTTCTGAAGCCTCTAAGAGTGCGTGGTAGCTGTGGCCAGGGTCGTAAGGACCTGGGACAGAGTCCCTCCTGTTCAGTCTCATTGGTCACACATCACAGACCTGGATACAGAGCCTGTCTCTTCATTCAAGAGCATAAGGGAGTCTGTGGCAAATTTACTGTGACCATAGCACTGAAAGGTGGTTTTTGTGTGTGTGTGTGTGTGTGTGTGTGTGTGTGTGTGTGTGTGTGTGTGTGTGT